>NW_027194466.1:0-309782 GCF_032444005.1 Ranitomeya imitator
AAGCATACAAGGGGCTCAAAAGTGCGGGCTGGGCTTAAGGCCTGGGCACAAGTGGGGGCTGGGCTTAAGGCCTGGGCACAAGTGGGGGCTAGGCTTAAGGCCTGGGCACAAGTGGGGGCTAGGCTTAAGGCCGGGGCACAAGTGCGGGCTAGGCTTA
Organism: Ranitomeya imitator; assembly: GCF_032444005.1. Lineage (NCBI taxonomy): Eukaryota > Metazoa > Chordata > Amphibia > Anura > Dendrobatidae > Ranitomeya > Ranitomeya imitator. Next base: position 158 of record NW_027194466.1, read on the forward strand.
AGGCCGGGGCACAAGTGCGGGCTAGGCTTAAGGCCGGGGCACAAGTGCGGGCTAGGCTTAAGGCCGGGGCACAAGTGCGGGCTAGGCTTAAGGCCGGGGCACAAGTGCGGGCTAGGCTTAAGGCCGGGGCACAAGTGCGGGCTAGGCTTAAGGCCTGGGCACAAGTGCGGGCTGGGCTTAAGGCCTGGGCACAAGTGCGGGCTGGGCTTAAGGCCTGGGCACAAGTGCGGGCTGGGCTTAAGGCCTGGGCACAAGTGCGGGCTGGGCTTAAGGCCTGGGCACAAGTGCGGGCTGGGCTTAAGGCCTGGGCACAAGTGCGGGCTGGGCTTTAGGCCGGGGCACAAGTGCGGGCTAGGCTAAAGGCCGGGGCACAAGTGCGGGCTAGGCTAAAGGCCTGGGCACAAATGCGGGCTAGGCTTAAGGCCGGGGCACAAGTGCGGGCTAGGCTTAAGGCCGGGGCACAAGTGCGGGCTAGGCTTAAGGCCGGGGCACAAGTGCGGGCTAGGCTTAAGGCCGGGGCACAAGTGCGGGCTAGGCTTAAGGCCGGGGCACAAGTGCGGGCTAGGCTTAAGGCCGGGGCACAAGTGCGGGCTAGGCTTAAGGCCGGGGCACAAGTGCGGGCTAGGCTTAAGGCCGGGGCACAAGTGCGGGCTAGGCTTAAGGCCGGGGCACAAGTGCGGGCTAGGCTTAAGGCCGGGGCACAAGTGCGGGCTAGGCTTAAGGCCGGGGCACAAGTGCGGGCTTGGCTTAAGGCCGGGGCACAAGTGCGGGCTAGGCTTAAGGCCGGGAGACAAGTGCGGGCTGGGCTTAAGGCCGCGGCACAAGTGCGGGCTGGGCTTAAGGCCGGGGCACAAGTGCGGGCTGGGCTTAAGGCCGGGGCACAAGTGCGGGCTGGGCTTAAGGCCTGGGCACAAGTGCGGGCTGGGCTTAAGGCCTGGGCACAAGTGCGGGCTGGGCTTAAGGCCTGGGCACAAGTGCGGGCTGGGCTTAAAGCCTGGGCACAAGTGCGGGCTGGGCTTAAGGCCTCAGCACAAGTGCGGGCTGGGCTTAAGGCCTGGGCACAAATGCGGGCTGGGCTTAAGGCCTGGGCACAAGTGCGGGCTGGGCTTACGGCCTGGGCACAAGTGCGGGCTGGGCTTAAGGCCTGGGCACAAGTGCGGGCTGGGCTTAAGGCCTGGGCACAAGTGCGGGCTGGGCTTAAGGCCTGGGCACAAGTGCGGGCTGGGCTTAAGGCCTGGGCACAAGTGCGGGCTGGGCTTAAGGCCTGGGCACAAGTGCGGGCTGGGCTTAAGGCCTGGGCACAAGTGCGGGCTGGGCTTAAGGCCTGGGCACAAGTGCGGGCTGGGCTTAAAGCCTGGGCACAAGTGCGGGCTGGGCTTAAGGCCTCAGCACAAGTGCGGGCTGGGCTTAAGGCCTGGGCACAAATGCGGGCTGGGCTTAAGGCCTGGGCACAAGTGCGGGCTGGGCTTAAGGCCTGGGCACAAGTGCGGGCTGGGCTTAAGGCCTGGGCACAAGTGCGGGCTGGGCTTAAGGCCTGGGCACAAGTGCGGGCTGGGCTTAAGGCCTGGGCACAAGTGCGGGCTGGGCTTAAGGCCTGGGCACAAGTGCGGGCTGGGCTTAAGGCCTGGGCACAAGTGCGGGCTGGGCTTAAGGCCTGGGCACAAGTGCGGGCTGGGCTTAAGGCCTGGGCACAAGTGCGGGCTGGGCTTAAGGCCTGGGCACAAGTGCGGGCTGGGCTTAAGGCCTGGGCACAAGTGCGGGCTGGGCTTTAGGCCGGGGCACAAGTGCGGGCTAGGCTAAAGGCCGGGGCACAAGTGCGGGCTAGGCTAAAGGCCTGGGCACAAGTGCGGGCTAGGCTTAAGGCCGGGGCACAAGTGCGGGCTAGGCTTAAGGCCGGGGCACAAGTGCGGGCTAGGCTTAAGGCCGGGGCACAAGTGCGGGCTAGGCTTAAGGCCGGGGCACAAGTGCGGGCTAGGATGAAGGCCGGGGCACAAGTGCGGGCTAGGCTTAAGGCCGGGGCACAAGTGCGGGCTAGGCTTAAGGCCGGGGCACAAGTGCGGGCTAGGCTTAAGGCCGGGGCACAAGTGCGGGCTAGGCTTAAGGCCGGGGCACAAGTGCGGGCTAGGCTTAAGGCCGGGGCACAAGTGCGGGCTGGGCTTAAGGTCGGGGCACAAGTGCGGGCTGGGCTTAAGGTCGGGGCACAAGTGCGGGCTGGGCTTAAGGCCGGGGCACAAGTGCGGGCTAGGCTTAAGGCCGGGGCACAAGTGCGGGCTAGGCTTAAGGCCGGGGCACAAGTGCGGGCTAGGCTTAAGGCCGGGGCACAAGTGCGGGCTAGGCTTAAGGCCGGGGCACAAGTGCGGGCTAGGCTTAAGGCCGGGGCACAAGTGCGGGCTAGGCTTAAGGCCGGGGCACAAGTGCGGGCTAGGCTTAAGGCCGGGGCACAAGTGCGGGCTAGGCTTAAGGCCGGGGCACAAGTGCGGGCTAGGCTTAAGGCCGGGGCACAAGTGCGGGCTAGGCTTAAGGCCGGGGCACAAGTGCGGGCTAGGCTTAAGGCCGGGGCACAAGTGCGGGCTAGGCTTAAGGCCGGGGCACAAGTGCGGGCTAGGCTTAAGGCCGGGGCACAAGTGCAGTGCTGGCTAGGATCAAGGCAGGGGGCACAAGTGCTGGCTAGGCTTAAGGCATGGGCACAAGTGCCAGCTAGGCTTAAGGCCTGGGCACAAGTGCAGGCTAGGCTTAAGGCCTGGGCACAAGTGCAGTGCTGGCTAGGATCAAGGCAAGGGGGCACAAGTGCTGGCTAGGCTTAAGGCATGGGCACAAGTGCTGGCTAGGCTTAAGGCATACAGCTAACTCTTTGCACTCTTTGCATAAAGGGTTAGGCACCCATAGGGGTGAAGAGCTAGCTTTCACCCCTCTACTCTGTACTTGGACATTTAGGACTAGATCCTTTGTTGTACAGTGCGGAGCCTCTCCATAACCCCATGCTCCAAGCGACCAGGCACTTCTTGTCTGTCCTCCGTAAATGGGTAATGCCTTCTTCCCCAATTACAGTCGTGCATGTGCATTCAGACGGGACAAGAGCGAAGAGCATAAAGCTGGCCCTATGTGCATAACCAACATGAAGCTGAAGACAAAAACAAACAAACAAGCATACAAGGGGCTCAAAAGTGCGGGCTGGGCTTAAGGCCTGGGCACAAGTGGGGGCTGGGCTTAAGGCCTGGGCACAAGTGCGGGCTGGGCTTAAGGCCTGGGCACAAGTGCGGGCTGGGCTTAAGGCCTGGGCACAAGTGCGGGCTGGGCTTAAGGCCTGGGCACAAGTGCGGGCTGGGCTTAAGGCCTGGGCACAAGTGCGGGCTGGGCTTAAGGCCTCGGCACAAGTGCGGGCTGGGCTTAAGGCCTGGGCACAAGTGCGGGCTGGGCTTAAGGCCTGGGCACAAGTGCGGGCTGGGCTTAAGGCCTGGGCACAAGTGCGGGCTGGGCTTAAGGCCTGGGCACAAGTGCGGGCTGGGCTTAAGGCCTGGGCACAAGTGCGGGCTGGGCTTAAGGCCTGGGCACAAGTGCGGGCTGGGCTTTAGGCCGGGGCACAAGTGCGGGCTAGGCTAAAGGCCGGGGCACAAGTGCGGGCTAGGCTAAAGGCCTGGGCACAAGTGCGGGCTAGGCTTAAGGCCGGGGCACAAGTGCGGGCTAGGCTTAAGGCCGGGGCACAAGTGCGGGCTAGGCTTAAGGCCGGGGCACAAGTGCGGGCTAGGCTTAAGGCCGGGGCACAAGTGCGGGCTAGGCTTAAGGCCGGGGCACAAGTGCGGGCTAGGCTTAAGGCCGGGGCACAAGTGCGGGCTAGGCTTAAGGCCGGGGCACAAGTGCGGGCTAGGCTTAAGGCCGGGGCACAAGTGCGGGCTAGGTTTAAGGCCTGGGCACAAGTGCGGGCTAGGCTTAAGGCCTGGGCACAAGTGCGGGCTAGGCTTAAGGCCTGGGCACAAGTGCGGGCTAGGCTAAAGGCCTGGGCACAAGTGCGGGCTAGGCTTAAGGCCGGGGCACAAGTGCGGGCTAGGCTTAAGGCCGGGGCACAAGTGCGGGCTAGGCTTAAGGCCGGGGCACAAGTGCGGGCTAGGCTTAAGGCCGGGGCACAAGTGCGGGCTAGGCTTAAGGCCGGGGCACAAGTGCGGGCTAGGCTTAAGGCCGGGGCACAAGTGCGGGCTAGGCTTAAGGCCGGGGCACAAGTTCGGGCTAGGCTTAAGGCCGGGGCACAAGTGCGGGCTAGGCTTAAGGCCGGGGCACAAGTGCGGGCTAGGCTTAAGGCCGGGGCACAAGTGCGGGCTAGGCTTAAGGCCGGGGCACAAGTGCGGGCTTGGCTTAAGGCCGGGGCACAAGTGCGGGCTAGGCTTAAGGCCGGGAGACAAGTGCGGGCTGGGCTTAAGGCCGCGGCACAAGTGCGGGCTGGGCTTAAGGCCGGGGCACAAGTGCGGGCTGGGCTTAAGGCCGGGGCACAAGTGCGGGCTGGGCTTAAGGCCTGGGCACAAGTGCGGGCTGGGCTTAAGGCCTGGGCACAAGTGCGGGCTGGGCTTAAGGCCTGGGCACAAGTGCGGGCTGGGCTTAAGGCCTGGGCACAAGTGCGGGCTGGGCTTAAGGCCTGGGCACAAGTGCGGGCTGGGCTTAAGGCCTGGGCACAAGTGCGGGCTGGGCTTAAGGCCTGGGCACAAGTGCGGGCTGGGCTTACGGCCTGGGCACAAGTGCGGGCTGGGCTTTAGGCCGGGGCACAAGTGCGGGCTAGGCTAAAGGCCGGGGCACAAGTGCGGGCTAGGCTAAAGGCCTGGGCACAAGTGCGGGCTAGGCTTAAGGCCGGGGCACAAGTGCGGGCTAGGCTTAAGGCCGGGGCACAAGTGCGGGCTAGGCTTAAGGCCGGGGCACAAGTGCGGGCTAGGCTTAAGGCCGGGGCACAAGTGCGGGCTAGGCTGAAGGCCGGGGCACAAGTGCGGGCTAGGCTGAAGGCCGGGACACAAGTGCGGGCTAGGCTTAAGGCCGGGGCACAAGTGCGGGCTAGGCTTAAGGCCGGGGCACAAGTGCGGGCTAGGCTTAAGGCCGGGGCACAAGTGCGGGCTAGGCTTAAGGCCGGGGCACAAGTGCGGGCTAGGCTTAAGGCCGGGGCACAAGTGCGGGCTAGGCTTAAGGCCTGGGCACAAGTGCGGGCTAGGCTTAAGGCCTGGGCACAAGTGCGGGCTAGGCTTAAGGCCTGGGCACAAGTGCGGGCTAGGCTTAAGGCTTGGGCACAAGTGCGGGCTAGGCTTAAGGCCTGAGCACAAGTGCGGGCTTGGCTTAAGTCCGTGGCACAAGTGCGGGCTAGGCTTAAGGCCGGGGGCACAAGTGCGGGCTAGGCTTAAGGCCGGGGCACAAGTGCGGGCTAGGCTTAAGGCCGGGGCACAAGTGCGGGCTAGGCTTAAGGCCGGGGCACAAGTGCGGGCTAGGCTTAAGGCCGGGGCACAAGTGCGGGCTAGGCTTAAGGCCGCGGCACAAGTGCGGGCTGGGCTTAAGGCCGGGGCACAAGTGCGGGCTAGGCTTAAGGCCGGGGCACAAGTGCGGGCTAGGCTTAAGGCCGGGGCACAAGTGCGGGCTAGGCTTAAGGCCGGGGCACAAGTGCGGGCTAGGCTGAAGGCCGGGGCACAAGTGCGGGCTAGGCTGAAGGCCGGGACACAAGTGCGGGCTAGGCTTAAGGCCGGGGCACAAGTGCGGGCTAGGCTAAAGGCCTGGGCACAAGTGCGGGCTAGGCTTAAGGCCGGGGCACAAGTGCGGGCTAGGCTTAAGGCCGGGGCACAAGTGCGGGCTAGGCTTAAGGCCGGGGCACAAGTGCGGGCTAGGCTTAAGGCCGGGGCACAAGTGCGGGCTAGGCTGAAGGCCGGGGCACAAGTGCGGGCTAGGCTGAAGGCCGGGACACAAGTGCGGGCTAGGCTTAAGGCCGGGGCACAAGTGCGGGCTAGGCTTAAGGCCGGGGCACAAGTGCGGGCTAGGCTTAAGGCCGGGGCACAAGTGCGGGCTAGGCTTAAGGCCGGGGCACAAGTGCGGGCTAGGCTTAAGGCCGGGGCACAAGTGCGGGCTAGGCTTAAGGCCTGGGCACAAGTGCGGGCTAGGCTTAAGGCCTGGGCACAAGTGCGGGCTAGGCTTAAGGCCTGGGCACAAGTGCGGGCTAGGCTTAAGGCTTGGGCACAAGTGCGGGCTAGGCTTAAGGCCTGAGCACAAGTGCGGGCTTGGCTTAAGTCCGTGGCACAAGTGCGGGCTAGGCTTAAGGCCGGGGGCACAAGTGCGGGCTAGGCTTAAGGCCGGGGCACAAGTGCGGGCTAGGCTTAAGGCCGGGGCACAAGTGCGGGCTAGGCTTAAGGCCTGGGCACAAGTGCGGGCTAGGCTTAAGGCCTGGGCACAAGTGCGGGCTAGGCTTCAGGCCGATGCACAAGTGCGGGCTAGGCTTAAGGCCTGGGCACAAGTGCGGGCTAGGCTTCAGGCCGATGCACAAGTGCGGGCTAGGTTTAAGGCCTGGGCACAAGTGCGGGCTAGGCTTAAGGCCTGGGCACAAGTGCGGGCTAGGCTTAAGGCCTGGGCACAAGTGCGGGCTAGGCTTAAGGCCTGGGCACAAGTGCGGGCTAGGCTTAAGGCCTGGGCACAAGTGCGGGCTAGGCTTAAGGCCTGGGCACAAGTGCGGGCTAGGCTTAATCCCGGGGCACAAGTGCGGGCTAGGCTTAAGGCCTGGGCACAAGTGCGGGCTAGGCTTAAGGCCTGGGCACAAGTGCGGGCTAGGCTTAAGGCCTGGGCACAAGTGCGGGCTAGGCTTAAGGCCTGGGCACAAGTGCGGGCTACGCTTAAGGCCGGGGGCACAAGTGCGGGCTAGGCTTAAGGCCGGGGGCACAAGTGCGGGCTAGGCATAAGGCCTGGGCACAAGTGCGGGCTAGGCTTAAGGCCGATGCACAAGTGCGGGCTAGGCTTAAGGCCGGGGCACAAGTGCGGGCTAGGTTTAAGGCCTGGGCACAAGTGCGGGCTAGGCTTAAGGCCTGGGCACAAGTGCGGGCTAGGCTTAAGGCCTGGGCACAAGTGCGGGCTAGGCTTAAGGCCTGAGCACAAGTGCGGGCTAGGCTTAAGGCCGGGGCACAAGTGCGGGCTAGGCCTAAGGCCGGGGCACAAGTGCGGGCTAGGCTTAAGGCCTGGGCACAAGTGCGGGCTACGCTTAAGGCCGGGGGCACAAGTGCGGGCTAGGCTTAAGGCCGGGGGCACAAGTGCGGGCTAGGCATAAGGCCTGGGCACAAGTGCGGGCTAGGCTTAAGGCCGATGCACAAGTGCGGGCTAGGCTTAAGGCCGGGGCACAAGTGCGGGCTAGGTTTAAGGCCTGGGCACAAGTGCGGGCTAGGCTTAAGGCCTGGGCACAAGTGCGGGCTAGGCTTAAGGCCTGAGCACAAGTGCGGGCTAGGCTTAAGGCCTGAGCACAAGTGCGGGCTAGGCTTAAGGCCGGGGCACAAGTGCGGGCTGGGCTTAAGGTCGGGGCACAAGTGCGGGCTGGGCTTAAGGTCGGGGCACAAGTGCGGGCTAGGCTTAAGGCCGGGGCACAAGTGCGGGCTAGGCTTAAGGCCGGGGCACAAGTGCGGGCTAGGCTTAAGGCCGGGGCACAAGTGCGGGCTAGGCTTAAGGCCGGGGCACAAGTGCGGGCTAGGCTTAAGGCCGGGGCACAAGTGCGGGCTAGGCTTAAGGCCGGGGCACAAGTGCGGGCTAGGCTTAAGGCCGGGGCACAAGTGCGGGCTAGGCTTAAGGCCGGGGCAAAAGTGCGGGCTAGGCTTAAGGCCGGGGCACAAGTGCGGGCTAGGCTTAAGGCCGGGGCACAAGTGCGGGCTAGGCTTAAGGCCGGGGCACAAGTGCGGGCTAGGCTTAAGGCCGGGGCACAAGTGCGGGCTAGGCTTAAGGCCGGGGCACAAGTGCGGGCTAGGCTTAAGGCCGGGGCACAAGTGCAGGCTAGGCTTAAGGCCTGGGCACAAGTGCAGTGCTGGCTAGGATCAAGGCAAGGGGGCACAAGTGCTGGCTAGGCTTAAGGCATGGGCACAAGTGCTGGCTAGGCTTAAGGCATACAGCTAACTCTTTGCACTCTTTGCATAAAGGGTTAGGCACCCATAGGGGTGAAGAGCTAGCTTTCACCCCTCTACTCTGTACTTGGACATTTAGGACTAGATCCTTTGTTGTACAGTGCGGAGCCTCTCCATAACCCCATGCTCCAAGCGACCAGGCACTTCTTGTCTGTCCTCCGTAAATGGGTAATGCCTTCTTCCCCAATTACAGTCGTGCATGTGCATTCAGACGGGACAAGAGCGAAGAGCATAAAGCTGGCCCTATGTGCATAACCAACATGAAGCTGAAGACAAAAACAAACAAACAAGCATACAAGGGGCTCAAAAGTGCGGGCTGGGCTTAAGGCCTGGGCACAAGTGGGGGCTGGGCTTAAGGCCTGGGCACAAGTGGGGGCTAGGCTTAAGGCCGGGGCACAAGTGCGGGCTAGGCTTAAGGCCGGGGCACAAGTGCGGGCTAGGCTTAAGGCCGGGGCACAAGTGCGGGCTAGGCTTAAGGCCGGGGCACAAGTGCGGGCTAGGCTTAAGGCCGGGGCACAAGTGCGGGCTAGGCTTAAGGCCGGGGCACAAGTGCGGGCTAGGCTTAAGGCCTGGGCACAAGTGCGGGCTGGGCTTAAGGCCTGGGCACAAGTGCGGGCTGGGCTTAAGGCCTGGGCACAAGTGCGGGCTGGGCTTAAGGCCTGGGCACAAGTGCGGGCTGGGCTTAAGGCCTGGGCACAAGTGCGGGCTGGGCTTAAGGCCTGGGCACAAGTGCGGGCTGGGCTTTAGGCCGGGGCACAAGTGCGGGCTAGGCTAAAGGCCGGGGCACAAGTGCGGGCTAGGCTAAAGGCCTGGGCACAAATGCGGGCTAGGCTTAAGGCCGGGGCACAAGTGCGGGCTAGGCTTAAGGCCGGGGCACAAGTGCGGGCTAGGCTTAAGGCCGGGGCACAAGTGCGGGCTAGGCTTAAGGCCAGGGCACAAGTGCGGGCTAGGCTTAAGGCCGGGGCACAAGTGCGGGCTAGGCTTAAGGCCGGGGCACAAGTGCGGGCTAGGCTTAAGGCCGGGGCACAAGTGCGGGCTAGGCTTAAGGCCGGGGCACAAGTGCGGGCTAGGCTTAAGGCCGGGGCACAAGTGCGGGCTAGGCTTAAGGCCGGGGCACAAGTGCGGGCTAGGCTTAAGGCCGGGGCACAAGTGCGGGCTTGGCTTAAGGCCGGGGCACAAGTGCGGGCTAGGCTTAAGGCCGGGAGACAAGTGCGGGCTGGGCTTAAGGCCGCGGCACAAGTGCGGGCTGGGCTTAAGGCCGGGGCACAAGTGCGGGCTGGGCTTAAGGCCGGGGCACAAGTGCGGGCTGGGCTTAAGGCCTGGGCACAAGTGCGGGCTGGGCTTAAGGCCTGGGCACAAGTGCGGGCTGGGCTTAAGGCCTGGGCACAAGTGCGGGCTGGGCTTAAAGCCTGGGCACAAGTGCGGGCTGGGCTTAAGGCCTCAGCACAAGTGCGGGCTGGGCTTAAGGCCTGGGCACAAATGCGGGCTGGGCTTAAGGCCTGGGCACAAGTGCGGGCTGGGCTTACGGCCTGGGCACAAGTGCGGGCTGGGCTTAAGGCCTGGGCACAAGTGCGGGCTGGGCTTAAGGCCTGGGCACAAGTGCGGGCTGGGCTTAAGGCCTGGGCACAAGTGCGGGCTGGGCTTAAGGCCTGGGCACAAGTGCGGGCTGGGCTTAAGGCCTGGGCACAAGTGCGGGCTGGGCTTAAGGCCTGGGCACAAGTGCGGGCTGGGCTTAAGGCCTGGGCACAAGTGCGGGCTGGGCTTAAAGCCTGGGCACAAGTGCGGGCTGGGCTTAAGGCCTCAGCACAAGTGCGGGCTGGGCTTAAGGCCTGGGCACAAATGCGGGCTGGGCTTAAGGCCTGGGCACAAGTGCGGGCTGGGCTTAAGGCCTGGGCACAAGTGCGGGCTGGGCTTAAGGCCTGGGCACAAGTGCGGGCTGGGCTTAAGGCCTGGGCACAAGTGCGGGCTGGGCTTAAGGCCTGGGCACAAGTGCGGGCTGGGCTTAAGGCCTGGGCACAAGTGCGGGCTGGGCTTAAGGCCTGGGCACAAGTGCGGGCTGGGCTTAAGGCCTGGGCACAAGTGCGGGCTGGGCTTAAGGCCTGGGCACAAGTGCGGGCTGGGCTTAAGGCCTGGGCACAAGTGCGGGCTGGGCTTAAGGCCTGGGCACAAGTGCGGGCTGGGCTTTAGGCCGGGGCACAAGTGCGGGCTAGGCTAAAGGCCGGGGCACAAGTGCGGGCTAGGCTAAAGGCCTGGGCACAAGTGCGGGCTAGGCTTAAGGCCGGGGCACAAGTGCGGGCTAGGCTTAAGGCCGGGGCACAAGTGCGGGCTAGGCTTAAGGCCGGGGCACAAGTGCGGGCTAGGCTTAAGGCCGGGGCACAAGTGCGGGCTAGGATGAAGGCCGGGGCACAAGTGCGGGCTAGGCTGAAGGCCGGGGCACAAGTGCGGGCTAGGCTTAAGGCCGGGGCACAAGTGCGGGCTAGGCTTAAGGCCGGGGCACAAGTGCGGGCTAGGCTTAAGGCCGGGGCACAAGTGCGGGCTAGGCTTAAGGCCGGGGCACAAGTGCGGGCTGGGCTTAAGGTCGGGGCACAAGTGCGGGCTGGGCTTAAGGTCGGGGCACAAGTGCGGGCTGGGCTTAAGGCCGGGGCACAAGTGCGGGCTAGGCTTAAGGCCGGGGCACAAGTGCGGGCTAGGCTTAAGGCCGGGGCACAAGTGCGGGCTAGGCTTAAGGCCGGGGCACAAGTGCGGGCTAGGCTTAAGGCCGGGGCACAAGTGCGGGCTAGGCTTAAGGCCGGGGCACAAGTGCGGGCTAGGCTTAAGGCCGGGGCACAAGTGCGGGCTAGGCTAAAGGCCTGGGCACAAGTGCGGGCTAGGCTTAAGGCCGGGGCACAAGTGCGGGCTAGGCTTAAGGCCGGGGCACAAGTGCGGGCTAGGCTTAAGGCCGGGGCACAAGTGCGGGCTAGGCTTAAGGCCGGGGCACAAGTGCGGGCTAGGCTTAAGGCCGGGGCACAAGTGCGGGCTAGGCTTAAGGCCGGGGCACAAGTGCGGGCTGGGCTTAAGGTCGGGGCACAAGTGCGGGCTAGGCTAAAGGCCGGGGCACAAGTGCGGGCTAGGCTAAAGGCCTGGGCACAAGTGCGGGCTAGGCTTAAGGCCGGGGCACAAGTGCGGGCTAGGCTTAAGGCCGGGGCACAAGTGCGGGCTAGGCTTAAGGCCGGGGCACAAGTGCGGGCTAGGCTTAAGGCCGGGGCACAAGTGCGGGCTAGGATGAAGGCCGGGGCACAAGTGCGGGCTAGGCTGAAGGCCGGGGCACAAGTGCGGGCTAGGCTTAAGGCCGGGGCACAAGTGCGGGCTAGGCTTAAGGCCGGGGCACAAGTGCGGGCTAGGCTTAAGGCCGGGGCACAAGTGCGGGCTAGGCTTAAGGCCGGGGCACAAGTGCGGGCTGGGCTTAAGGTCGGGGCACAAGTGCGGGCTGGGCTTAAGGTCGGGGCACAAGTGCGGGCTGGGCTTAAGGCCGGGGCACAAGTGCGGGCTAGGCTTAAGGCCGGGGCACAAGTGCGGGCTAGGCTTAAGGCCGGGGCACAAGTGCGGGCTAGGCTTAAGGCCGGGGCACAAGTGCGGGCTAGGCTTAAGGCCGGGGCACAAGTGCGGGCTAGGCTTAAGGCCGGGGCACAAGTGCGGGCTAGGCTTAAGGCCGGGGCACAAGTGCGGGCTAGGCTAAAGGCCTGGGCACAAGTGCGGGCTAGGCTTAAGGCCGGGGCACAAGTGCGGGCTAGGCTTAAGGCCGGGGCACAAGTGCGGGCTAGGCTTAAGGCCGGGGCACAAGTGCGGGCTAGGCTTAAGGCCGGGGCACAAGTGCGGGCTAGGCTTAAGGCCGGGGCACAAGTGCGGGCTAGGCTTAAGGCCGGGGCACAAGTGCGGGCTGGGCTTAAGGTCGGGGCACAAGTGCGGGCTAGGCTTAAGGCCGGGGCACAAGTGCGGGCTAGGCTTAAGGCCGGGGCACAAGTGCGGGCTAGGCTTAAGGCCGGGGCACAAGTGCAGTGCTGGCTAGGATCAAGGCAGGGGGCACAAGTGCTGGCTAGGCTTAAGGCATGGGCACAAGTGCCAGCTAGGCTTAAGGCCTGGGCACAAGTGCAGGCTAGGCTTAAGGCCTGGGCACAAGTGCAGTGCTGGCTAGGATCAAGGCAAGGGGGCACAAGTGCTGGCTAGGCTTAAGGCATGGGCACAAGTGCTGGCTAGGCTTAAGGCATACAGCTAACTCTTTGCACTCTTTGCATAAAGGGTTAGGCACCCATAGGGGTGAAGAGCTAGCTTTCACCCCTCTACTCTGTACTTGGACATTTAGGACTAGATCCTTTGTTGTACAGTGCGGAGCCTCTCCATAACCCCATGCTCCAAGCGACCAGGCACTTCTTGTCTGTCCTCCGTAAATGGGTAATGCCTTCTTCCCCAATTACAGTCGTGCATGTGCATTCAGACGGGACAAGAGCGAAGAGCATAAAGCTGGCCCTATGTGCATAACCAACATGAAGCTGAAGACAAAAACAAACAAACAAGCATACAAGGGGCTCAAAAGTGCGGGCTGGGCTTAAGGCCTGGGCACAAGTGGGGGCTGGGCTTAAGGCCTGGGCACAAGTGCGGGCTGGGCTTAAGGCCTGGGCACAAGTGCGGGCTGGGCTTAAGGCCTGGGCACAAGTGCGGGCTGGGCTTAAGGCCTGGGCACAAGTGCGGGCTGGGCTTAAGGCCTGGGCACAAGTGCGGGCTGGGCTTAAGGCCTCGGCACAAGTGCGGGCTGGGCTTAAGGCCTGGGCACAAGTGCGGGCTGGGCTTAAGGCCTGGGCACAAGTGCGGGCTGGGCTTAAGGCCTGGGCACAAGTGCGGGCTGGGCTTAAGGCCTGGGCACAAGTGCGGGCTGGGCTTAAGGCCTGGGCACAAGTGCGGGCTGGGCTTAAGGCCTGGGCACAAGTGCGGGCTGGGCTTTAGGCCGGGGCACAAGTGCGGGCTAGGCTAAAGGCCGGGGCACAAGTGCGGGCTAGGCTAAAGGCCTGGGCACAAGTGCGGGCTAGGCTTAAGGCCGGGGCACAAGTGCGGGCTAGGCTTAAGGCCGGGGCACAAGTGCGGGCTAGGCTTAAGGCCGGGGCACAAGTGCGGGCTAGGCTTAAGGCCGGGGCACAAGTGCGGGCTAGGCTTAAGGCCGGGGCACAAGTGCGGGCTAGGCTTAAGGCCGGGGCACAAGTGCGGGCTAGGCTTAAGGCCGGGGCACAAGTGCGGGCTAGGCTTAAGGCCGGGGCACAAGTGCGGGCTAGGTTTAAGGCCTGGGCACAAGTGCGGGCTAGGCTTAAGGCCTGGGCACAAGTGCGGGCTAGGCTTAAGGCCTGGGCACAAGTGCGGGCTAGGCTAAAGGCCTGGGCACAAGTGCGGGCTAGGCTTAAGGCCGGGGCACAAGTGCGGGCTAGGCTTAAGGCCGGGGCACAAGTGCGGGCTAGGCTTAAGGCCGGGGCACAAGTGCGGGCTAGGCTTAAGGCCGGGGCACAAGTGCGGGCTAGGCTTAAGGCCGGGGCACAAGTGCGGGCTAGGCTTAAGGCCGGGGCACAAGTGCGGGCTAGGCTTAAGGCCGGGGCACAAGTTCGGGCTAGGCTTAAGGCCGGGGCACAAGTGCGGGCTAGGCTTAAGGCCGGGGCACAAGTGCGGGCTAGGCTTAAGGCCGGGGCACAAGTGCGGGCTAGGCTTAAGGCCGGGGCACAAGTGCGGGCTTGGCTTAAGGCCGGGGCACAAGTGCGGGCTAGGCTTAAGGCCGGGAGACAAGTGCGGGCTGGGCTTAAGGCCGCGGCACAAGTGCGGGCTGGGCTTAAGGCCGGGGCACAAGTGCGGGCTGGGCTTAAGGCCGGGGCACAAGTGCGGGCTGGGCTTAAGGCCTGGGCACAAGTGCGGGCTGGGCTTAAGGCCTGGGCACAAGTGCGGGCTGGGCTTAAGGCCTGGGCACAAGTGCGGGCTGGGCTTAAGGCCTGGGCACAAGTGCGGGCTGGGCTTAAGGCCTGGGCACAAGTGCGGGCTGGGCTTAAGGCCTGGGCACAAGTGCGGGCTGGGCTTAAGGCCTGGGCACAAGTGCGGGCTGGGCTTTAGGCCGGGGCACAAGTGCGGGCTAGGCTAAAGGCCGGGGCACAAGTGCGGGCTAGGCTAAAGGCCTGGGCACAAGTGCGGGCTAGGCTTAAGGCCGGGGCACAAGTGCGGGCTAGGCTTAAGGCCGGGGCACAAGTGCGGGCTAGGCTTAAGGCCGGGGCACAAGTGCGGGCTAGGCTTAAGGCCGGGGCACAAGTGCGGGCTAGGCTGAAGGCCGGGGCACAAGTGCGGGCTAGGCTGAAGGCCGGGACACAAGTGCGGGCTAGGCTTAAGGCCGGGGCACAAGTGCGGGCTAGGCTTAAGGCCGGGGCACAAGTGCGGGCTAGGCTTAAGGCCGGGGCACAAGTGCGGGCTAGGCTTAAGGCCGGGGCACAAGTGCGGGCTAGGCTTAAGGCCGGGGCACAAGTGCGGGCTAGGCTTAAGGCCTGGGCACAAGTGCGGGCTAGGCTTAAGGCCTGGGCACAAGTGCGGGCTAGGCTTAAGGCCTGGGCACAAGTGCGGGCTAGGCTTAAGGCTTGGGCACAAGTGCGGGCTAGGCTTAAGGCCTGAGCACAAGTGCGGGCTTGGCTTAAGTCCGTGGCACAAGTGCGGGCTAGGCTTAAGGCCGGGGGCACAAGTGCGGGCTAGGCTTAAGGCCGGGGCACAAGTGCGGGCTAGGCTTAAGGCCGGGGCACAAGTGCGGGCTAGGCTTAAGGCCGGGGCACAAGTGCGGGCTAGGCTTAAGGCCGGGGCACAAGTGCGGGCTAGGCTTAAGGCCGCGGCACAAGTGCGGGCTGGGCTTAAGGCCGGGGCACAAGTGCGGGCTAGGCTTAAGGCCGGGGCACAAGTGCGGGCTAGGCTTAAGGCCGGGGCACAAGTGCGGGCTAGGCTTAAGGCCGGGGCACAAGTGCGGGCTAGGCTGAAGGCCGGGGCACAAGTGCGGGCTAGGCTGAAGGCCGGGACACAAGTGCGGGCTAGGCTTAAGGCCGGGGCACAAGTGCGGGCTAGGCTAAAGGCCTGGGCACAAGTGCGGGCTAGGCTTAAGGCCGGGGCACAAGTGCGGGCTAGGCTTAAGGCCGGGGCACAAGTGCGGGCTAGGCTTAAGGCCGGGGCACAAGTGCGGGCTAGGCTTAAGGCCGGGGCACAAGTGCGGGCTAGGCTGAAGGCCGGGGCACAAGTGCGGGCTAGGCTGAAGGCCGGGACACAAGTGCGGGCTAGGCTTAAGGCCGGGGCACAAGTGCGGGCTAGGCTTAAGGCCGGGGCACAAGTGCGGGCTAGGCTTAAGGCCGGGGCACAAGTGCGGGCTAGGCTTAAGGCCGGGGCACAAGTGCGGGCTAGGCTTAAGGCCGGGGCACAAGTGCGGGCTAGGCTTAAGGCCTGGGCACAAGTGCGGGCTAGGCTTAAGGCCTGGGCACAAGTGCGGGCTAGGCTTAAGGCCTGGGCACAAGTGCGGGCTAGGCTTAAGGCTTGGGCACAAGTGCGGGCTAGGCTTAAGGCCTGAGCACAAGTGCGGGCTTGGCTTAAGTCCGTGGCACAAGTGCGGGCTAGGCTTAAGGCCGGGGGCACAAGTGCGGGCTAGGCTTAAGGCCGGGGCACAAGTGCGGGCTAGGCTTAAGGCCGGGGCACAAGTGCGGGCTAGGCTTAAGGCCGGGGCACAAGTGCGGGCTAGGCTTAAGGCCGGGGCACAAGTGCGGGCTAGGCTTAAGGCCGCGGCACAAGTGCGGGCTGGGCTTAAGGCCGGGGCACAAGTGCGGGCTAGGCTTAAGGCCGGGGCACAAGTGCGGGCTAGGCTTAAGGCCGGGGCACAAGTGCGGGCTAGGCTTAAGGCCGGGGCACAAGTGCGGGCTAGGCTGAAGGCCGGGGCACAAGTGCGGGCTAGGCTGAAGGCCGGGACACAAGTGCGGGCTAGGCTTAAGGCCGGGGCACAAGTGCGGGCTAGGCTTAAGGCCGGGGCACAAGTGCGGGCTAGGCTTAAGGCCGGGGCACAAGTGCGGGCTAGGCTTAAGGCCGGGGCACAAGTGCGGGCTAGGCTTAAGGCCGGGGCACAAGTGCGGGCTAGGCTTAAGGCCTGGGCACAAGTGCGGGCTAGGCTTAAGGCCTGGGCACAAGTGCGGGCTAGGCTTAAGGCCTGGGCACAAGTGCGGGCTAGGCTTAAGGCTTGGGCACAAGTGCGGGCTAGGCTTAAGGCCTGAGCACAAGTGCGGGCTTGGCTTAAGTCCGTGGCACAAGTGCGGGCTAGGCTTAAGGCCGGGGGCACAAGTGCGGGCTAGGCTTAAGGCCGGGGCACAAGTGCGGGCTAGGCTTAAGGCCGGGGCACAAGTGCGGGCTAGGCTTAAGGCCTGGGCACAAGTGCGGGCTAGGCTTAAGGCCTGGGCACAAGTGCGGGCTAGGCTTCAGGCCGATGCACAAGTGCGGGCTAGGCTTAAGGCCTGGGCACAAGTGCGGGCTAGGCTTCAGGCCGATGCACAAGTGCGGGCTAGGTTTAAGGCCTGGGCACAAGTGCGGGCTAGGCTTAAGGCCTGGGCACAAGTGCGGGCTAGGCTTAAGGCCTGGGCACAAGTGCGGGCTAGGCTTAAGGCCTGGGCACAAGTGCGGGCTAGGCTTAAGGCCTGGGCACAAGTGCGGGCTAGGCTTAAGGCCTGGGCACAAGTGCGGGCTAGGCTTAATCCCGGGGCACAAGTGCGGGCTAGGCTTAAGGCCTGGGCACAAGTGCGGGCTAGGCTTAAGGCCTGGGCACAAGTGCGGGCTAGGCTTAAGGCCTGGGCACAAGTGCGGGCTAGGCTTAAGGCCTGGGCACAAGTGCGGGCTACGCTTAAGGCCGGGGGCACAAGTGCGGGCTAGGCTTAAGGCCGGGGGCACAAGTGCGGGCTAGGCATAAGGCCTGGGCACAAGTGCGGGCTAGGCTTAAGGCCGATGCACAAGTGCGGGCTAGGCTTAAGGCCGGGGCACAAGTGCGGGCTAGGTTTAAGGCCTGGGCACAAGTGCGGGCTAGGCTTAAGGCCTGGGCACAAGTGCGGGCTAGGCTTAAGGCCTGGGCACAAGTGCGGGCTAGGCTTAAGGCCTGAGCACAAGTGCGGGCTAGGCTTAAGGCCGGGGCACAAGTGCGGGCTGGGCTTAAGGTCGGGGCACAAGTGCGGGCTGGGCTTAAGGTCGGGGCACAAGTGCGGGCTAGGCTTAAGGCCGGGGCACAAGTGCGGGCTAGGCTTAAGGCCGGGGCACAAGTGCGGGCTAGGCTTAAGGCCGGGGCACAAGTGCGGGCTAGGCTTAAGGCCGGGGCACAAGTGCGGGCTAGGCTTAAGGCCGGGGCACAAGTGCGGGCTAGGCTTAAGGCCGGGGCACAAGTGCGGGCTAGGCTTAAGGCCGGGGCACAAGTGCGGGCTAGGCTTAAGGCCGGGGCAAAAGTGCGGGCTAGGCTTAAGGCCGGGGCACAAGTGCGGGCTAGGCTTAAGGCCGGGGCACAAGTGCGGGCTAGGCTTAAGGCCGGGGCACAAGTGCGGGCTAGGCTTAAGGCCGGGGCACAAGTGCGGGCTAGGCTTAAGGCCGGGGCACAAGTGCGGGCTAGGCTTAAGGCCGGGGCACAAGTGCAGGCTAGGCTTAAGGCCTGGGCACAAGTGCAGTGCTGGCTAGGATCAAGGCAAGGGGGCACAAGTGCTGGCTAGGCTTAAGGCATGGGCACAAGTGCTGGCTAGGCTTAAGGCATACAGCTAACTCTTTGCACTCTTTGCATAAAGGGTTAGGCACCCATAGGGGTGAAGAGCTAGCTTTCACCCCTCTACTCTGTACTTGGACATTTAGGACTAGATCCTTTGTTGTACAGTGCGGAGCCTCTCCATAACCCCATGCTCCAAGCGACCAGGCACTTCTTGTCTGTCCTCCGTAAATGGGTAATGCCTTCTTCCCCAATTACAGTCGTGCATGTGCATTCAGACGGGACAAGAGCGAAGAGCATAAAGCTGGCCCTATGTGCATAACCAACATGAAGCTGAAGACAAAAACAAACAAACAAGCATACAAGGGGCTCAAAAGTGCGGGCTGGGCTTAAGGCCTGGGCACAAGTGGGGGCTGGGCTTAAGGCCTGGGCACAAGTGCGGGCTGGGCTTAAGGCCTGGGCACAAGTGCGGGCTGGGCTTAAGGCCTGGGCACAAGTGCGGGCTGGGCTTAAGGCCTGGGCACAAGTGCGGGCTGGGCTTAAGGCCTGGGCACAAGTGCGGGCTGGGCTTAAGGCCTGGGCACAAGTGCGGGCTGGGCTTAAGGCCTGGGCACAAGTGCGGGCTGGGCTTAAGGCCTGGGCACAAGTGCGGGCTGGGCTTAAGGCCTGGGCACAAGTGCGGGCTGGGCTTAAGGCCTGGGCACAAGTGCGGGCTGGGCTTAAGGCCTGGGCACAAGTGCGGGCTGGGCTTTAGGCCGGGGCACAAGTGCGGGCTAGGCTAAAGGCCGGGGCACAAGTGCGGGCTAGGCTAAAGGCCTGGGCACAAATGCGGGCTAGGCTTAAGGCCGGGGCACAAGTGCGGGCTAGGCTTAAGGCCGGGGCACAAGTGCGGGCTAGGCTTAAGGCCGGGGCACAAGTGCGGGCTAGGCTTAAGGCCGGGGCACAAGTGCGGGCTAGGCTTAAGGCCGGGGCACAAGTGCGGGCTAGGCTTAAGGCCGGGGCACAAGTGCGGGCTAGGCTTAAGGCCGGGGCACAAGTGCGGGCTAGGCTTAAGGCCGGGGCACAAGTGCGGGCTAGGCTTAAGGCCGGGGCACAAGTGCGGGCTAGGCTTAAGGCCGGGGCACAAGTGCGGGCTAGGCTTAAGGCCGGGGCACAAGTGCGGGCTTGGCTTAAGGCCGGGGCACAAGTGCGGGCTAGGCTTAAGGCCGGGAGACAAGTGCGGGCTGGGCTTAAGGCCGCGGCACAAGTGCGGGCTGGGCTTAAGGCCGGGGCACAAGTGCGGGCTGGGCTTAAGGCCGGGGCACAAGTGCGGGCTGGGCTTAAGGCCTGGGCACAAGTGCGGGCTGGGCTTAAGGCCTGGGCACAAGTGCGGGCTGGGCTTAAGGCCTGGGCACAAGTGCGGGCTGGGCTTAAAGCCTGGGCACAAGTGCGGGCTGGGCTTAAGGCCTCAGCACAAGTGCGGGCTGGGCTTAAGGCCTGGGCACAAATGCGGGCTGGGCTTAAGGCCTGGGCACAAGTGCGGGCTGGGCTTACGGCCTGGGCACAAGTGCGGGCTGGGCTTAAGGCCTGGGCACAAGTGCGGGCTGGGCTTAAGGCCTGGGCACAAGTGCGGGCTGGGCTTAAGGCCTGGGCACAAGTGCGGGCTGGGCTTAAGGCCTGGGCACAAGTGCGGGCTGGGCTTAAGGCCTGGGCACAAGTGCGGGCTGGGCTTAAGGCCTGGGCACAAGTGCGGGCTGGGCTTAAGGCCTGGGCACAAGTGCGGGCTGGGCTTAAAGCCTGGGCACAAGTGCGGGCTGGGCTTAAGGCCTCAGCACAAGTGCGGGCTGGGCTTAAGGCCTGGGCACAAATGCGGGCTGGGCTTAAGGCCTGGGCACAAGTGCGGGCTGGGCTTAAGGCCTGGGCACAAGTGCGGGCTGGGCTTAAGGCCTGGGCACAAGTGCGGGCTGGGCTTAAGGCCTGGGCACAAGTGCGGGCTGGGCTTAAGGCCTGGGCACAAGTGCGGGCTGGGCTTAAGGCCTGGGCACAAGTGCGGGCTGGGCTTAAGGCCTGGGCACAAGTGCGGGCTGGGCTTAAGGCCTGGGCACAAGTGCGGGCTGGGCTTAAGGCCTGGGCACAAGTGCGGGCTGGGCTTAAGGCCTGGGCACAAGTGCGGGCTGGGCTTAAGGCCTGGGCACAAGTGCGGGCTGGGCTTTAGGCCGGGGCACAAGTGCGGGCTAGGCTAAAGGCCGGGGCACAAGTGCGGGCTAGGCTAAAGGCCTGGGCACAAGTGCGGGCTAGGCTTAAGGCCGGGGCACAAGTGCGGGCTAGGCTTAAGGCCGGGGCACAAGTGCGGGCTAGGCTTAAGGCCGGGGCACAAGTGCGGGCTAGGCTTAAGGCCGGGGCACAAGTGCGGGCTAGGATGAAGGCCGGGGCACAAGTGCGGGCTAGGCTGAAGGCCGGGGCACAAGTGCGGGCTAGGCTTAAGGCCGGGGCACAAGTGCGGGCTAGGCTTAAGGCCGGGGCACAAGTGCGGGCTAGGCTTAAGGCCGGGGCACAAGTGCGGGCTAGGCTTAAGGCCGGGGCACAAGTGCGGGCTAGGCTTAAGGCCGGGGCACAAGTGCGGGCTGGGCTTAAGGTCGGGGCACAAGTGCGGGCTGGGCTTAAGGTCGGGGCACAAGTGCGGGCTGGGCTTAAGGCCGGGGCACAAGTGCGGGCTAGGCTTAAGGCCGGGGCACAAGTGCGGGCTAGGCTTAAGGCCGGGGCACAAGTGCGGGCTAGGCTTAAGGCCGGGGCACAAGTGCGGGCTAGGCTTAAGGCCGGGGCACAAGTGCGGGCTAGGCTTAAGGCCGGGGCACAAGTGCGGGCTAGGCTTAAGGCCGGGGCACAAGTGCGGGCTAGGCTTAAGGCCGGGGCACAAGTGCGGGCTAGGCTTAAGGCCGGGGCACAAGTGCGGGCTAGGCTTAAGGCCGGGGCACAAGTGCGGGCTAGGCTTAAGGCCGGGGCACAAGTGCGGGCTAGGCTTAAGGCCGGGGCACAAGTGCGGGCTAGGCTTAAGGCCGGGGCACAAGTGCAGTGCTGGCTAGGATCAAGGCAGGGGGCACAAGTGCTGGCTAGGCTTAAGGCATGGGCACAAGTGCCAGCTAGGCTTAAGGCCTGGGCACAAGTGCAGGCTAGGCTTAAGGCCTGGGCACAAGTGCAGTGCTGGCTAGGATCAAGGCAAGGGGGCACAAGTGCTGGCTAGGCTTAAGGCATGGGCACAAGTGCTGGCTAGGCTTAAGGCATACAGCTAACTCTTTGCACTCTTTGCATAAAGGGTTAGGCACCCATAGGGGTGAAGAGCTAGCTTTCACCCCTCTACTCTGTACTTGGACATTTAGGACTAGATCCTTTGTTGTACAGTGCGGAGCCTCTCCATAACCCCATGCTCCAAGCGACCAGGCACTTCTTGTCTGTCCTCCGTAAATGGGTAATGCCTTCTTCCCCAATTACAGTCGTGCATGTGCATTCAGACGGGACAAGAGCGAAGAGCATAAAGCTGGCCCTATGTGCATAACCAACATGAAGCTGAAGACAAAAACAAACAAACAAGCATACAAGGGGCTCAAAAGTGCGGGCTGGGCTTAAGGCCTGGGCACAAGTGGGGGCTGGGCTTAAGGCCTGGGCACAAGTGCGGGCTGGGCTTAAGGCCTGGGCACAAGTGCGGGCTGGGCTTAAGGCCTGGGCACAAGTGCGGGCTGGGCTTAAGGCCTGGGCACAAGTGCGGGCTGGGCTTAAGGCCTGGGCACAAGTGCGGGCTGGGCTTAAGGCCTCGGCACAAGTGCGGGCTGGGCTTAAGGCCTGGGCACAAGTGCGGGCTGGGCTTAAGGCCTGGGCACAAGTGCGGGCTGGGCTTAAGGCCTGGGCACAAGTGCGGGCTGGGCTTAAGGCCTGGGCACAAGTGCGGGCTGGGCTTAAGGCCTGGGCACAAGTGCGGGCTGGGCTTAAGGCCTGGGCACAAGTGCGGGCTGGGCTTTAGGCCGGGGCACAAGTGCGGGCTAGGCTAAAGGCCGGGGCACAAGTGCGGGCTAGGCTAAAGGCCTGGGCACAAGTGCGGGCTAGGCTTAAGGCCGGGGCACAAGTGCGGGCTAGGCTTAAGGCCGGGGCACAAGTGCGGGCTAGGCTTAAGGCCGGGGCACAAGTGCGGGCTAGGCTTAAGGCCGGGGCACAAGTGCGGGCTAGGCTTAAGGCCGGGGCACAAGTGCGGGCTAGGCTTAAGGCCGGGGCACAAGTGCGGGCTAGGCTTAAGGCCGGGGCACAAGTGCGGGCTAGGCTTAAGGCCGGGGCACAAGTGCGGGCTAGGTTTAAGGCCTGGGCACAAGTGCGGGCTAGGCTTAAGGCCTGGGCACAAGTGCGGGCTAGGCTTAAGGCCTGGGCACAAGTGCGGGCTAGGCTAAAGGCCTGGGCACAAGTGCGGGCTAGGCTTAAGGCCGGGGCACAAGTGCGGGCTAGGCTTAAGGCCGGGGCACAAGTGCGGGCTAGGCTTAAGGCCGGGGCACAAGTGCGGGCTAGGCTTAAGGCCGGGGCACAAGTGCGGGCTAGGCTTAAGGCCGGGGCACAAGTGCGGGCTAGGCTTAAGGCCGGGGCACAAGTGCGGGCTAGGCTTAAGGCCGGGGCACAAGTTCGGGCTAGGCTTAAGGCCGGGGCACAAGTGCGGGCTAGGCTTAAGGCCGGGGCACAAGTGCGGGCTAGGCTTAAGGCCGGGGCACAAGTGCGGGCTAGGCTTAAGGCCGGGGCACAAGTGCGGGCTTGGCTTAAGGCCGGGGCACAAGTGCGGGCTAGGCTTAAGGCCGGGAGACAAGTGCGGGCTGGGCTTAAGGCCGCGGCACAAGTGCGGGCTGGGCTTAAGGCCGGGGCACAAGTGCGGGCTGGGCTTAAGGCCGGGGCACAAGTGCGGGCTGGGCTTAAGGCCTGGGCACAAGTGCGGGCTGGGCTTAAGGCCTGGGCACAAGTGCGGGCTGGGCTTAAGGCCTGGGCACAAGTGCGGGCTGGGCTTAAGGCCTGGGCACAAGTGCGGGCTGGGCTTAAGGCCTGGGCACAAGTGCGGGCTGGGCTTAAGGCCTGGGCACAAGTGCGGGCTGGGCTTAAGGCCTGGGCACAAGTGCGGGCTGGGCTTTAGGCCGGGGCACAAGTGCGGGCTAGGCTAAAGGCCGGGGCACAAGTGCGGGCTAGGCTAAAGGCCTGGGCACAAGTGCGGGCTAGGCTTAAGGCCGGGGCACAAGTGCGGGCTAGGCTTAAGGCCGGGGCACAAGTGCGGGCTAGGCTTAAGGCCGGGGCACAAGTGCGGGCTAGGCTTAAGGCCGGGGCACAAGTGCGGGCTAGGCTGAAGGCCGGGGCACAAGTGCGGGCTAGGCTGAAGGCCGGGACACAAGTGCGGGCTAGGCTTAAGGCCGGGGCACAAGTGCGGGCTAGGCTTAAGGCCGGGGCACAAGTGCGGGCTAGGCTTAAGGCCGGGGCACAAGTGCGGGCTAGGCTTAAGGCCGGGGCACAAGTGCGGGCTAGGCTTAAGGCCGGGGCACAAGTGCGGGCTAGGCTTAAGGCCTGGGCACAAGTGCGGGCTAGGCTTAAGGCCTGGGCACAAGTGCGGGCTAGGCTTAAGGCCTGGGCACAAGTGCGGGCTAGGCTTAAGGCTTGGGCACAAGTGCGGGCTAGGCTTAAGGCCTGAGCACAAGTGCGGGCTTGGCTTAAGTCCGTGGCACAAGTGCGGGCTAGGCTTAAGGCCGGGGGCACAAGTGCGGGCTAGGCTTAAGGCCGGGGCACAAGTGCGGGCTAGGCTTAAGGCCGGGGCACAAGTGCGGGCTAGGCTTAAGGCCTGGGCACAAGTGCGGGCTAGGCTTAAGGCCTGGGCACAAGTGCGGGCTAGGCTTCAGGCCGATGCACAAGTGCGGGCTAGGCTTAAGGCCTGGGCACAAGTGCGGGCTAGGCTTCAGGCCGATGCACAAGTGCGGGCTAGGTTTAAGGCCTGGGCACAAGTGCGGGCTAGGCTTAAGGCCTGGGCACAAGTGCGGGCTAGGCTTAAGGCCTGGGCACAAGTGCGGGCTAGGCTTAAGGCCGATGCACAAGTGCGGGCTAGGCTTAAGGCCTGGGCACAAGTGCGGGCTAGGCTTCAGGCCGATGCACAAGTGCGGGCTAGGTTTAAGGCCTGGGCACAAGTGCGGGCTAGGCTTAAGGCCTGGGCACAAGTGCGGGCTAGGCTTAAGGCCTGGGCACAAGTGCGGGCTAGGCTTAAGGCCTGGGCACAAGTGCGGGCTAGGCTTAAGGCCTGGGCACAAGTGCGGGCTAGGCTTAAGGCCTGGGCACAAGTGCGGGCTAGGCTTAATCCCGGGGCACAAGTGCGGGCTAGGCTTAAGGCCTGGGCACAAGTGCGGGCTAGGCTTAAGGCCTGGGCACAAGTGCGGGCTAGGCTTAAGGCCTGGGCACAAGTGCGGGCTAGGCTTAAGGCCTGGGCACAAGTGCGGGCTACGCTTAAGGCCGGGGGCACAAGTGCGGGCTAGGCTTAAGGCCGGGGGCACAAGTGCGGGCTAGGCATAAGGCCTGGGCACAAGTGCGGGCTAGGCTTAAGGCCGATGCACAAGTGCGGGCTAGGCTTAAGGCCGGGGCACAAGTGCGGGCTAGGTTTAAGGCCTGGGCACAAGTGCGGGCTAGGCTTAAGGCCTGGGCACAAGTGCGGGCTAGGCTTAAGGCCTGAGCACAAGTGCGGGCTAGGCTTAAGGCCGGGGCACAAGTGCGGGCTGGGCTTAAGGTCGGGGCACAAGTGCGGGCTGGGCTTAAGGTCGGGGCACAAGTGCGGGCTAGGCTTAAGGCCGGGGCACAAGTGCGGGCTAGGCTTAAGGCCGGGGCACAAGTGCGGGCTAGGCTTAAGGCCGGGGCACAAGTGCGGGCTAGGCTTAAGGCCGGGGCACAAGTGCGGGCTAGGCTTAAGGCCGGGGCACAAGTGCGGGCTAGGCTTAAGGCCGGGGCACAAGTGCGGGCTAGGCTTAAGGCCGGGGCACAAGTGCGGGCTAGGCTTAAGGCCGGGGCACAAGTGCGGGCTAGGCTTAAGGCCGGGGCAAAAGTGCGGGCTAGGCTTAAGGCCGGGGCACAAGTGCGGGCTAGGCTTAAGGCCGGGGCACAAGTGCGGGCTAGGCTTAAGGCCGGGGCACAAGTGCGGGCTAGGCTTAAGGCCGGGGCACAAGTGCGGGCTAGGCTTAAGGCCGGGGCACAAGTGCGGGCTAGGCTTAAGGCCTGGGCACAAGTGCAGGCTAGGCTTAAGGCCTGGGCACAAGTGCAGTGCTGGCTAGGATCAAGGCAAGGGGGCACAAGTGCTGGCTAGGCTTAAGGCATGGGCACAAGTGCTGGCTAGGCTTAAGGCATACAGCTAACTCTTTGCACTCTTTGCATAAAGGGTTAGGCACCCATAGGGGTGAAGAGCTAGCTTTCACCCCTCTACTCTGTACTTGGACATTTAGGACTAGATCCTTTGTTGTACAGTGCGGAGCCTCTCCATAACCCCATGCTCCAAGCGACCAGGCACTTCTTGTCTGTCCTCCGTAAATGGGTAATGCCTTCTTCCCCAATTACAGTCGTGCATGTGCATTCAGACGGGACAAGAGCGAAGAGCATAAAGCTGGCCCTATGTGCATAACCAACATGAAGCTGAAGACAAAAACAAACAAACAAGCATACAAGGGGCTCAAAAGTGCGGGCTGGGCTTAAGGCCTGGGCACAAGTGGGGGCTGGGCTTAAGGCCTGGGCACAAGTGCGGGCTGGGCTTAAGGCCTGGGCACAAGTGCGGGCTGGGCTTAAGGCCTGGGCACAAGTGCGGGCTGGGCTTAAGGCCTGGGCACAAGTGCGGGCTGGGCTTAAGGCCTGGGCACAAGTGCGGGCTGGGCTTAAGGCCTGGGCACAAGTGCGGGCTGGGCTTAAGGCCTCGGCACAAGTGCGGGCTGGGCTTAAGGCCTGGGCACAAGTGCGGGCTGGGCTTAAGGCCTGGGCACAAGTGCGGGCTGGGCTTAAGGCCTGGGCACAAGTGCGGGCTGGGCTTAAGGCCTGGGCACAAGTGCGGGCTGGGCTTAAGGCCTGGGCACAAGTGCGGGCTGGGCTTAAGGCCTGGGCACAAGTGCGGGCTGGGCTTTAGGCCGGGGCACAAGTGCGGGCTAGGCTAAAGGCCGGGGCACAAGTGCGGGCTAGGCTAAAGGCCTGGGCACAAGTGCGGGCTAGGCTTAAGGCCGGGGCACAAGTGCGGGCTAGGCTTAAGGCCGGGGCACAAGTGCGGGCTAGGCTTAAGGCCGGGGCACAAGTGCGGGCTAGGCTTAAGGCCGGGGCACAAATGCGGGCTAGGCTTAAGGCCGGGGCACAAGTGCGGGCTAGGCTTAAGGCCGGGGCACAAGTGCGGGCTAGGCTTAAGGCCGGGGCACAAGTGCGGGCTAGGTTTAAGGCCTGGGCACAAGTGCGGGCTAGGCTTAAGGCCTGGGCACAAGTGCGGGCTAGGCTTAAGGCCTGGGCACAAGTGCGGGCTAGGCTAAAGGCCTGGGCACAAGTGCGGGCTAGGCTTAAGGCCGGGGCACAAGTGCGGGCTAGGCTTAAGGCCGGGGCACAAGTGCGGGCTAGGCTTAAGGCCGGGGCACAAGTGCGGGCTAGGCTTAAGGCCGGGGCACAAGTGCGGGCTAGGCTTAAGGCCGGGGCACAAGTGCGGGCTAGGCTTAAGGCCGGGGCACAAGTGCGGGCTAGGCTTAAGGCCGGGGCACAAGTTCGGGCTAGGCTTAAGGCCGGGGCACAAGTGCGGGCTAGGCTTAAGGCCGGGGCACAAGTGCGGGCTAGGCTTAAGGCCGGGGCACAAGTGCGGGCTAGGCTTAAGGCCGGGGCACAAGTGCGGGCTTGGCTTAAGGCCGGGGCACAAGTGCGGGCTAGGCTTAAGGCCGGGAGACAAGTGCGGGCTGGGCTTAAGGCCGCGGCACAAGTGCGGGCTGGGCTTAAGGCCGGGGCACAAGTGCGGGCTGGGCTTAAGGCCGGGGCACAAGTGCGGGCTGGGCTTAAGGCCTGGGCACAAGTGCGGGCTGGGCTTAAGGCCTGGGCACAAGTGCGGGCTGGGCTTAAGGCCTGGGCACAAGTGCGGGCTGGGCTTAAGGCCTGGGCACAAGTGCGGGCTGGGCTTAAAGCCTGGGCACAAGTGCGGGCTGGGCTTAAGGCCTCAGCACAAGTGCGGGCTGGGCTTAAGGCCTGGGCACAAGTGCGGGCTGGGCTTAAGGCCTGGGCACAAGTGCGGGCTGGGCTTAAGGCCTGGGCACAAGTGCGGGCTGGGCTTAAGGCCTGGGCACAAGTGCGGGCTGGGCTTAAGGCCTGGGCACAAGTGCGGGCTGGGCTTAAGGCCTGGGCACAAGTGCGGGCTGGGCTTAAGGCCTGGGCACAAGTGCGGGCTGGGCTTAAGGCCTGGGCACAAGTGCGGGCTGGGCTTTAGGCCGGGGCACAAGTGCGGGCTAGGCTAAAGGCCGGGGCACAAGTGCGGGCTAGGCTAAAGGCCTGGGCACAAGTGCGGGCTAGGCTTAAGGCCGGGGCACAAGTGCGGGCTAGGCTTAAGGCCGGGGCACAAGTGCGGGCTAGGCTTAAGGCCGGGGCACAAGTGCGGGCTAGGCTGAAGGCCGGGGCACAAGTGCGGGCTAGGCTGAAGGCCGGGACACAAGTGCGGGCTAGGCTTAAGGCCGGGGCACAAGTGCGGGCTAGGCTTAAGGCCGGGGCACAAGTGCGGGCTAGGCTTAAGGCCGGGGCACAAGTGCGGGCTAGGCTTAAGGCCGGGGCACAAGTGCGGGCTAGGCTTAAGGCCGGGGCACAAGTGCGGGCTAGGCTTAAGGCCTGGGCACAAGTGCGGGCTAGGCTTAAGGCCTGGGCACAAGTGCGGGCTAGGCTTAAGGCCTGGGCACAAGTGCGGGCTAGGCTTAAGGCTTGGGCACAAGTGCGGGCTAGGCTTAAGGCCTGAGCACAAGTGCGGGCTTGGCTTAAGTCCGTGGCACAAGTGCGGGCTAGGCTTAAGGCCGGGGGCACAAGTGCGGGCTAGGCTTAAGGCCGGGGCACAAGTGCGGGCTAGGCTTAAGGCCGGGGCACAAGTGCGGGCTAGGCTTAAGGCCTGGGCACAAGTGCGGGCTAGGCTTAAGGCCTGGGCACAAGTGCGGGCTAGGCTTCAGGCCGATGCACAAGTGCGGGCTAGGCTTAAGGCCTGGGCACAAGTGCGGGCTAGGCTTCAGGCCGATGCACAAGTGCGGGCTAGGTTTAAGGCCTGGGCACAAGTGCGGGCTAGGCTTAAGGCCTGGGCACAAGTGCGGGCTAGGCTTAAGGCCTGGGCACAAGTGCGGGCTAGGCTTAAGGCCTGGGCACAAGTGCGGGCTAGGCTTAAGGCCTGGGCACAAGTGCGGGCTAGGCTTAAGGCCTGGGCACAAGTGCGGGCTAGGCTTAATCCCGGGGCACAAGTGCGGGCTAGGCTTAAGGCCTGGGCACAAGTGCGGGCTAGGCTTAAGGCCTGGGCACAAGTGCGGGCTAGGCTTAAGGCCTGGGCACAAGTGCGGGCTAGGCTTAAGGCCTGGGCACAAGTGCGGGCTACGCTTAAGGCCGGGGGCACAAGTGCGGGCTAGGCTTAAGGCCGGGGGCACAAGTGCGGGCTAGGCATAAGGCCTGGGCACAAGTG
Source organism: Ranitomeya imitator (assembly GCF_032444005.1). Taxonomy (NCBI): domain Eukaryota; kingdom Metazoa; phylum Chordata; class Amphibia; order Anura; family Dendrobatidae; genus Ranitomeya; species Ranitomeya imitator. The sequence goes on from NW_027194466.1 coordinate 28,674, forward strand.
CGGGCTAGGCTTAAGGCCGATGCACAAGTGCGGGCTAGGCTTAAGGCCGGGGCACAAGTGCGGGCTAGGTTTAAGGCCTGGGCACAAGTGCGGGCTAGGCTTAAGGCCTGGGCACAAGTGCGGGCTAGGCTTAAGGCCTGGGCACAAGTGCGGGCTAGGCTTAAGGCCTGAGCACAAGTGCGGGCTAGGCTTAAGGCCGGGGCACAAGTGCGGGCTAGGCCTAAGGCCGGGGCACAAGTGCGGGCTAGGCTTAAGGCCTGGGCACAAGTGCGGGCTACGCTTAAGGCCGGGGGCACAAGTGCGGGCTAGGCTTAAGGCCGGGGGCACAAGTGCGGGCTAGGCATAAGGCCTGGGCACAAGTGCGGGCTAGGCTTAAGGCCGATGCACAAGTGCGGGCTAGGCTTAAGGCCGGGGCACAAGTGCGGGCTAGGTTTAAGGCCTGGGCACAAGTGCGGGCTAGGCTTAAGGCCTGGGCACAAGTGCGGGCTAGGCTTAAGGCCTGAGCACAAGTGCGGGCTAGGCTTAAGGCCGGGGCACAAGTGCGGGCTGGGCTTAAGGTCGGGGCACAAGTGCGGGCTGGGCTTAAGGTCGGGGCACAAGTGCGGGCTAGGCTTAAGGCCGGGGCACAAGTGCGGGCTAGGCTTAAGGCCGGGGCACAAGTGCGGGCTAGGCTTAAGGCCGGGGCACAAGTGCGGGCTAGGCTTAAGGCCGGGGCACAAGTGCGGGCTAGGCTTAAGGCCGGGGCACAAGTGCGGGCTAGGCTTAAGGCCGGGGCACAAGTGCGGGCTAGGCTTAAGGCCGGGGCACAAGTGCGGGCTAGGCTTAAGGCCGGGGCACAAGTGCGGGCTAGGCTTAAGGCCGGGGCAAAAGTGCGGGCTAGGCTTAAGGCCGGGGCACAAGTGCGGGCTAGGCTTAAGGCCGGGGCACAAGTGCGGGCTAGGCTTAAGGCCGGGGCACAAGTGCGGGCTAGGCTTAAGGCCGGGGCACAAGTGCGGGCTAGGCTTAAGGCCGGGGCACAAGTGCGGGCTAGGCTTAAGGCCGGGGCACAAGTGCAGGCTAGGCTTAAGGCCTGGGCACAAGTGCAGTGCTGGCTAGGATCAAGGCAAGGGGGCACAAGTGCTGGCTAGGCTTAAGGCATGGGCACAAGTGCTGGCTAGGCTTAAGGCATACAGCTAACTCTTTGCACTCTTTGCATAAAGGGTTAGGCACCCATAGGGGTGAAGAGCTAGCTTTCACCCCTCTACTCTGTACTTGGACATTTAGGACTAGATCCTTTGTTGTACAGTGCGGAGCCTCTCCATAACCCCATGCTCCAAGCGACCAGGCACTTCTTGTCTGTCCTCCGTAAATGGGTAATGCCTTCTTCCCCAATTACAGTCGTGCATGTGCATTCAGACGGGACAAGAGCGAAGAGCATAAAGCTGGCCCTATGTGCATAACCAACATGAAGCTGAAGACAAAAACAAACAAACAAGCATACAAGGGGCTCAAAAGTGCGGGCTGGGCTTAAGGCCTGGGCACTAGTGGGGGCTGGGCTTAAGGCCTGGGCACAAGTGCGGGCTGGGCTTAAGGCCTGGGCACAAGTGCGGGCTGGGCTTAAGGCCTGGGCACAAGTGCGGGCTGGGCTTAAGGCCTGGGCACAAGTGCGGGCTGGGCTTAAGGCCTGGGCACAAGTGCGGGCTGGGCTTAAGGCCTGGGCACAAGTGCGGGCTGGGCTTAAGGCCTCGGCACAAGTGCGGGCTGGGCTTAAGGCCTGGGCACAAGTGGGGGCTGGGCTTAAGGCCTGGGCACAAGTGCGGGCTGGGCTTAAGGCCTGGGCACAAGTGCGGGCTGGGCTTAAGGCCTGGGCACAAGTGCGGGCTGGGCTTAAGGCCTGGGCACAAGTGCGGGCTGGGCTTAAGGCCTGGGCACAAGTGCGGGCTGGGCTTAAGGCCTGGGCACAAGTGCGGGCTGGGCTTAAGGCCTCGGCACAAGTGCGGGCTGGGCTTAAGGCCTGGGCACAAGTGCGGGCTGGGCTTAAGGCCTGGGCACAAGTGCGGGCTGGGCTTAAGGCCTGGGCACAAGTGCGGGCTGGGCTTAAGGCCTGGGCACAAGTGCGGGCTGGGCTTAAGGCCTGGGCACAAGTGCGGGCTGGGCTTTAGGCCGGGGCACAAGTGCGGGCTAGGCTAAAGGCCGGGGCACAAGTGCGGGCTGGGCTTAAGGCCTCGGCACAAGTGCGGGCTGGGCTTAAGGCCTGGGCACAAGTGCGGGCTGGGCTTAAGGCCTGGGCACAAGTGCGGGCTGGGCTTAAGGCCTGGGCACAAGTGCGGGCTGGGCTTAAGGCCTGGGCACAAGTGCGGGCTGGGCTTAAGGCCTGGGCACAAGTGCGGGCTGGGCTTTAGGCCGGGGCACAAGTGCGGGCTAGGCTTAAGGCCGGGGCACAAGTGCGGGCTAGGCTTAAGGCCGGGGCACAAGTGCGGGCTAGGCTTAAGGCCGGGGCACAAGTGCGGGCTAGGCTTAAGGCCGGGGCACAAGTGCGGGCTAGGCTTAAGGCCGGGGCACAAGTGCGGGCTAGGCTTAAGGCCTGGGCACAAGTGCGGGCTGGGCTTAAGGCCTGGGCACAAGTGCGGGCTGGGCTTAAGGCCTGGGCACAAGTGCGGGCTGGGCTTAAGGCCTGGGCACAAGTGCGGGCTGGGCTTAAGGCCTGGGCACAAGTGCGGGCTGGGCTTAAGGCCTGGGCACAAGTGCGGGCTGGGCTTAAGGCCTCGGCACAAGTGCGGGCTGGGCTTAAGGCCTGGGCACAAGTGCGGGCTGGGCTTAAGGCCTGGGCACAAGTGCGGGCTGGGCTTAAGGCCTGGGCACAAGTGCGGGCTGGGCTTAAGGCCTGGGCACAAGTGCGGGCTGGGCTTAAGGCCTGGGCACAAGTGCGGGCTGGGCTTTAGGCCGGGGCACAAGTGCGGGCTAGGCTAAAGGCCGGGGCACAAGTGCGGGCTAGGCTAAAGGCCTGGGCACAAATGCGGGCTAGGCTTAAGGCCGGGGCACAAGTGCGGGCTAGGCTTAAGGCCGGGGCACAAGTGCGGGCTAGGCTTAAGGCCGGGGCACAAGTGCGGGCTAGGCTTAAGGCCGGGGCACAAGTGCGGGCTAGGCTTAAGGCCGGGGCACAAGTGCGGGCTAGGCTTAAGGCCGGGGCACAAGTGCGGGCTAGGCTTAAGGCCGGGGCACAAGTGCGGGCTAGGCTTAAGGCCGGGGCACAAGTGCGGGCTAGGCTTAAGGCCGGGGCACAAGTGCGGGCTAGGATTAAGGCCGGGGCACAAGTGCGGGCTAGGCTTAAGGCCGGGGCACAAGTGCGGGCTTGGCTTAAGGCCGGGGCACAAGTGCGGGCTAGGCTTAAGGCCGGGAGACAAGTGCGAGCTGGGCTTAAGGCCGCGGCACAAGTGCGGGCTGGGCTTAAGGCCGGGGCACAAGTGCGGGCTGGGCTTAAGGCCGGGGCACAAGTGCGGGCTGGGCTTAAGGCCTGGGCACAAGTGCGGGCTGGGCTTAAGGCCTGGGCACAAGTGCGGGCTGGGCTTAAGGCCTGGGCACAAGTGCGGGCTGGGCTTAAAGCCTGGGCACAAGTGCGGGCTGGGCTTAAGGCCTCAGCACAAGTGCGGGCTGGGCTTAAGGCCTGGGCACAAATGCGGGCTGGGCTTAAGGCCTGGGCACAAGTGCGGGCTGGGCTTAAGGCCTGGGCACAAGTGCGGGCTGGGCTTAAGGCCTGGGCACAAGTGCGGGCTGGGCTTAAGGCCTGGGCACAAGTGCGGGCTGGGCTTAAGGCCTGGGCACAAGTGCGGGCTGGGCTTAAGGCCTGGGCACAAATGCGGGCTGGGCTTAAGGCCTGGGCACAAGTGCGGGCTGGGCTTAAGGCCTGGGCACAAGTGCGGGCTGGGCTTAAGGCCTGGGCACAAGTGCGGGCTGGGCTTAAGGCCTGGGCACAAGTGCGGGCTGGGCTTAAGGCCTGGGCACAAGTGCGGGCTGGGCTTAAGGCCTGGGCACAAGTGCGGGCTGGGCTTAAGGCCTGGGCACAAGTGCGGGCTGGGCTTAAGGCCTGGGCACAAGTGCGGGCTGGGCTTAAGGCCTGGGCACAAGTGCGGGCTGGGCTTAAGGCCTGGGCACAAGTGCGGGCTGGGCTTAAAGCCTGGGCACAAGTGCGGGCTGGGCTTAAGGCCTCGGCACAAGTGCGGGCTGGGCTTAAGGCCTGGGCACAAATGCGGGCTGGGCTTAAGGCCTGGGCACAAGTGCGGGCTGGGCTTAAGGCCTGGGCACAAGTGCGGGCTGGGCTTAAGGCCTGGGCACAAGTGCGGGCTGGGCTTAAGGCCTGGGCACAAGTGCGGGCTGGGCTTAAGGCCTGGGCACAAGTGCGGGCTGGGCTTAAGGCCTGGGCACAAGTGCGGGCTGGGCTTAAGGCCTGGGCACAAGTGCGGGCTGGGCTTAAGGCCTGGGCACAAGTGCGGGCTGGGCTTAAGGCCTGGGCACAAGTGCGGGCTAGGCTTAAGGCCTGGGCACAAGTGCGGGCTAGGCTTAAGGCCTGGGCACAAGTGCGGGCTAGGCTTAAGGCCTGGGCACAAGTGCGGGCTAGGCTTAATCCCGGGGCACAAGTGCGGGCTAGGCTTAAGGCCTGGGCACAAGTGCGGGCTAGGCTTAAGGCCTGGGCACAAGTGCGGGCTAGGCTTAAGGCCTGGGCACAAGTGCGGGCTAGGCTTAAGGCCTGGGCACAAGTGCGGGCTACGCTTAAGGCCGGGGGCACAAGTGCGGGCTAGGCTTAAGGCCGGGGGCACAAGTGCGGGCTAGGCATAAGGCCTGGGCACAAGTGCGGGCTAGGCTTAAGGCCGATGCACAAGTGCGGGCTAGGCTTAAGGCCGGGGCACAAGTGCGGGCTAGGTTTAAGGCCTGGGCACAAGTGCGGGCTAGGCTTAAGGCCTGGGCACAAGTGCGGGCTAGGCTTAAGGCCTGAGCACAAGTGCGGGCTAGGCTTAAGGCCGGGGCACAAGTGCGGGCTGGGCTTAAGGTCGGGGCACAAGTGCGGGCTGGGCTTAAGGTCGGGGCACAAGTGCGGGCTAGGCTTAAGGCCGGGGCACAAGTGCGGGCTAGGCTTAAGGCCGGGGCACAAGTGCGGGCTAGGCTTAAGGCCGGGGCACAAGTGCGGGCTAGGCTTAAGGCCGGGGCACAAGTGCGGGCTAGGCTTAAGGCCGGGGCACAAGTGCGGGCTAGGCTTAAGGCCGGGGCACAAGTGCGGGCTAGGCTTAAGGCCGGGGCACAAGTGCGGGCTAGGCTTAAGGCCGGGGCACAAGTGCGGGCTAGGCTTAAGGCCGGGGCAAAAGTGCGGGCTAGGCTTAAGGCCGGGGCACAAGTGCGGGCTAGGCTTAAGGCCGGGGCACAAGTGCGGGCTAGGCTTAAGGCCGGGGCACAAGTGCGGGCTAGGCTTAAGGCCGGGGCACAAGTGCGGGCTAGGCTTAAGGCCGGGGCACAAGTGCGGGCTAGGCTTAAGGCCTGGGCACAAGTGCAGGCTAGGCTTAAGGCCTGGGCACAAGTGCAGTGCTGGCTAGGATCAAGGCAAGGGGGCACAAGTGCTGGCTAGGCTTAAGGCATGGGCACAAGTGCTGGCTAGGCTTAAGGCATACAGCTAACTCTTTGCACTCTTTGCATAAAGGGTTAGGCACCCATAGGGGTGAAGAGCTAGCTTTCACCCCTCTACTCTGTACTTGGACATTTAGGACTAGATCCTTTGTTGTACAGTGCGGAGCCTCTCCATAACCCCATGCTCCAAGCGACCAGGCACTTCTTGTCTGTCCTCCGTAAATGGGTAATGCCTTCTTCCCCAATTACAGTCGTGCATGTGCATTCAGACGGGACAAGAGCGAAGAGCATAAAGCTGGCCCTATGTGCATAACCAACATGAAGCTGAAGACAAAAACAAACAAACAAGCATACAAGGGGCTCAAAAGTGCGGGCTGGGCTTAAGGCCTGGGCACAAGTGGGGGCTGGGCTTAAGGCCTGGGCACAAGTGCGGGCTGGGCTTAAGGCCTGGGCACAAGTGCGGGCTGGGCTTAAGGCCTGGGCACAAGTGCGGGCTGGGCTTAAGGCCTGGGCACAAGTGCGGGCTGGGCTTAAGGCCTGGGCACAAGTGCGGGCTGGGCTTAAGGCCTGGGCACAAGTGCGGGCTGGGCTTAAGGCCTCGGCACAAGTGCGGGCTGGGCTTAAGGCCTGGGCACAAGTGCGGGCTGGGCTTAAGGCCTGGGCACAAGTGCGGGCTGGGCTTAAGGCCTGGGCACAAGTGCGGGCTGGGCTTAAGGCCTGGGCACAAGTGCGGGCTGGGCTTAAGGCCTGGGCACAAGTGCGGGCTGGGCTTAAGGCCTGGGCACAAGTGCGGGCTGGGCTTTAGGCCGGGGCACAAGTGCGGGCTAGGCTAAAGGCCGGGGCACAAGTGCGGGCTAGGCTAAAGGCCTGGGCACAAGTGCGGGCTAGGCTTAAGGCCGGGGCACAAGTGCGGGCTAGGCTTAAGGCCGGGGCACAAGTGCGGGCTAGGCTTAAGGCCGGGGCACAAGTGCGGGCTAGGCTTAAGGCCGGGGCACAAATGCGGGCTAGGCTTAAGGCCGGGGCACAAGTGCGGGCTAGGCTTAAGGCCGGGGCACAAGTGCGGGCTAGGCTTAAGGCCGGGGCACAAGTGCGGGCTAGGTTTAAGGCCTGGGCACAAGTGCGGGCTAGGCTTAAGGCCTGGGCACAAGTGCGGGCTAGGCTTAAGGCCTGGGCACAAGTGCGGGCTAGGCTAAAGGCCTGGGCACAAGTGCGGGCTAGGCTTAAGGCCGGGGCACAAGTGCGGGCTAGGCTTAAGGCCGGGGCACAAGTGCGGGCTAGGCTTAAGGCCGGGGCACAAGTGCGGGCTAGGCTTAAGGCCGGGGCACAAGTGCGGGCTAGGCTTAAGGCCGGGGCACAAGTGCGGGCTAGGCTTAAGGCCGGGGCACAAGTGCGGGCTAGGCTTAAGGCCGGGGCACAAGTTCGGGCTAGGCTTAAGGCCGGGGCACAAGTGCGGGCTAGGCTTAAGGCCGGGGCACAAGTGCGGGCTAGGCTTAAGGCCGGGGCACAAGTGCGGGCTAGGCTTAAGGCCGGGGCACAAGTGCGGGCTTGGCTTAAGGCCGGGGCACAAGTGCGGGCTAGGCTTAAGGCCGGGAGACAAGTGCGGGCTGGGCTTAAGGCCGCGGCACAAGTGCGGGCTGGGCTTAAGGCCGGGGCACAAGTGCGGGCTGGGCTTAAGGCCGGGGCACAAGTGCGGGCTGGGCTTAAGGCCTGGGCACAAGTGCGGGCTGGGCTTAAGGCCTGGGCACAAGTGCGGGCTGGGCTTAAGGCCTGGGCACAAGTGCGGGCTGGGCTTAAGGCCTGGGCACAAGTGCGGGCTGGGCTTAAAGCCTGGGCACAAGTGCGGGCTGGGCTTAAGGCCTCAGCACAAGTGCGGGCTGGGCTTAAGGCCTGGGCACAAGTGCGGGCTGGGCTTAAGGCCTGGGCACAAGTGCGGGCTGGGCTTAAGGCCTGGGCACAAGTGCGGGCTGGGCTTAAGGCCTGGGCACAAGTGCGGGCTGGGCTTAAGGCCTGGGCACAAGTGCGGGCTGGGCTTAAGGCCTGGGCACAAGTGCGGGCTGGGCTTAAGGCCTGGGCACAAGTGCGGGCTGGGCTTAAGGCCTGGGCACAAGTGCGGGCTGGGCTTTAGGCCGGGGCACAAGTGCGGGCTAGGCTAAAGGCCGGGGCACAAGTGCGGGCTAGGCTAAAGGCCTGGGCACAAGTGCGGGCTAGGCTTAAGGCCGGGGCACAAGTGCGGGCTAGGCTTAAGGCCGGGGCACAAGTGCGGGCTAGGCTTAAGGCCGGGGCACAAGTGCGGGCTAGGCTGAAGGCCGGGGCACAAGTGCGGGCTAGGCTGAAGGCCGGGACACAAGTGCGGGCTAGGCTTAAGGCCGGGGCACAAGTGCGGGCTAGGCTTAAGGCCGGGGCACAAGTGCGGGCTAGGCTTAAGGCCGGGGCACAAGTGCGGGCTAGGCTTAAGGCCGGGGCACAAGTGCGGGCTAGGCTTAAGGCCGGGGCACAAGTGCGGGCTAGGCTTAAGGCCTGGGCACAAGTGCGGGCTAGGCTTAAGGCCTGGGCACAAGTGCGGGCTAGGCTTAAGGCCTGGGCACAAGTGCGGGCTAGGCTTAAGGCTTGGGCACAAGTGCGGGCTAGGCTTAAGGCCTGAGCACAAGTGCGGGCTTGGCTTAAGTCCGTGGCACAAGTGCGGGCTAGGCTTAAGGCCGGGGGCACAAGTGCGGGCTAGGCTTAAGGCCGGGGCACAAGTGCGGGCTAGGCTTAAGGCCGGGGCACAAGTGCGGGCTAGGCTTAAGGCCTGGGCACAAGTGCGGGCTAGGCTTAAGGCCTGGGCACAAGTGCGGGCTAGGCTTCAGGCCGATGCACAAGTGCGGGCTAGGCTTAAGGCCTGGGCACAAGTGCGGGCTAGGCTTCAGGCCGATGCACAAGTGCGGGCTAGGTTTAAGGCCTGGGCACAAGTGCGGGCTAGGCTTAAGGCCTGGGCACAAGTGCGGGCTAGGCTTAAGGCCTGGGCACAAGTGCGGGCTAGGCTTAAGGCCTGGGCACAAGTGCGGGCTAGGCTTAAGGCCTGGGCACAAGTGCGGGCTAGGCTTAAGGCCTGGGCACAAGTGCGGGCTAGGCTTAATCCCGGGGCACAAGTGCGGGCTAGGCTTAAGGCCTGGGCACAAGTGCGGGCTAGGCTTAAGGCCTGGGCACAAGTGCGGGCTAGGCTTAAGGCCTGGGCACAAGTGCGGGCTAGGCTTAAGGCCTGGGCACAAGTGCGGGCTACGCTTAAGGCCGGGGGCACAAGTGCGGGCTAGGCTTAAGGCCGGGGGCACAAGTGCGGGCTAGGCATAAGGCCTGGGCACAAGTGCGGGCTAGGCTTAAGGCCGATGCACAAGTGCGGGCTAGGCTTAAGGCCGGGGCACAAGTGCGGGCTAGGTTTAAGGCCTGGGCACAAGTGCGGGCTAGGCTTAAGGCCTGGGCACAAGTGCGGGCTAGGCTTAAGGCCTGGGCACAAGTGCGGGCTAGGCTTAAGGCCTGAGCACAAGTGCGGGCTAGGCTTAAGGCCGGGGCACAAGTGCGGGCTAGGCCTAAGGCCGGGGCACAAGTGCGGGCTAGGCTTAAGGCCTGGGCACAAGTGCGGGCTACGCTTAAGGCCGGGGGCACAAGTGCGGGCTAGGCTTAAGGCCGGGGGCACAAGTGCGGGCTAGGCATAAGGCCTGGGCACAAGTGCGGGCTAGGCTTAAGGCCGATGCACAAGTGCGGGCTAGGCTTAAGGCCGGGGCACAAGTGCGGGCTAGGTTTAAGGCCTGGGCACAAGTGCGGGCTAGGCTTAAGGCCTGGGCACAAGTGCGGGCTAGGCTTAAGGCCTGAGCACAAGTGCGGGCTAGGCTTAAGGCCGGGGCACAAGTGCGGGCTGGGCTTAAGGTCGGGGCACAAGTGCGGGCTGGGCTTAAGGTCGGGGCACAAGTGCGGGCTAGGCTTAAGGCCGGGGCACAAGTGCGGGCTAGGCTTAAGGCCGGGGCACAAGTGCGGGCTAGGCTTAAGGCCGGGGCACAAGTGCGGGCTAGGCTTAAGGCCGGGGCACAAGTGCGGGCTAGGCTTAAGGCCGGGGCACAAGTGCGGGCTAGGCTTAAGGCCGGGGCACAAGTGCGGGCTAGGCTTAAGGCCGGGGCACAAGTGCGGGCTAGGCTTAAGGCCGGGGCACAAGTGCGGGCTAGGCTTAAGGCCGGGGCAAAAGTGCGGGCTAGGCTTAAGGCCGGGGCACAAGTGCGGGCTAGGCTTAAGGCCGGGGCACAAGTGCGGGCTAGGCTTAAGGCCGGGGCACAAGTGCGGGCTAGGCTTAAGGCCGGGGCACAAGTGCGGGCTAGGCTTAAGGCCGGGGCACAAGTGCGGGCTAGGCTTAAGGCCGGGGCACAAGTGCAGGCTAGGCTTAAGGCCTGGGCACAAGTGCAGTGCTGGCTAGGATCAAGGCAAGGGGGCACAAGTGCTGGCTAGGCTTAAGGCATGGGCACAAGTGCTGGCTAGGCTTAAGGCATACAGCTAACTCTTTGCACTCTTTGCATAAAGGGTTAGGCACCCATAGGGGTGAAGAGCTAGCTTTCACCCCTCTACTCTGTACTTGGACATTTAGGACTAGATCCTTTGTTGTACAGTGCGGAGCCTCTCCATAACCCCATGCTCCAAGCGACCAGGCACTTCTTGTCTGTCCTCCGTAAATGGGTAATGCCTTCTTCCCCAATTACAGTCGTGCATGTGCATTCAGACGGGACAAGAGCGAAGAGCATAAAGCTGGCCCTATGTGCATAACCAACATGAAGCTGAAGACAAAAACAAACAAACAAGCATACAAGGGGCTCAAAAGTGCGGGCTGGGCTTAAGGCCTGGGCACTAGTGGGGGCTGGGCTTAAGGCCTGGGCACAAGTGCGGGCTGGGCTTAAGGCCTGGGCACAAGTGCGGGCTGGGCTTAAGGCCTGGGCACAAGTGCGGGCTGGGCTTAAGGCCTGGGCACAAGTGCGGGCTGGGCTTAAGGCCTGGGCACAAGTGCGGGCTGGGCTTAAGGCCTGGGCACAAGTGCGGGCTGGGCTTAAGGCCTCGGCACAAGTGCGGGCTGGGCTTAAGGCCTGGGCACAAGTGGGGGCTGGGCTTAAGGCCTGGGCACAAGTGCGGGCTGGGCTTAAGGCCTGGGCACAAGTGCGGGCTGGGCTTAAGGCCTGGGCACAAGTGCGGGCTGGGCTTAAGGCCTGGGCACAAGTGCGGGCTGGGCTTAAGGCCTGGGCACAAGTGCGGGCTGGGCTTAAGGCCTGGGCACAAGTGCGGGCTGGGCTTAAGGCCTCGGCACAAGTGCGGGCTGGGCTTAAGGCCTGGGCACAAGTGCGGGCTGGGCTTAAGGCCTGGGCACAAGTGCGGGCTGGGCTTAAGGCCTGGGCACAAGTGCGGGCTGGGCTTAAGGCCTGGGCACAAGTGCGGGCTGGGCTTAAGGCCTGGGCACAAGTGCGGGCTGGGCTTTAGGCCGGGGCACAAGTGCGGGCTAGGCTAAAGGCCGGGGCACAAGTGCGGGCTGGGCTTAAGGCCTCGGCACAAGTGCGGGCTGGGCTTAAGGCCTGGGCACAAGTGCGGGCTGGGCTTAAGGCCTGGGCACAAGTGCGGGCTGGGCTTAAGGCCTGGGCACAAGTGCGGGCTGGGCTTAAGGCCTGGGCACAAGTGCGGGCTGGGCTTAAGGCCTGGGCACAAGTGCGGGCTGGGCTTTAGGCCGGGGCACAAGTGCGGGCTAGGCTTAAGGCCGGGGCACAAGTGCGGGCTAGGCTTAAGGCCGGGGCACAAGTGCGGGCTAGGCTTAAGGCCGGGGCACAAGTGCGGGCTAGGCTTAAGGCCGGGGCACAAGTGCGGGCTAGGCTTAAGGCCGGGGCACAAGTGCGGGCTAGGCTTAAGGCCTGGGCACAAGTGCGGGCTGGGCTTAAGGCCTGGGCACAAGTGCGGGCTGGGCTTAAGGCCTGGGCACAAGTGCGGGCTGGGCTTAAGGCCTGGGCACAAGTGCGGGCTGGGCTTAAGGCCTGGGCACAAGTGCGGGCTGGGCTTAAGGCCTGGGCACAAGTGCGGGCTGGGCTTAAGGCCTCGGCACAAGTGCGGGCTGGGCTTAAGGCCTGGGCACAAGTGCGGGCTGGGCTTAAGGCCTGGGCACAAGTGCGGGCTGGGCTTAAGGCCTGGGCACAAGTGCGGGCTGGGCTTAAGGCCTGGGCACAAGTGCGGGCTGGGCTTAAGGCCTGGGCACAAGTGCGGGCTGGGCTTTAGGCCGGGGCACAAGTGCGGGCTAGGCTAAAGGCCGGGGCACAAGTGCGGGCTAGGCTAAAGGCCTGGGCACAAATGCGGGCTAGGCTTAAGGCCGGGGCACAAGTGCGGGCTAGGCTTAAGGCCGGGGCACAAGTGCGGGCTAGGCTTAAGGCCGGGGCACAAGTGCGGGCTAGGCTTAAGGCCGGGGCACAAGTGCGGGCTAGGCTTAAGGCCGGGGCACAAGTGCGGGCTAGGCTTAAGGCCGGGGCACAAGTGCGGGCTAGGCTTAAGGCCGGGGCACAAGTGCGGGCTAGGCTTAAGGCCGGGGCACAAGTGCGGGCTAGGCTTAAGGCCGGGGCACAAGTGCGGGCTAGGATTAAGGCCGGGGCACAAGTGCGGGCTAGGCTTAAGGCCGGGGCACAAGTGCGGGCTTGGCTTAAGGCCGGGGCACAAGTGCGGGCTAGGCTTAAGGCCGGGAGACAAGTGCGAGCTGGGCTTAAGGCCGCGGCACAAGTGCGGGCTGGGCTTAAGGCCGGGGCACAAGTGCGGGCTGGGCTTAAGGCCGGGGCACAAGTGCGGGCTGGGCTTAAGGCCTGGGCACAAGTGCGGGCTGGGCTTAAGGCCTGGGCACAAGTGCGGGCTGGGCTTAAGGCCTGGGCACAAGTGCGGGCTGGGCTTAAAGCCTGGGCACAAGTGCGGGCTGGGCTTAAGGCCTCAGCACAAGTGCGGGCTGGGCTTAAGGCCTGGGCACAAATGCGGGCTGGGCTTAAGGCCTGGGCACAAGTGCGGGCTGGGCTTAAGGCCTGGGCACAAGTGCGGGCTGGGCTTAAGGCCTGGGCACAAGTGCGGGCTGGGCTTAAGGCCTGGGCACAAGTGCGGGCTGGGCTTAAGGCCTGGGCACAAGTGCGGGCTGGGCTTAAGGCCTGGGCACAAATGCGGGCTGGGCTTAAGGCCTGGGCACAAGTGCGGGCTGGGCTTAAGGCCTGGGCACAAGTGCGGGCTGGGCTTAAGGCCTGGGCACAAGTGCGGGCTGGGCTTAAGGCCTGGGCACAAGTGCGGGCTGGGCTTAAGGCCTGGGCACAAGTGCGGGCTGGGCTTAAGGCCTGGGCACAAGTGCGGGCTGGGCTTAAGGCCTGGGCACAAGTGCGGGCTGGGCTTAAGGCCTGGGCACAAGTGCGGGCTGGGCTTAAGGCCTGGGCACAAGTGCGGGCTGGGCTTAAGGCCTGGGCACAAGTGCGGGCTGGGCTTAAAGCCTGGGCACAAGTGCGGGCTGGGCTTAAGGCCTCGGCACAAGTGCGGGCTGGGCTTAAGGCCTGGGCACAAATGCGGGCTGGGCTTAAGGCCTGGGCACAAGTGCGGGCTGGGCTTAAGGCCTGGGCACAAGTGCGGGCTGGGCTTAAGGCCTGGGCACAAGTGCGGGCTGGGCTTAAGGCCTGGGCACAAGTGCGGGCTGGGCTTAAGGCCTGGGCACAAGTGCGGGCTGGGCTTAAGGCCTGGGCACAAGTGCGGGCTGGGCTTAAGGCCTGGGCACAAGTGCGGGCTGGGCTTAAGGCCTGGGCACAAGTGCGGGCTGGGCTTAAGGCCTGGGCACAAGTGCGGGCTGGGCTTTAGGCCGGGGCACAAGTGCGGGCTAGGCTAAAGGCCGGGGCACAAGTGCGGGCTAGGCTAAAGGCCTGGGCACAAGTGCGGGCTAGGCTTAAGGCCGGGGCACAAGTGCGGGCTAGGCTTAAGGCCGGGGCACAAGTGCGGGCTAGGCTTAAGGCCGGGGCACAAGTGCGGGCTAGGCTTAAGGCCGGGGCACAAGTGCGGGCTAGGCTGAAGGCCGGGGCACAAGTGCGGGCTAGGCTGAAGGCCGGGGCACAAGTGCGGGCTAGGCTTAAGGCCGGGGCACAAGTGCGGGCTAGGCTTAAGGCCGGGGCACAAGTGCGGGCTAGGCTTAAGGCCGGGGCACAAGTGCGGGCTAGGCTTAAGGCCGGGGCACAAGTGCGGGCTAGGCTTAAGGCCGGGGCACAAGTGCGGGCTAGGCTTAAGGCCTGGGCACAAGTGCGGGCTAGGCTTAAGGCCTGGGCACAAGTGCGGGCTAGGCTTAAGGCCGGGGGCACAAGTGCGGGCTAGGCTTAAGGCCGGGGGCACAAGTGCGTGCTAGGCATAAGGCCTGGGCACAAGTGCGGGCTAGGCTTAAGGCCGATGCACAAGTGCGGGCTAGGCTTAAGGCCGGGGCACAAGTGCGGGCTAGGTTTAAGGCCTGGGCACAAGTGCGGGCTAGGCTTAAGGCCTGAGCACAAGTGCGGGCTAGGCTTAAGGCCGGGGCACAAGTGCGGGCTGGGCTTAAGGTCGGGGCACAAGTGCGGGCTGGGCTTAAGGTCGGGGCACAAGTGCGGGCTAGGCTTAAGGCCGGGGCACAAGTGCGGGCTAGGCTTAAGGCCGGGGCACAAGTGCGGGCTAGGCTTAAGGCCGGGGCACAAGTGCGGGCTAGGCTTAAGGCCGGGGCACAAGTGCGGGCTAGGCTTAAGGCCGGGGCACAAGTGCGGGCTAGGCTTAAGGCCGGGGCACAAGTGCGGGCTAGGCTTAAGGCCGGGGCACAAGTGCGGGCTAGGCTTAAGGCCGGGGCACAAGTGCGGGCTAGGCTTAAGGCCTGGGCACAAGTGCAGTGCTGGCTAGGATCAAGGCAAGGGGGCACAAGTGCTGGCTAGGCTTAAGGCATGGGCACAAGTGCTGGCTAGGCTTAAGGCATACAGCTAACTCTTTGCACTCTTTGCATAAAGGGTTAGGCACCCATAGGGGTGAAGAGCTAGCTTTCACCCCTCTACTCTGTACTTGGACATTTAGGACTAGATCCTTTGTTGTACAGTGCGGAGCCTCTCCATAACCCCATGCTCCAAGCGACCAGGCACTTCTTGTCTGTCCTCCGTAAATGGGTAATGCCTTCTTCCCCAATTACAGTCGTGCATGTGCATTCAGACGGGACAAGAGCGAAGAGCATAAAGCTGGCCCTATGTGCATAACCAACATGAAGCTGAAGACAAAAACAAACAAACAAGCATACAAGGGGCTCAAAAGTGCGGGCTGGGCTTAAGGCCTGGGCACAAGTGGGGGCTGGGCTTAAGGCCTGGGCACAAGTGCGGGCTGGGCTTAAGGCCTGGGCACAAGTGCGGGCTGGGCTTAAGGCCTGGGCACAAGTGCGGGCTGGGCTTAAGGCCTGGGCACAAGTGCGGGCTGGGCTTAAGGCCTGGGCACAAGTGCGGGCTGGGCTTAAGGCCTGGGCACAAGTGCGGGCTGGGCTTAAGGCCTGGGCACAAGTGCGGGCTGGGCTTAAGGCCTGGGCACAAGTGCGGGCTGGGCTTAAGGCCTGGGCACAAGTGCGGGCTGGGCTTAAGGCCTGGGCACAAGTGCGGGCTGGGCTTAAGGCCTGGGCACAAGTGCGGGCTGGGCTTTAGGCCGGGGCACAAGTGCGGGCTAGGCTAAAGGCCGGGGCACAAGTGCGGGCTAGGCTAAAGGCCTGGGCACAAGTGCGGGCTAGGCTTAAGGCCGGGGCACAAGTGCGGGCTAGGCTTAAGGCCGGGGCACAAGTGCGGGCTAGGCTTAAGGCCGGGGCACAAGTGCGGGCTAGGCTTAAGGCCGGGGCACAAGTGCGGGCTAGGCTTAAGGCCGGGGCACAAGTGCGGGCTAGGCTTAAGGCCGGGGCACAAGTGCGGGCTAGGCTTAAGGCCGGGGCACAAGTGCGGGCTAGGCTTAAGGCCGGGGCACAAGTGCGGGCTAGGCTTAAGGCCGGGGCACAAGTGCGGGCTAGGCTTAAGGCCGGGGCACAAGTGCGGGCTAGGCTTAAGGCCGGGGCAAAAGTGCGGGCTAGGCTTAAGGCCGGGGCACAAGTGCGGGCTAGGCTTAAGGCCGGGGCACAAGTGCGGGCTAGGCTTAAGGCCGGGGCACAAGTGCGGGCTAGGCTTAAGGCCGGGGCACAAGTGCGGGCTAGGCTTAAGGCCGGGGCACAAGTGCGGGCTAGGCTTAAGGCCGGGGCAAAAGTGCGGGCTAGGCTTAAGGCCGGGGCACAAGTGCGGGCTAGGCTTAAGGCCGGGGCACAAGTGCGGGCTAGGCTTAAGGCCGGGGCACAAGTGCGGGCTAGGCTTAAGGCCGGGGCACAAGTGCGGGCTAGGCTTAAGGCCGGGGCACAAGTGCGGGCTAGGCTTAAGGCCGGGGCACAAGTGCAGGCTAGGCTTAAGGCCTGGGCACAAGTGCAGTGCTGGCTAGGATCAAGGCAAGGGGGCACAAGTGCTGGCTAGGCTTAAGGCATGGGCACAAGTGCTGGCTAGGCTTAAGGCATACAGCTAACTCTTTGCACTCTTTGCATAAAGGGTTAGGCACCCATAGGGGTGAAGAGCTAGCTTTCACCCCTCTACTCTGTACTTGGACATTTAGGACTAGATCCTTTGTTGTACAGTGCGGAGCCTCTCCATAACCCCATGCTCCAAGCGACCAGGCACTTCTTGTCTGTCCTCCGTAAATGGGTAATGCCTTCTTCCCCAATTACAGTCGTGCATGTGCATTCAGACGGGACAAGAGCGAAGAGCATAAAGCTGGCCCTATGTGCATAACCAACATGAAGCTGAAGACAAAAACAAACAAACAAGCATACAAGGGGCTCAAAAGTGCGGGCTGGGCTTAAGGCCTGGGCACTAGTGGGGGCTGGGCTTAAGGCCTGGGCACAAGTGCGGGCTGGGCTTAAGGCCTGGGCACAAGTGCGGGCTGGGCTTAAGGCCTGGGCACAAGTGCGGGCTGGGCTTAAGGCCTGGGCACAAGTGCGGGCTGGGCTTAAGGCCTGGGCACAAGTGCGGGCTGGGCTTTAGGCCGGGGCACAAGTGCGGGCTAGGCTAAAGGCCGGGGCACAAGTGCGGGCTAGGCTAAAGGCCTGGGCACAAATGCGGGCTAGGCTTAAGGCCGGGGCACAAGTGCGGGCTAGGCTTAAGGCCGGGGCACAAGTGCGGGCTAGGCTTAAGGCCGGGGCACAAGTGCGGGCTAGGCTTAAGGCCGGGGCACAAGTGCGGGCTAGGCTTAAGGCCGGGGCACAAGTGCGGGCTAGGCTTAAGGCCGGGGCACAAGTGCGGGCTAGGCTTAAGGCCGGGGCACAAGTGCGGGCTAGGCTTAAGGCCGGGGCACAAGTGCGGGCTAGGCTTAAGGCCGGGGCACAAGTGCGGGCTAGGCTTAAGGCCGGGGCACAAGTGCGGGCTAGGCTTAAGGCCGGGGCACAAGTGCGGGCTTGGCTTAAGGCCGGGGCACAAGTGCGGGCTAGGCTTAAGGCCGGGAGACAAGTGCGAGCTGGGCTTAAGGCCGCGGCACAAGTGCGGGCTGGGCTTAAGGCCGGGGCACAAGTGCGGGCTGGGCTTAAGGCCGGGGCACAAGTGCGGGCTGGGCTTAAGGCCTGGGCACAAGTGCGGGCTGGGCTTAAGGCCTGGGCACAAGTGCGGGCTGGGCTTAAGGCCTGGGCACAAGTGCGGGCTGGGCTTAAAGCCTGGGCACAAGTGCGGGCTGGGCTTAAGGCCTCAGCACAAGTGCGGGCTGGGCTTAAGGCCTGGGCACAAATGCGGGCTGGGCTTAAGGCCTGGGCACAAGTGCGGGCTGGGCTTAAGGCCTGGGCACAAGTGCGGGCTGGGCTTAAGGCCTGGGCACAAGTGCGGGCTGGGCTTAAGGCCTGGGCACAAGTGCGGGCTGGGCTTAAGGCCTGGGCACAAGTGCGGGCTGGGCTTAAGGCCTGGGCACAAGTGCGGGCTGGGCTTAAGGCCTGGGCACAAGTGCGGGCTGGGCTTAAGGCCTGGGCACAAGTGCGGGCTGGGCTTAAGGCCTGGGCACAAGTGCGGGCTGGGCTTAAAGCCTGGGCACAAGTGCGGGCTGGGCTTAAGGCCTCAGCACAAGTGCGGGCTGGGCTTAAGGCCTGGGCACAAATGCGGGCTGGGCTTAAGGCCTGGGCACAAGTGCGGGCTGGGCTTAAGGCCTGGGCACAAGTGCGGGCTGGGCTTAAGGCCTGGGCACAAGTGCGGGCTGGGCTTAAGGCCTGGGCACAAGTGCGGGCTGGGCTTAAGGCCTGGGCACAAGTGCGGGCTGGGCTTAAGGCCTGGGCACAAGTGCGGGCTGGGCTTAAGGCCTGGGCACAAGTGCGGGCTGGGCTTAAGGCCTGGGCACAAGTGCGGGCTGGGCTTAAGGCCTGGGCACAAGTGCGGGCTGGGCTTAAGGCCTGGGCACAAGTGCGGGCTGGGCTTAAAGCCTGGGCACAAGTGCGGGCTGGGCTTAAGGCCTCGGCACAAGTGCGGGCTGGGCTTAAGGCCTGGGCACAAATGCGGGCTGGGCTTAAGGCCTGGGCACAAGTGCGGGCTGGGCTTAAGGCCTGGGCACAAGTGCGGGCTGGGCTTAAGGCCTGGGCACAAGTGCGGGCTGGGCTTAAGGCCTGGGCAAAAGTGCGGGCTGGGCTTAAGGCCTGGGCACAAGTGCGGGCTGGGCTTAAGGCCTGGGCACAAGTGCGGGCTGGGCTTAAGGCCTGGGCACAAGTGCGGGCTGGGCTTAAGGCCTGGGCACAAGTGCGGGCTGGGCTTAAGGCCTGGGCACAAGTGCGGGCTGGGCTTTAGGCCGGGGCACAAGTGCGGGCTAGGCTAAAGGCCGGGGCACAAGTGCGGGCTAGGCTAAAGGCCTGGGCACAAGTGCGGGCTAGGCTTAAGGCCGGGGCACAAGTGCGGGCTAGGCTTAAGGCCGGGGCACAAGTGCGGGCTAGGCTTAAGGCCGGGGCACAAGTGCGGGCTAGGCTTAAGGCCGGGGCACAAGTGCGGGCTAGGCTGAAGGCCGGGGCACAAGTGCGGGCTAGGCTGAAGGCCGGGGCACAAGTGCGGGCTAGGCTTAAGGCCGGGGCACAAGTGCGGGCTAGGCTTAAGGCCGGGGCACAAGTGCGGGCTAGGCTTAAGGCCGGGGCACAAGTGCGGGCTAGGCTTAAGGCCGGGGCACAAGTGCGGGCTAGGCTTAAGGCCGGGGCACAAGTGCGGGCTAGGCTTAAGGCCTGGGCACAAGTGCGGGCTAGGCTTAAGGCCTGGGCACAAGTGCGGGCTAGGCTTAAGGCCGGGGGCACAAGTGCGGGCTAGGCTTAAGGCCGGGGGCACAAGTGCGTGCTAGGCATAAGGCCTGGGCACAAGTGCGGGCTAGGCTTAAGGCCGATGCACAAGTGCGGGCTAGGCTTAAGGCCGGGGCACAAGTGCGGGCTAGGTTTAAGGCCTGGGCACAAGTGCGGGCTAGGCTTAAGGCCTGAGCACAAGTGCGGGCTAGGCTTAAGGCCGGGGCACAAGTGCGGGCTGGGCTTAAGGTCGGGGCACAAGTGCGGGCTGGGCTTAAGGTCGGGGCACAAGTGCGGGCTAGGCTTAAGGCCGGGGCACAAGTGCGGGCTAGGCTTAAGGCCGGGGCACAAGTGCGGGCTAGGCTTAAGGCCGGGGCACAAGTGCGGGCTAGGCTTAAGGCCGGGGCACAAGTGCGGGCTAGGCTTAAGGCCGGGGCACAAGTGCGGGCTAGGCTTAAGGCCGGGGCACAAGTGCGGGCTAGGCTTAAGGCCGGGGCACAAGTGCGGGCTAGGCTTAAGGCCGGGGCACAAGTGCGGGCTAGGCTTAAGGCCTGGGCACAAGTGCAGTGCTGGCTAGGATCAAGGCAAGGGGGCACAAGTGCTGGCTAGGCTTAAGGCATGGGCACAAGTGCTGGCTAGGCTTAAGGCATACAGCTAACTCTTTGCACTCTTTGCATAAAGGGTTAGGCACCCATAGGGGTGAAGAGCTAGCTTTCACCCCTCTACTCTGTACTTGGACATTTAGGACTAGATCCTTTGTTGTACAGTGCGGAGCCTCTCCATAACCCCATGCTCCAAGCGACCAGGCACTTCTTGTCTGTCCTCCGTAAATGGGTAATGCCTTCTTCCCCAATTACAGTCGTGCATGTGCATTCAGACGGGACAAGAGCGAAGAGCATAAAGCTGGCCCTATGTGCATAACCAACATGAAGCTGAAGACAAAAACAAACAAACAAGCATACAAGGGGCTCAAAAGTGCGGGCTGGGCTTAAGGCCTGGGCACAAGTGGGGGCTGGGCTTAAGGCCTGGGCACAAGTGCGGGCTGGGCTTAAGGCCTGGGCACAAGTGCGGGCTGGGCTTAAGGCCTGGGCACAAGTGCGGGCTGGGCTTAAGGCCTGGGCACAAGTGCGGGCTGGGCTTAAGGCCTGGGCACAAGTGCGGGCTGGGCTTAAGGCCTGGGCACAAGTGCGGGCTGGGCTTAAGGCCTGGGCACAAGTGCGGGCTGGGCTTAAGGCCTGGGCACAAGTGCGGGCTGGGCTTAAGGCCTGGGCACAAGTGCGGGCTGGGCTTAAGGCCTGGGCACAAGTGCGGGCTGGGCTTAAGGCCTGGGCACAAGTGCGGGCTGGGCTTTAGGCCGGGGCACAAGTGCGGGCTAGGCTAAAGGCCGGGGCACAAGTGCGGGCTAGGCTAAAGGCCTGGGCACAAGTGCGGGCTAGGCTTAAGGCCGGGGCACAAGTGCGGGCTAGGCTTAAGGCCGGGGCACAAGTGCGGGCTAGGCTTAAGGCCGGGGCACAAGTGCGGGCTAGGCTTAAGGCCGGGGCACAAGTGCGGGCTAGGCTTAAGGCCGGGGCACAAGTGCGGGCTAGGCTTAAGGCCGGGGCACAAGTGCGGGCTAGGCTTAAGGCCGGGGCACAAGTGCGGGCTAGGCTTAAGGCCGGGGCACAAGTGCGGGCTAGGCTTAAGGCCGGGGCACAAGTGCGGGCTAGGCTTAAGGCCGGGGCACAAGTGCGGGCTAGGCTTAAGGCCGGGGCACAAGTGCGGGCTAGGCTTAAGGCCGGGGCACAAGTGCGGGCTAGGCTTAAGGCCGGGGCACAAGTGCGGGCTTGGCTTAAGGCCGGGGCACAAGTGCGGGCTAGGCTTAAGGCCGGGAGACAAGTGCGGGCTGGGCTTAAGGCCGCGGCACAAGTGCGGGCTGGGCTTAAGGCCGGGGCACAAGTGCGGGCTGGGCTTAAGGCCTGGGCACAAGTGCGGGCTGGGCTTAAGGCCTGGGCACAAGTGCGGGCTGGGCTTAAGGCCTGGGCACAAGTGCGGGCTGGGCTTAAGGCCTGGGCACAAGTGCGGGCTGGGCTTAAGGCCTGGGCACAAGTGCGGGCTGGGCTTAAGGCCTGGGCACAAGTGCGGGCTGGGCTTAAGGCCTGGGCACAAGTGCGGGCTGGGCTTAAGGCCTGGGCACAAGTGCGGGCTGGGCTTAAAGCCTGGGCACAAGTGCGGGCTGGGCTTAAGGCCTCGGCACAAGTGCGGGCTGGGCTTAAGGCCTGGGCACAAATGCGGGCTGGGCTTAAGGCCTGGGCACAAGTGCGGGCTGGGCTTAAGGCCTGGGCACAAGTGCGGGCTGGGCTTAAGGCCTGGGCACAAGTGCGGGCTGGGCTTAAGGCCTGGGCACAAGTGCGGGCTGGGCTTAAGGCCTGGGCACAAGTGCGGGCTGGGCTTAAGGCCTGGGCACAAGTGCGGGCTGGGCTTAAGGCCTGGGCACAAGTGCGGGCTGGGCTTAAGGCCTGGGCACAAGTGCGGGCTGGGCTTAAGGCCTGGGCACAAGTGCGGGCTGGGCTTTAGGCCGGGGCACAAGTGCGGGCTAGGCTAAAGGCCGGGGCACAAGTGCGGGCTAGGCTAAAGGCCTGGGCACAAGTGCGGGCTAGGCTTAAGGCCGGGGCACAAGTGCGGGCTAGGCTTAAGGCCGGGGCACAAGTGCGGGCTAGGCTTAAGGCCGGGGCACAAGTGCGGGCTAGGCTTAAGGCCGGGGCACAAGTGCGGGCTAGGCTGAAGGCCGGGGCACAAGTGCGGGCTAGGCTGAAGGCCGGGGCACAAGTGCGGGCTAGGCTTAAGGCCGGGGCACAAGTGCGGGCTAGGCTTAAGGCCGGGGCACAAGTGCGGGCTAGGCTTAAGGCCGGGGCACAAGTGCGGGCTAGGCTTAAGGCCGGGGCACAAGTGCGGGCTAGGCTTAAGGCCGGGGCACAAGTGCGGGCTAGGCTTAAGGCCTGGGCACAAGTGCGGGCTAGGCTTAAGGCCTGGGCACAAGTGCGGGCTAGGCTTAAGGCCGGGGGCACAAGTGCGGGCTAGGCTTAAGGCCGGGGGCACAAGTGCGTGCTAGGCATAAGGCCTGGGCACAAGTGCGGGCTAGGCTTAAGGCCGATGCACAAGTGCGGGCT
The DNA here is from genome assembly GCF_032444005.1 of Ranitomeya imitator. Lineage (NCBI taxonomy): Eukaryota > Metazoa > Chordata > Amphibia > Anura > Dendrobatidae > Ranitomeya > Ranitomeya imitator. The sequence continues at coordinate 50,739 of NW_027194466.1, forward strand.
AGGCTTAAGGCCGGGGCACAAGTGCGGGCTAGGTTTAAGGCCTGGGCACAAGTGCGGGCTAGGCTTAAGGCCTGAGCACAAGTGCGGGCTAGGCTTAAGGCCGGGGCACAAGTGCGGGCTGGGCTTAAGGTCGGGGCACAAGTGCGGGCTGGGCTTAAGGTCGGGGCACAAGTGCGGGCTAGGCTTAAGGCCGGGGCACAAGTGCGGGCTAGGCTTAAGGCCGGGGCACAAGTGCGGGCTAGGCTTAAGGCCGGGGCACAAGTGCGGGCTAGGCTTAAGGCCGGGGCACAAGTGCGGGCTAGGCTTAAGGCCGGGGCACAAGTGCGGGCTAGGCTTAAGGCCGGGGCACAAGTGCGGGCTAGGCTTAAGGCCGGGGCACAAGTGCGGGCTAGGCTTAAGGCCGGGGCACAAGTGCGGGCTAGGCTTAAGGCCTGGGCACAAGTGCAGTGCTGGCTAGGATCAAGGCAAGGGGGCACAAGTGCTGGCTAGGCTTAAGGCATGGGCACAAGTGCTGGCTAGGCTTAAGGCATACAGCTAACTCTTTGCACTCTTTGCATAAAGGGTTAGGCACCCATAGGGGTGAAGAGCTAGCTTTCACCCCTCTACTCTGTACTTGGACATTTAGGACTAGATCCTTTGTTGTACAGTGCGGAGCCTCTCCATAACCCCATGCTCCAAGCGACCAGGCACTTCTTGTCTGTCCTCCGTAAATGGGTAATGCCTTCTTCCCCAATTACAGTCGTGCATGTGCATTCAGACGGGACAAGAGCGAAGAGCATAAAGCTGGCCCTATGTGCATAACCAACATGAAGCTGAAGACAAAAACAAACAAACAAGCATACAAGGGGCTCAAAAGTGCGGGCTGGGCTTAAGGCCTGGGCACAAGTGGGGGCTGGGCTTAAGGCCTGGGCACAAGTGCGGGCTGGGCTTAAGGCCTGGGCACAAGTGCGGGCTGGGCTTAAGGCCTGGGCACAAGTGCGGGCTGGGCTTAAGGCCTGGGCACAAGTGCGGGCTGGGCTTAAGGCCTGGGCACAAGTGCGGGCTGGGCTTAAGGCCTGGGCACAAGTGCGGGCTGGGCTTAAGGCCTGGGCACAAGTGCGGGCTGGGCTTAAGGCCTGGGCACAAGTGCGGGCTGGGCTTAAGGCCTGGGCACAAGTGCGGGCTGGGCTTAAGGCCTGGGCACAAGTGCGGGCTGGGCTTAAGGCCTGGGCACAAGTGCGGGCTGGGCTTTAGGCCGGGGCACAAGTGCGGGCTAGGCTAAAGGCCGGGGCACAAGTGCGGGCTAGGCTAAAGGCCTGGGCACAAGTGCGGGCTAGGCTTAAGGCCGGGGCACAAGTGCGGGCTAGGCTTAAGGCCGGGGCACAAGTGCGGGCTAGGCTTAAGGCCGGGGCACAAGTGCGGGCTAGGCTTAAGGCCGGGGCACAAGTGCGGGCTAGGCTTAAGGCCGGGGCACAAGTGCGGGCTAGGCTTAAGGCCGGGGCACAAGTGCGGGCTAGGCTTAAGGCCGGGGCACAAGTGCGGGCTAGGCTTAAGGCCGGGGCACAAGTGCGGGCTAGGCTTAAGGCCGGGGCACAAGTGCGGGCTAGGCTTAAGGCCGGGGCACAAGTGCGGGCTAGGCTTAAGGCCGGGGCAAAAGTGCGGGCTAGGCTTAAGGCCGGGGCACAAGTGCGGGCTAGGCTTAAGGCCGGGGCACAAGTGCGGGCTAGGCTTAAGGCCGGGGCACAAGTGCGGGCTAGGCTTAAGGCCGGGGCACAAGTGCGGGCTAGGCTTAAGGCCGGGGCACAAGTGCGGGCTAGGCTTAAGGCCGGGGCAAAAGTGCGGGCTAGGCTTAAGGCCGGGGCACAAGTGCGGGCTAGGCTTAAGGCCGGGGCACAAGTGCGGGCTAGGCTTAAGGCCGGGGCACAAGTGCGGGCTAGGCTTAAGGCCGGGGCACAAGTGCGGGCTAGGCTTAAGGCCGGGGCACAAGTGCGGGCTAGGCTTAAGGCCGGGGCACAAGTGCAGGCTAGGCTTAAGGCCTGGGCACAAGTGCAGTGCTGGCTAGGATCAAGGCAAGGGGGCACAAGTGCTGGCTAGGCTTAAGGCATGGGCACAAGTGCTGGCTAGGCTTAAGGCATACAGCTAACTCTTTGCACTCTTTGCATAAAGGGTTAGGCACCCATAGGGGTGAAGAGCTAGCTTTCACCCCTCTACTCTGTACTTGGACATTTAGGACTAGATCCTTTGTTGTACAGTGCGGAGCCTCTCCATAACCCCATGCTCCAAGCGACCAGGCACTTCTTGTCTGTCCTCCGTAAATGGGTAATGCCTTCTTCCCCAATTACAGTCGTGCATGTGCATTCAGACGGGACAAGAGCGAAGAGCATAAAGCTGGCCCTATGTGCATAACCAACATGAAGCTGAAGACAAAAACAAACAAACAAGCATACAAGGGGCTCAAAAGTGCGGGCTGGGCTTAAGGCCTGGGCACAAGTGGGGGCTGGGCTTAAGGCCTGGGCACAAGTGCGGGCTGGGCTTAAGGCCTGGGCACAAGTGCGGGCTGGGCTTAAGGCCTGGGCACAAGTGCGGGCTGGGCTTAAGGCCTGGGCACAAGTGCGGGCTGGGCTTAAGGCCTGGGCACAAGTGCGGGCTGGGCTTAAGGCCTGGGCACAAGTGCGGGCTGGGCTTAAGGCCTCGGCACAAGTGCGGGCTGGGCTTAAGGCCTGGGCACAAGTGGGGGCTGGGCTTAAGGCCTGGGCACAAGTGCGGGCTGGGCTTAAGGCCTGGGCACAAGTGCGGGCTGGGCTTAAGGCCTGGGCACAAGTGCGGGCTGGGCTTAAGGCCTGGGCACAAGTGCGGGCTGGGCTTAAGGCCTGGGCACAAGTGCGGGCTGGGCTTAAGGCCTGGGCACAAGTGCGGGCTGGGCTTAAGGCCTCGGCACAAGTGCGGGCTGGGCTTAAGGCCTGGGCACAAGTGCGGGCTGGGCTTAAGGCCTGGGCACAAGTGCGGGCTGGGCTTAAGGCCTGGGCACAAGTGCGGGCTGGGCTTAAGGCCTGGGCACAAGTGCGGGCTGGGCTTAAGGCCTGGGCACAAGTGCGGGCTGGGCTTTAGGCCGGGGCACAAGTGCGGGCTAGGCTAAAGGCCGGGGCACAAGTGCGGGCTGGGCTTAAGGCCTCGGCACAAGTGCGGGCTGGGCTTAAGGCCTGGGCACAAGTGCGGGCTGGGCTTAAGGCCTGGGCACAAGTGCGGGCTGGGCTTAAGGCCTGGGCACAAGTGCGGGCTGGGCTTAAGGCCTGGGCACAAGTGCGGGCTGGGCTTAAGGCCTGGGCACAAGTGCGGGCTGGGCTTTAGGCCGGGGCACAAGTGCGGGCTAGGCTTAAGGCCGGGGCACAAGTGCGGGCTAGGCTTAAGGCCGGGGCACAAGTGCGGGCTAGGCTTAAGGCCGGGGCACAAGTGCGGGCTAGGCTTAAGGCCGGGGCACAAGTGCGGGCTAGGCTTAAGGCCGGGGCACAAGTGCGGGCTAGGCTTAAGGCCTGGGCACAAGTGCGGGCTGGGCTTAAGGCCTGGGCACAAGTGCGGGCTGGGCTTAAGGCCTGGGCACAAGTGCGGGCTGGGCTTAAGGCCTGGGCACAAGTGCGGGCTGGGCTTAAGGCCTGGGCACAAGTGCGGGCTGGGCTTAAGGCCTGGGCACAAGTGCGGGCTGGGCTTAAGGCCTCGGCACAAGTGCGGGCTGGGCTTAAGGCCTGGGCACAAGTGCGGGCTGGGCTTAAGGCCTGGGCACAAGTGCGGGCTGGGCTTAAGGCCTGGGCACAAGTGCGGGCTGGGCTTAAGGCCTGGGCACAAGTGCGGGCTGGGCTTAAGGCCTGGGCACAAGTGCGGGCTGGGCTTTAGGCCGGGGCACAAGTGCGGGCTAGGCTAAAGGCCGGGGCACAAGTGCGGGCTAGGCTAAAGGCCTGGGCACAAATGCGGGCTAGGCTTAAGGCCGGGGCACAAGTGCGGGCTAGGCTTAAGGCCGGGGCACAAGTGCGGGCTAGGCTTAAGGCCGGGGCACAAGTGCGGGCTAGGCTTAAGGCCGGGGCACAAGTGCGGGCTAGGCTTAAGGCCGGGGCACAAGTGCGGGCTAGGCTTAAGGCCGGGGCACAAGTGCGGGCTAGGCTTAAGGCCGGGGCACAAGTGCGGGCTAGGCTTAAGGCCGGGGCACAAGTGCGGGCTAGGCTTAAGGCCGGGGCACAAGTGCGGGCTAGGCTTAAGGCCGGGGCACAAGTGCGGGCTAGGCTTAAGGCCGGGGCACAAGTGCGGGCTTGGCTTAAGGCCGGGGCACAAGTGCGGGCTAGGCTTAAGGCCGGGAGACAAGTGCGAGCTGGGCTTAAGGCCGCGGCACAAGTGCGGGCTGGGCTTAAGGCCGGGGCACAAGTGCGGGCTGGGCTTAAGGCCGGGGCACAAGTGCGGGCTGGGCTTAAGGCCTGGGCACAAGTGCGGGCTGGGCTTAAGGCCTGGGCACAAGTGCGGGCTGGGCTTAAGGCCTGGGCACAAGTGCGGGCTGGGCTTAAAGCCTGGGCACAAGTGCGGGCTGGGCTTAAGGCCTCAGCACAAGTGCGGGCTGGGCTTAAGGCCTGGGCACAAATGCGGGCTGGGCTTAAGGCCTGGGCACAAGTGCGGGCTGGGCTTAAGGCCTGGGCACAAGTGCGGGCTGGGCTTAAGGCCTGGGCACAAGTGCGGGCTGGGCTTAAGGCCTGGGCACAAGTGCGGGCTGGGCTTAAGGCCTGGGCACAAGTGCGGGCTGGGCTTAAGGCCTGGGCACAAGTGCGGGCTGGGCTTAAGGCCTGGGCACAAGTGCGGGCTGGGCTTAAGGCCTGGGCACAAGTGCGGGCTGGGCTTAAGGCCTGGGCACAAGTGCGGGCTGGGCTTAAAGCCTGGGCACAAGTGCGGGCTGGGCTTAAGGCCTCAGCACAAGTGCGGGCTGGGCTTAAGGCCTGGGCACAAATGCGGGCTGGGCTTAAGGCCTGGGCACAAGTGCGGGCTGGGCTTAAGGCCTGGGCACAAGTGCGGGCTGGGCTTAAGGCCTGGGCACAAGTGCGGGCTGGGCTTAAGGCCTGGGCACAAGTGCGGGCTGGGCTTAAGGCCTGGGCACAAGTGCGGGCTGGGCTTAAGGCCTGGGCACAAGTGCGGGCTGGGCTTAAGGCCTGGGCACAAGTGCGGGCTGGGCTTAAGGCCTGGGCACAAGTGCGGGCTGGGCTTAAGGCCTGGGCACAAGTGCGGGCTGGGCTTAAGGCCTGGGCACAAGTGCGGGCTGGGCTTAAAGCCTGGGCACAAGTGCGGGCTGGGCTTAAGGCCTCGGCACAAGTGCGGGCTGGGCTTAAGGCCTGGGCACAAATGCGGGCTGGGCTTAAGGCCTGGGCACAAGTGCGGGCTGGGCTTAAGGCCTGGGCACAAGTGCGGGCTGGGCTTAAGGCCTGGGCACAAGTGCGGGCTGGGCTTAAGGCCTGGGCAAAAGTGCGGGCTGGGCTTAAGGCCTGGGCACAAGTGCGGGCTGGGCTTAAGGCCTGGGCACAAGTGCGGGCTGGGCTTAAGGCCTGGGCACAAGTGCGGGCTGGGCTTAAGGCCTGGGCACAAGTGCGGGCTGGGCTTAAGGCCTGGGCACAAGTGCGGGCTGGGCTTTAGGCCGGGGCACAAGTGCGGGCTAGGCTAAAGGCCGGGGCACAAGTGCGGGCTAGGCTAAAGGCCTGGGCACAAGTGCGGGCTAGGCTTAAGGCCGGGGCACAAGTGCGGGCTAGGCTTAAGGCCGGGGCACAAGTGCGGGCTAGGCTTAAGGCCGGGGCACAAGTGCGGGCTAGGCTTAAGGCCGGGGCACAAGTGCGGGCTAGGCTGAAGGCCGGGGCACAAGTGCGGGCTAGGCTGAAGGCCGGGGCACAAGTGCGGGCTAGGCTTAAGGCCGGGGCACAAGTGCGGGCTAGGCTTAAGGCCGGGGCACAAGTGCGGGCTAGGCTTAAGGCCGGGGCACAAGTGCGGGCTAGGCTTAAGGCCGGGGCACAAGTGCGGGCTAGGCTTAAGGCCGGGGCACAAGTGCGGGCTAGGCTTAAGGCCTGGGCACAAGTGCGGGCTAGGCTTAAGGCCTGGGCACAAGTGCGGGCTAGGCTTAAGGCCGGGGGCACAAGTGCGGGCTAGGCTTAAGGCCGGGGGCACAAGTGCGTGCTAGGCATAAGGCCTGGGCACAAGTGCGGGCTAGGCTTAAGGCCGATGCACAAGTGCGGGCTAGGCTTAAGGCCGGGGCACAAGTGCGGGCTAGGTTTAAGGCCTGGGCACAAGTGCGGGCTAGGCTTAAGGCCTGAGCACAAGTGCGGGCTAGGCTTAAGGCCGGGGCACAAGTGCGGGCTGGGCTTAAGGTCGGGGCACAAGTGCGGGCTGGGCTTAAGGTCGGGGCACAAGTGCGGGCTAGGCTTAAGGCCGGGGCACAAGTGCGGGCTAGGCTTAAGGCCGGGGCACAAGTGCGGGCTAGGCTTAAGGCCGGGGCACAAGTGCGGGCTAGGCTTAAGGCCGGGGCACAAGTGCGGGCTAGGCTTAAGGCCGGGGCACAAGTGCGGGCTAGGCTTAAGGCCGGGGCACAAGTGCGGGCTAGGCTTAAGGCCGGGGCACAAGTGCGGGCTAGGCTTAAGGCCGGGGCACAAGTGCGGGCTAGGCTTAAGGCCTGGGCACAAGTGCAGTGCTGGCTAGGATCAAGGCAAGGGGGCACAAGTGCTGGCTAGGCTTAAGGCATGGGCACAAGTGCTGGCTAGGCTTAAGGCATACAGCTAACTCTTTGCACTCTTTGCATAAAGGGTTAGGCACCCATAGGGGTGAAGAGCTAGCTTTCACCCCTCTACTCTGTACTTGGACATTTAGGACTAGATCCTTTGTTGTACAGTGCGGAGCCTCTCCATAACCCCATGCTCCAAGCGACCAGGCACTTCTTGTCTGTCCTCCGTAAATGGGTAATGCCTTCTTCCCCAATTACAGTCGTGCATGTGCATTCAGACGGGACAAGAGCGAAGAGCATAAAGCTGGCCCTATGTGCATAACCAACATGAAGCTGAAGACAAAAACAAACAAACAAGCATACAAGGGGCTCAAAAGTGCGGGCTGGGCTTAAGGCCTGGGCACAAGTGGGGGCTGGGCTTAAGGCCTGGGCACAAGTGCGGGCTGGGCTTAAGGCCTGGGCACAAGTGCGGGCTGGGCTTAAGGCCTGGGCACAAGTGCGGGCTGGGCTTAAGGCCTGGGCACAAGTGCGGGCTGGGCTTAAGGCCTGGGCACAAGTGCGGGCTGGGCTTAAGGCCTGGGCACAAGTGCGGGCTGGGCTTAAGGCCTGGGCACAAGTGCGGGCTGGGCTTAAGGCCTGGGCACAAGTGCGGGCTGGGCTTAAGGCCTGGGCACAAGTGCGGGCTGGGCTTAAGGCCTGGGCACAAGTGCGGGCTGGGCTTAAGGCCTGGGCACAAGTGCGGGCTGGGCTTTAGGCCGGGGCACAAGTGCGGGCTAGGCTAAAGGCCGGGGCACAAGTGCGGGCTAGGCTAAAGGCCTGGGCACAAGTGCGGGCTAGGCTTAAGGCCGGGGCACAAGTGCGGGCTAGGCTTAAGGCCGGGGCACAAGTGCGGGCTAGGCTTAAGGCCGGGGCACAAGTGCGGGCTAGGCTTAAGGCCGGGGCACAAGTGCGGGCTAGGCTTAAGGCCGGGGCACAAGTGCGGGCTAGGCTTAAGGCCGGGGCACAAGTGCGGGCTAGGCTTAAGGCCGGGGCACAAGTGCGGGCTAGGCTTAAGGCCGGGGCACAAGTGCGGGCTAGGCTTAAGGCCGGGGCACAAGTGCGGGCTAGGCTTAAGGCCGGGGCACAAGTGCGGGCTAGGCTTAAGGCCGGGGCACAAGTGCGGGCTAGGCTTAAGGCCGGGGCACAAGTGCGGGCTAGGCTTAAGGCCGGGGCACAAGTGCGGGCTTGGCTTAAGGCCGGGGCACAAGTGCGGGCTAGGCTTAAGGCCGGGAGACAAGTGCGGGCTGGGCTTAAGGCCGCGGCACAAGTGCGGGCTGGGCTTAAGGCCGGGGCACAAGTGCGGGCTGGGCTTAAGGCCTGGGCACAAGTGCGGGCTGGGCTTAAGGCCTGGGCACAAGTGCGGGCTGGGCTTAAGGCCTGGGCACAAGTGCGGGCTGGGCTTAAGGCCTGGGCACAAGTGCGGGCTGGGCTTAAGGCCTGGGCACAAGTGCGGGCTGGGCTTAAGGCCTGGGCACAAGTGCGGGCTGGGCTTAAGGCCTGGGCACAAGTGCGGGCTGGGCTTAAGGCCGGGGCACAAGTGCGGGCTAGGCTGAAGGCCGGGGCACAAGTGCGGGCTAGGCTTAAGGCCGGGGGCACAAGTGCGGGCTAGGCATAAGGCCTGGGCACAAGTGCGGGCTAGGCTTAAGGCCGATGCACAAGTGCGGGCTAGGCTTAAGGCCAGGGCACAAGTGCGGGCTAGGTTTAAGGCCTGGGCACAAGTGCGGGCTAGGCTTAAGGCCTGGGCACAAGTGCGGGCTAGGCTTAAGGCCTGGGCACAAGTGCGGGCTAGGCTTAAGGCCTGGGCACAAGTGCGGGCTAGGCTTAAGGCCTGGGCACAAGTGCGGGCTAGGCTTAAGGCCTGGGCACAAGTGCGGGCTAGGCTTAAGGCCGGGGCACAAGCGCGGGCTAGGCCTAAGGCCGGGGCACAAGCGCGGGCTAGGCTTAAGGCCGGGGCACAAGCGCGGGCTAGGCTTAAGGCCTGGGCACAAGCGCGGGCTAGGCTTAAGGCCGGGGCACAAGCGCGGGCTAGGCCTAAGGCCGGGGCACAAGCGCGGGCTAGGCTTAAGGCCGGGGCACAAGCGCGGGCTAGGCTTAAGGCCGGGGCACAAGCGCGGGCTAGGCTTAAGGCCGATGCACAAGCGCGGGCTAGGCTTAAGGCCGGGGCACAAACGCGGGCTAGGCTTAAGGCCGGGGCACAAGAGCGGGCTAGGCTTAAGGCCTGGGCACAAGTGCGGGCTAGGCTTAAGGCCGGGGCACAAGTGCGGGCTAGGCTTAAGGCCGGGGCACAAGTGCGGGCTAGGCTTAAGGCCGGGGCACAAGTGCGGGCTAGGCTTAAGGCCGGGGCACAAGTGCGGGCTAGGCTTAAGGCCGGGGCACAAGTGCGGGCTAGGCTTAAGGCCGGGGCACAAGTGCGGGCTAGGCTTAAGGCCGGGGCACAAGTGCGGGCTAGGCTTAAGGCCGGGGCACAAGTGCGGGCTAGGCTTAAGGCCGGGGCACAAGTGCGGGCTAGGCTTAAGGCCGGGGCACAAGTGCGGGCTAGGCTTAAGGCCGGGGCACAAGTGCGGGCTAGGCTTAAGGCCGGGGCACAAGTGCGGGCTAGGCTTAAGGCCGGGGCACAAGTGCGGGCTAGGCTTAAGGCCGGGGCACAAGTGCAGTGCTGGCTAGGATCAAGGCAGGGGGCACAAGTGCTGGCTAGGCTTAAGGCATGGGCACAAGTGCCAGCTAGGCTTAAGGCCTGGGCACAAGTGCAGGCTAGGCTTAAGGCCTGGGCACAAGTGCAGTGCTGGCTAGGATCAAGGCAAGGGGGCACAAGTGCTGGCTAGGCTTAAGGCATGGGCACAAGTGCTGGCTAGGCTTAAGGCATACAGCTAACTCTTTGCACTCTTTGCATAAAGGGTTAGGCACCCATAGGGGTGAAGAGCTAGCTTTCACCCCTCTACTCTGTACTTGGACATTTAGGACTAGATCCTTTGTTGTACAGTGCGGAGCCTCTCCATAACCCCATGCTCCAAGCGACCAGGCACTTCTTGTCTGTCCTCCGTAAATGGGTAATGCCTTCTTCCCCAATTACAGTCGTGCATGTGCATTCAGACGGGACAAGAGCGAAGAGCATAAAGCTGGCCCTATGTGCATAACCAACATGAAGCTGAAGACAAAAACAAACAAACAAGCATACAAGGGGCTCAAAAGTGCGGGCTGGGCTTAAGGCCTGGGCACAAGTGGGGGCTGGGCTTAAGGCCTGGGCACAAGTGCGGGCTGGGCTTAAGGCCTGGGCACAAGTGCGGGCTGGGCTTAAGGCCTGGGCACAAGTGCGGGCTGGGCTTAAGGCCTGGGCACAAGTGCGGGCTGGGCTTAAGGCCTGGGCACAAGTGCGGGCTGGGCTTAAGGCCTGGGCACAAGTGCGGGCTGGGCTTAAGGCCTCGGCACAAGTGCAGGCTGGGCTTAAGGCCTGGGCACAAGTGCGGGCTGGGCTTAAGGCCTGGGCACAAGTGCGGGCTGGGCTTAAGGCCTGGGCACAAGTGCGGGCTGGGCTTAAGGCCTGGGCACAAGTGCGGGCTGGGCTTAAGGCCTGGGCACAAGTGCGGGCTGGGCTTTAGGCCGGGGCACAAGTGCGGGCTAGGCTAAAGGCCGGGGCACAAGTGCGGGCTAGGCTAAAGGCCTGGGCACAAGTGCGGGCTAGGCTTAAGGCCGGGGCACAAGTGCGGGCTAGGCTTAAGGCCGGGGCACAAGTGCGGGCTAGGCTTAAGGCCGGGGCACAAGTGCGGGCTAGGCTTAAGGCCGGGGCACAAGTGCGGGCTAGGCTTAAGGCCGGGGCACAAGTGCGGGCTAGGCTTAAGGCCGGGGCACAAGTGCGGGCTAGGCTTAAGGCCGGGGCACAAGTGCGGGCTAGGCTTAAGGCCGGGGCACAAGTGCGGGCTAGGCTTAAGGCCGGGGCACAAGTGCGGGCTAGGCTTAAGGCCGGGGCACAAGTGCGGGCTAGGCTTAAGGCCGGGGCACAAGTGCGGGCTTGGCTTAAGGCCGGGGCACAAGTGCGGGCTAGGCTTAAGGCCGGGAGACAAGTGCGGGCTGGGCTTAAGGCCGCGGCACAAGTGCGGGCTGGGCTTAAGGCCGGGGCACAAGTGCGGGCTGGGCTTAAGGCCGGGGCACAAGTGCGGGCTGGGCTTAAGGCCGGGGCACAAGTGCGGGCTGGGCTTAAGGCCTGGGCACAAGTGCGGGCTGGGCTTAAGGCCTGGGCACAAGTGCGGGCTGGGCTTAAGGCCTGGGCACAAGTGCGGGCTGGGCTTAAAGCCTGGGCACAAGTGCGGGCTGGGCTTAAGGCCTCAGCACAAGTGCGGGCTGGGCTTAAGGCCTGGGCACAAATGCGGGCTGGGCTTAAGGCCTGGGCACAAGTGCGGGCTGGGCTTAAGGCCTGGGCACAAGTGCGGGCTGGGCTTAAGGCCTGGGCACAAGTGCGGGCTGGGCTTAAGGCCTGGGCACAAGTGCGGGCTGGGCTTAAGGCCTGGGCACAAGTGCGGGCTGGGCTTAAGGCCTGGGCACAAGTGCGGGCTGGGCTTAAGGCCTGGGCACAAGTGCGGGCTGGGCTTAAGGCCTGGGCACAAGTGCGGGCTGGGCTTAAGGCCTGGGCACAAGTGCGGGCTGGGCTTAAGGCCTGGGCACAAGTGCGGGCTGGGCTTTAGGCCGGGGCACAAGTGCGGGCTAGGCTAAAGGCCGGGGCACAAGTGCGGGCTAGGCTAAAGGCCTGGGCACAAGTGCGGGCTAGGCTTAAGGCCGGGGCACAAGTGCGGGCTAGGCTTAAGGCCGGGGCACAAGTGCGGGCTAGGCTTAAGGCCGGGGCACAAGTGCGGGCTAGGCTTAAGGCCGGGGCACAAGTGCGGGCTAGGCTGAAGGCCGGGGCACAAGTGCGGGCTAGGCTGAAGGCCGGGGCACAAGTGCGGGCTAGGCTTAAGGCCGGGGCACAAGTGCGGGCTAGGCTTAAGGCCGGGGCACAAGTGCGGGCTAGGCTTAAGGCCGGGGGCACAAGTGCGGGCTAGGCTTAAGGCCGGGGCACAAGTGCGGGCTAGGCTTAAGGCCGGGGGCACAAGTGCGGGCTAGGCTTAAGGCCTGGGCACAAGTGCGGGGCTAGGCTTAAGGCCTGGGCACAAGTGCGGGCTAGGCTTAAGGCCTGGGCACAAGTGCGGGCTAGGCTTAAGGCCGGGGGGCACAAGTGCGGGCTAGGCTTAAGGCCGGGGGCACAAGTGCGTGCTAGGCATAAGGCCTGGGCACAAGTGCGGGCTAGGCTTAAGGCCGATGCACAAGTGCGGGCTAGGCTTAAGGCCGGGGCACAAGTGCGGGCTAGGTTTAAGGCCTGGGCACAAGTGCGGGCTAGGCTTAAGGCCTGAGCACAAGTGCGGGCTAGGCTTAAGGCCGGGGCACAAGTGCGGGCTGGGCTTAAGGTCGGGGCACAAGTGCGGGCTGGGCTTAAGGTCGGGGCACAAGTGCGGGCTAGGCTTAAGGCCGGGGCACAAGTGCGGGCTAGGCTTAAGGCCGGGGCACAAGTGCGGGCTAGGCTTAAGGCCGGGGCACAAGTGCGGGCTAGGCTTAAGGCCGGGGCACAAGTGCGGGCTAGGCTTAAGGCCGGGGCACAAGTGCGGGCTAGGCTTAAGGCCGGGGCACAAGTGCGGGCTAGGCTTAAGGCCGGGGCACAAGTGCGGGCTAGGCTTAAGACCGGGGCACAAGTGCGGGCTAGGCTTAAGGCCTGGGCACAAGTGCAGTGCTGGCTAGGATCAAGGCAAGGGGGCACAAGTGCTGGCTAGGCTTAAGGCATGGGCACAAGTGCTGGCTAGGCTTAAGGCATACAGCTAACTCTTTGCACTCTTTGCATAAAGGGTTAGGCACCCATAGGGGTGAAGAGCTAGCTTTCACCCCTCTACTCTGTACTTGGACATTTAGGACTAGATCCTTTGTTGTACAGTGCGGAGCCTCTCCATAACCCCATGCTCCAAGCGACCAGGCACTTCTTGTCTGTCCTCCGTAAATGGGTAATGCCTTCTTCCCCAATTACAGTCGTGCATGTGCATTCAGACGGGACAAGAGCGAAGAGCATAAAGCTGGCCCTATGTGCATAACCAACATGAAGCTGAAGACAAAAACAAACAAACAAGCATACAAGGGGCTCAAAAGTGCGGGCTGGGCTTAAGGCCTGGGCACAAGTGGGGGCTGGGCTTAAGGCCTGGGCACAAGTGCGGGCTGGGCTTAAGGCCTGGGCACAAGTGCGGGCTGGGCTTAAGGCCTGGGCACAAGTGCGGGCTGGGCTTAAGGCCTGGGCACAAGTGCGGGCTGGGCTTAAGGCCTGGGCACAAGTGCGGGCTGGGCTTAAGGCCTGGGCACAAGTGCGGGCTGGGCTTAAGGCCTGGGCACAAGTGCGGGCTGGGCTTAAGGCCTGGGCACAAGTGCGGGCTGGGCTTAAGGCCTGGGCACAAGTGCGGGCTGGGCTTAAGGCCTGGGCACAAGTGCGGGCTGGGCTTAAGGCCTGGGCACAAGTGCGGGCTGGGCTTAAGGCCTGGGCACAAGTGCGGGCTGGGCTTTAGGCCGGGGCACAAGTGCGGGCTAGGCTAAAGGCCGGGGCACAAGTGCGGGCTAGGCTAAAGGCCTGGGCACAAGTGCGGGCTAGGCTTAAGGCCGGGGCACAAGTGCGGGCTAGGCTTAAGGCCGGGGCACAAGTGCGGGCTAGGCTTAAGGCCGGGGCACAAGTGCGGGCTAGGCTTAAGGCCGGGGCACAAGTGCGGGCTAGGCTTAAGGCCGGGGCACAAGTGCGGGCTAGGCTTAAGGCCGGGGCACAAGTGCGGGCTAGGCTTAAGGCCGGGGCACAAGTGCGGGCTAGGCTTAAGGCCGGGGCACAAGTGCGGGCTAGGCTTAAGGCCGGGGCACAAGTGCGGGCTAGGCTTAAGGCCGGGGCACAAGTGCGGGCTAGGCTTAAGGCCGGGGCACAAGTGCGGGCTAGGCTTAAGGCCGGGGCACAAGTGCGGGCTTGGCTTAAGGCCGGGGCACAAGTGCGGGCTGGGCTTAAGGCCGGGAGACAAGTGCGGGCTGGGCTTAAGGCCGCGGCACAAGTGCGGGCTGGGCTTAAGGCCGGGGCACAAGTGCGGGCTGGGCTTAAGGCCGGGGCACAAGTGCGGGCTGGGCTTAAGGCCTGGGCACAAGTGCGGGCTGGGCTTAAGGCCTGGGCACAAGTGCGGGCTGGGCTTAAGGCCTGGGCACAAGTGCGGGCTGGGCTTAAAGCCTGGGCACAAGTGCGGGCTGGGCTTAAGGCCTCAGCACAAGTGCGGGCTGGGCTTAAGGCCTGGGCACAAGTGCGGGCTGGGCTTAAGGCCTGGGCACAAGTGCGGGCTGGGCTTAAGGCCTGGGCACAAGTGCGGGCTGGGCTTAAGGCCTGGGCACAAGTGCGGGCTGGGCTTAAGGCCTGGGCACAAGTGCGGGCTGGGCTTAAGGCCTGGGCACAAGTGCGGGCTGGGCTTAAGGCCTGGGCACAAGTGCGGGCTGGGCTTAAGGCCTGGGCACAAGTGCGGGCTGGGATTAAGGCCTGGGCACAAGTGCGGGCTGGGCTTTAGGCCGGGGCACAAGTGCGGGCTAGGCTAAAGGCCGGGGCACAAGTGCGGGCTAGGCTAAAGGCCTGGGCACAAGTGCGGGCTAGGCTTAAGGCCGGGGCACAAGTGCGGGCTAGGCTTAAGGCCGGGGCACAAGTGCGGGCTAGGCTTAAGGCCGGGGCACAAGTGCGGGCTAGGCTTAAGGCCGGGGCACAAGTGCGGGCTAGGCTGAAGGCCGGGGCACAAGTGCGGGCTAGGCTGAAGGCCGGGGCACAAGTGCGGGCTAGGCTGAAGGCCGGGGCACAAGTGCGGGCTAGGCTTAAGGCCGGGGCACAAGTGCGGGCTAGGCTTAAGGCCGGGGCACAAGTGCGGGCTAGGCTTAAGGCCGGGGCACAAGTGCGGGCTAGGCTTAAGGCCGGGGCACAAGTGCGGGCTAGGCTTAAGGCCGGGGCACAAGTGCGGGCTAGGCTTAAGGCCGGGGCACAAGTGCGGGCTAGGCTTAAGGCCTGGGCACAAGTGCGGGCTAGGCTTAAGGCCGGGGCACAAGTGCGGGCTAGGCTTAAGGCCGGGGCACAAGTGCGGGCTAGGCTTAAGGCCGGGGCACAAGTGCGGGCTAGGCTTAAGGCCGGGGCACAAGTGCGGGCTAGGCTTAAGGCCGGGGCACAAGTGCGGGCTAGGCTTAAGGCCGGGGCACAAGTGCGGGCTAGGCTTAAGGCCGGGGCACAAGTGCGGGCTAGGCTGAAGGCCGGGGCACAAGTGCGGGCTAGGCTTAAGGCCGGGGGCACAAGTGCGGGCTAGGCATAAGGCCTGGGCACAAGTGCGGGCTAGGCTTATGGCCGATGCACAAGTGCGGGCTAGGCTTAAGGCCAGGGCACAAGTGCGGGCTAGGTTTAAGGCCTGGGCACAAGTGCGGGCTAGGCTTAAGGCCTGGGCACAAGTGCGGGCTAGGCTTAAGGCCTGGGCACAAGTGCGGGCTAGGCTTAAGGCCTGGGCACAAGTGCGGGCTAGGCTTAAGGCCGGGGCACAAGCGCGGGCTAGGCCTAAGGCCGGGGCACAAGCGCGGGCTAGGCTTAAGGCCGGGGCACAAGCGCGGGCTAGGCTTAAGGCCGGGGCACAAGCGCGGGCTAGGCTTAAGGCCGATGCACAAGCGCGGGCTAGGCTTAAGGCCGGGGCACAAACGCGGGCTAGGCTTAAGGCCGGGGCACAAGCGCGGGCTAGGCTTAAGGCCGGGGCACAAGTGCGGGCTAGGCTTAAGGCCGGGGCACAAGTGCGGGCTAGGCTTAAGGCCGGGGCACAAGTGCGGGCTAGGCTTAAGGCCGGGGCACAAGTGCGGGCTAGGCTTAAGGCCGGGGCACAAGTGCGGGCTAGGCTTAAGGCCGGGGCACAAGTGCGGGCTAGGCTTAAGGCCGGGGCACAAGTGCGGGCTAGGCTTAAGGCCGGGGCACAAGTGCGGGCTAGGCTTAAGGCCGGGGCACAAGTGCGGGCTAGGCTTAAGGCCGGGGCACAAGTGCGGGCTAGGCTTAAGGCCGGGGCACAAGTGCGGGCTAGGCTTAAGGCCGGGGCACAAGTGCGGGCTAGGCTTAAGGCCGGGGCACAAGTGCAGTGCTGGCTAGGATCAAGGCAGGGGGCACAAGTGCTGGCTAGGCTTAAGGCATGGGCACAAGTGCCAGCTAGGCTTAAGGCCTGGGCACAAGTGCAGGCTAGGCTTAAGGCCTGGGCACAAGTGCAGTGCTGGCTAGGATCAAGGCAAGGGGGCACAAGTGCTGGCTAGGCTTAAGGCATGGGCACAAGTGCTGGCTAGGCTTAAGGCATACAGCTAACTCTTTGCACTCTTTGCATAAAGGGTTAGGCACCCATAGGGGTGAAGAGCTAGCTTTCACCCCTCTACTCTGTACTTGGACATTTAGGACTAGATCCTTTGTTGTACAGTGCGGAGCCTCTCCATAACCCAATGCTCCAAGCGACCAGGCACTTCTTGTCTGTCCTCCGTAAATGGGTAATGCCTTCTTCCCCAATTACAGTCGTGCATGTGCATTCAGACGGGACAAAAGCGAAGAGCATAAAGCTGGCCCTATGTGCATAACCAACATGAAGCTGAAGACAAAAACAAACAAACAAGCATACAAGGGGCTCAAAAGTGCGGGCTGGGCTTAAGGCCTGGGCACAAGTGGGGGCTGGGCTTAAGGCCTGGGCACAAGTGCGGGCTGGGCTTAAGGCCTGGGCACAAGTGCGGGCTGGGCTTAAGGCCTGGGCACAAGTGCGGGCTGGGCTTAAGGCCTGGGCACAAGTGCGGGCTGGGCTTAAGGCCTGGGCACAAGTGCGGGCTGGGCTTAAGGCCTGGGCACAAGTGCGGGCTGGGCTTAAGGCCTGGGCACAAGTGCGGGCTGGGCTTAAGGCCTGGGCACAAGTGCGGGCTGGGCTTAAGGCCTGGGCACAAGTGCGGGCTGGGCTTAAGGCCTGGGCACAAGTGCGGGCTGGGCTTAAGGCCTGGGCACAAGTGCGGGCTGGGCTTAAGGCCTGGGCACAAGTGCGGGCTGGGCTTAAGGCCTGGGCACAAGTGCGGGCTGGGCTTTAGGCCGGGGCACAAGTGCGGGCTAGGCTAAAGGCCGGGGCACAAGTGCGGGCTAGGCTAAAGGCCTGGGCACAAGTGCGGGCTAGGCTTAAGGCCGGGGCACAAGTGCGGGCTAGGCTTAAGGCCGGGGCACAAGTGCGGGCTAGGCTTAAGGCCGGGGCACAAGTGCGGGCTAGGCTTAAGGCCGGGGCACAAGTGCGGGCTAGGCTTAAGGCCGGGGCACAAGTGCGGGCTAGGCTTAAGGCCGGGGCACAAGTGCGGGCTAGGCTTAAGGCCGGGGCACAAGTGCGGGCTAGGCTTAAGGCCGGGGCACAAGTGCGGGCTAGGCTTAAGGCCGGGGCACAAGTGCGGGCTAGGCTTAAGGCCGGGGCACAAGTGCGGGCTTGGCTTAAGGCCGGGGCACAAGTGCGGGCTGGGCTTAAGGCCGGGAGACAAGTGCGGGCTGGGCTTAAGGCCGCGGCACAAGTGCGGGCTGGGCTTAAGGCCGGGGCACAAGTGCGGGCTGGGCTTAAGGCCGGGGCACAAGTGCGGGCTGGGCTTAAGGCCTGGGCACAAGTGCGGGCTGGGCTTAAGGCCTGGGCACAAGTGCGGGCTGGGCTTAAGGCCTGGGCACAAGTGCGGGCTGGGCTTAAGGCCTGGGCACAAGTGCGGGCTGGGCTTAAAGCCTGGGCACAAGTGCGGGCTGGGCTTAAGGCCTGGGCACAAGTGCGGGCTGGGCTTAAGGCCTGGGCACAAGTGCGGGCTGGGCTTAAGGCCTGGGCACAAGTGCGGGCTGGGCTTAAGGCCTGGGCACAAGTGCGGGCTGGGCTTAAGGCCTGGGCACAAGTGCGGGCTGGGCTTAAGGCCTGGGCACAAGTGCGGGCTGGGCTTAAGGCCTGGGCACAAGTGCGGGCTGGGCTTAAGGCCTGGGCACAAGTGCGGGCTGGGCTTAAGGCCTGGGCACAAGTGCGGGCTGGGCTTAAGGCCTGGGCACAAGTGCGGGCTGGGCTTTAGGCCGGGGCACAAGTGCGGGCTAGGCTAAAGGCCGGGGCACAAGTGCGGGCTAGGCTAAAGGCCTGGGCACAAGTGCGGGCTAGGCTTAAGGCCGGGGCACAAGTGCGGGCTAGGCTTAAGGCCGGGGCACAAGTGCGGGCTAGGCTTAAGGCCGGGGCACAAGTGCGGGCTAGGCTTAAGGCCGGGGCACAAGTGCGGGCTAGGCTGAAGGCCGGGGCACAAGTGCGGGCTAGGCTGAAGGCCGGGGCACAAGTGCGGGCTAGGCTTAAGGCCGGGGCACAAGTGCGGGCTAGGCTTAAGGCCGGGGCACAAGTGCGGGCTAGGCTTAAGGCCGGGGCACAAGTGCGGGCTAGGCTTAAGGCCGGGGCACAAGTGCGGGCTAGGCTTAAGGCCGGGGCACAAGTGCGGGCTAGGCTTAAGGCCTGGGCACAAGTGCGGGCTAGGCTTAAGGCCTGGGCACAAGTGCGGGCTAGGCTTAAGGCCTGGGCACAAGTGCGGGCTAGGCTTAAGGCTTGGGCACAAGTGCGGGCTAGGCTTAAGGCCTGAGCACAAGTGCGGGCTTGGCTTAAGTCCGTGGCACAAGTGCGGGCTAGGCTTAAGGCCGGGGGCACAAGTGCGGGCTAGGCTTAAGGCCGGGGCACAAGTGCGGGCTAGGCTTAAGGCCGGGGCACAAGTGCGGGCTAGGCTTAAGGCCTGGGCACAAGTGCGGGCTAGGCTTAAGGCCTGGGCACAAGTGCGGGCTAGGCTTCAGGCCGATGCACAAGTGCGGGCTAGGTTTAAGGCCTGGGCACAAGTGCGGGCTAGGCTTAAGGCCTGGGCACAAGTGCGGGCTAGGCTTAAGGCCTGGGCACAAGTGCGGGCTAGGCTTAAGGCCTGGGCACAAGTGCGGGCTAGGCTTAAGGCCTGGGCACAAGTGCGGGCTAGGCTTAAGGCCTGGGCACAAGTGCGGGCTAGGCTTAATCCCGGGGCACAAGTGCGGGCTAGGCTTAAGGCCTGGGCACAAGTGCGGGCTAGGCTTAAGGCCTGGGCACAAGTGCGGGCTAGGCTTAAGGCCTGGGCACAAGTGCGGGCTAGGCTTAAGGCCTGGGCACAAGTGCGGGCTACGCTTAAGGCCGGGGGCACAAGTGCGGGCTAGGCTTAAGGCCGGGGGCACAAGTGCGGGCTAGGCATAAGGCCTGGGCACAAGTGCGGGCTAGGCTTAAGGCCGATGCACAAGTGCGGGCTAGGCTTAAGGCCGGGGCACAAGTGCGGGCTAGGTTTAAGGCCTGGGCACAAGTGCGGGCTAGGCTTAAGGCCTGGGCACAAGTGCGGGCTAGGCTTAAGGCCTGGGCACAAGTGCGGGCTAGGCTTAAGGCCTGAGCACAAGTGCGGGCTAGGCTTAAGGCCGGGGCACAAGTGCGGGCTAGGCTTAAGGCCTGGGCACAAGTGCGGGCTACGCTTAAGGCCGGGGGCACAAGTGCGGGCTAGGCTTAAGGCCGGGGGCACAAGTGCGGGCTAGGCATAAGGCCTGGGCACAAGTGCGGGCTAGGCTTAAGGCCGATGCACAAGTGCGGGCTAGGCTTAAGGCCGGGGCACAAGTGCGGGCTAGGTTTAAGGCCTGGGCACAAGTGCGGGCTAGGCTTAAGGCCTGGGCACAAGTGCGGGCTAGGCTTCAGGCCGATGCACAAGTGCGGGCTAGGTTTAAGGCCTGGGCACAAGTGCGGGCTAGGCTTAAGGCCTGGGCACAAGTGCGGGCTAGGCTTAAGGCCTGGGCACAAGTGCGGGCTAGGCTTAAGGCCTGGGCACAAGTGCGGGCTAGGCTTAAGGCCTGGGCACAAGTGCGGGCTAGGCTTAAGGCCTGGGCACAAGTGCGGGCTAGGCTTAATCCCGGGGCACAAGTGCGGGCTAGGCTTAAGGCCTGGGCACAAGTGCGGGCTAGGCTTAAGGCCTGGGCACAAGTGCGGGCTAGGCTTAAGGCCTGGGCACAAGTGCGGGCTAGGCTTAAGGCCTGGGCACAAGTGCGGGCTACGCTTAAGGCCGGGGGCACAAGTGCGGGCTAGGCTTAAGGCCGGGGGCACAAGTGCGGGCTAGGCATAAGGCCTGGGCACAAGTGCGGGCTAGGCTTAAGGCCGGGGCACAAGTGCGGGCTAGGCTTAAGGCCGGGGCACAAGTGCGGGCTAGGCTTAAGGCCGGGGCACAAGTGCGGGCTAGGCTTAAGGCCTGGGCACAAGTGCGGGCTAGGCTTAAGGCCTGGGCACAAGTGCGGGCTAGGCTTAAGGCCTGGGCACAAGTGCGGGCTAGGCTTAATCCCGGGGCACAAGTGCGGGCTAGGCTTAAGGCCTGGGCACAAGTGCGGGCTAGGCTTAAGGCCTGGGCACAAGTGCGGGCTAGGCTTAAGGCCTGGGCACAAGTGCGGGCTAGGCTTAAGGCCTGGGCACAAGTGCGGGCTACGCTTAAGGCCGGGGGCACAAGTGCGGGCTAGGCTTAAGGCCGGGGGCACAAGTGCGGGCTAGGCATAAGGCCTGGGCACAAGTGCGGGCTAGGCTTAAGGCCGGGGCACAAGTGCGGGCTAGGCTTAAGGCCGGGGCACAAGTGCGGGCTAGGCTTAAGGCCGGGGCACAAGTGCGGGCTAGGCTTAAGGCCGGGGCACAAGTGCGGGCTAGGCTTAAGGCCGGGGCACAAGTGCGGGCTAGGCTTAAGGCCGGGGCACAAGTGCGGGCTAGGCTTAAGGCCGGGGCACAAGTGCGGGCTAGGCTTAAGGCCGGGGCACAAGTGCGGGCTAGGCTTAAGGCCGGGGCACAAGTGCAGTGCTGGCTAGGATCAAGGCAGGGGGCACAAGTGCTGGCTAGGCTTAAGGCATGGGCACAAGTGCCAGCTAGGCTTAAGGCCTGGGCACAAGTGCAGGCTAGGCTTAAGGCCTGGGCACAAGTGCAGTGCTGGCTAGGATCAAGGCAAGGGGGCACAAGTGCTGGCTAGGCTTAAGGCATGGGCACAAGTGCTGGCTAGGCTTAAGGCATACAGCTAACTCTTTGCACTCTTTGCATAAAGGGTTAGGCACCCATAGGGGTGAAGAGCTAGCTTTCACCCCTCTACTCTGTACTTGGACATTTAGGACTAGATCCTTTGTTGTACAGTGCGGAGCCTCTCCATAACCCCATGCTCCAAGCGACCAGGCACTTCTTGTCTGTCCTCCGTAAATGGGTAATGCCTTCTTCCCCAATTACAGTCGTGCATGTGCATTCAGACGGGACAAAAGCGAAGAGCATAAAGCTGGCCCTATGTGCATAACCAACATGAAGCTGAAGACAAAAACAAACAAACAAGCATACAAGGGGCTCAAAAGTGCGGGCTGGGCTTAAGGCCTGGGCACAAGTGGGGGCTGGGCTTAAGGCCTGGGCACAAGTGCGGGCTGGGCTTAAGGCCTGGGCACAAGTGCGGGCTGGGCTTAAGGCCTGGGCACAAGTGCGGGCTGGGCTTAAGGCCTGGGCACAAGTGCGGGCTGGGCTTAAGGCCTGGGCACAAGTGCGGGCTGGGCTTAAGGCCTGGGCACAAGTGCGGGCTGGGCTTAAGGCCTGGGCACAAGTGCGGGCTGGGCTTAAGGCCTGGGCACAAGTGCGGGCTGGGCTTAAGGCCTGGGCACAAGTGCGGGCTGGGCTTAAGGCCTGGGCACAAGTGCGGGCTGGGCTTAAGGCCTGGGCACAAGTGCGGGCTGGGCTTAAGGCCTGGGCACAAGTGCGGGCTGGGCTTAAGGCCTGGGCACAAGTGCGGGCTGGGCTTTAGGCCGGGGCACAAGTGCGGGCTAGGCTAAAGGCCGGGGCACAAGTGCGGGCTAGGCTTAAGGCCTGGGCACAAGTGCGGGCTAGGCTTAAGGCCGGGGCACAAGTGCGGGCTAGGCTTAAGGCCGGGGCACAAGTGCGGGCTAGGCTTAAGGCCGGGGCACAAGTGCGGGCTAGGCTTAAGGCCGGGGCACAAGTGCGGGCTAGGCTTAAGGCCGGGGCACAAGTGCGGGCTAGGCTTAAGGCCGGGGCACAAGTGCGGGCTAGGCTTAAGGCCGGGGCACAAGTGCGGGCTAGGCTTAAGGCCGGGGCACAAGTGCGGGCTAGGCTTAAGGCCGGGGCACAAGTGCGGGCTAGGCTTAAGGCCGGGGCACAAGTGCGGGCTAGGCTTAAGGCCGGGGCACAAGTGCGGGCTTGGCTTAAGGCCGGGGCACAAGTGCGGGCTGGGCTTAAGGCCGGGAGACAAGTGCGGGCTGGGCTTAAGGCCGCGGCACAAGTGCGGGCTGGGCTTAAGGCCGGGGCACAAGTGCGGGCTGGGCTTAAGGCCGGGGCACAAGTGCGGGCTGGGCTTAAGGCCTGGGCACAAGTGCGGGCTGGGCTTAAGGCCTGGGCACAAGTGCGGGCTGGGCTTAAGGCCTGGGCACAAGTGCGGGCTGGGCTTAAGGCCTGGGCACAAGTGCGGGCTGGGCTTAAAGCCTGGGCACAAGTGCGGGCTGGGCTTAAGGCCTGGGCACAAGTGCGGGCTGGGCTTAAGGCCTGGGCACAAGTGCGGGCTGGGCTTAAGGCCTGGGCACAAGTGCGGGCTGGGCTTAAGGCCTGGGCACAAGTGCGGGCTGGGCTTAAGGCCTGGGCACAAGTGCGGGCTGGGCTTAAGGCCTGGGCACAAGTGCGGGCTGGGCTTAAGGCCTGGGCACAAGTGCGGGCTGGGCTTAAGGCCTGGGCACAAGTGCGGGCTGGGCTTAAGGCCTGGGCACAAGTGCGGGCTGGGCTTAAGGCCTGGGCACAAGTGCGGGCTGGGCTTTAGGCCGGGGCACAAGTGCGGGCTAGGCTAAAGGCCGGGGCACAAGTGCGGGCTAGGCTAAAGGCCTGGGCACAAGTGCGGGCTAGGCTTAAGGCCGGGGCACAAGTGCGGGCTAGGCTTAAGGCCGGGGCACAAGTGCGGGCTAGGCTTAAGGCCGGGGCACAAGTGCGGGCTAGGCTTAAGGCCGGGGCACAAGTGCGGGCTAGGCTGAAGGCCGGGGCACAAGTGCGGGCTAGGCTGAAGGCCGGGGCACAAGTGCGGGCTAGGCTTAAGGCCGGGGCACAAGTGCGGGCTAGGCTTAAGGCCGGGGCACAAGTGCGGGCTAGGCTTAAGGCCGGGGCACAAGTGCGGGCTAGGCTTAAGGCCGGGGCACAAGTGCGGGCTAGGCTTAAGGCCGGGGCACAAGTGCGGGCTAGGCTTAAGGCCTGGGCACAAGTGCGGGCTAGGCTTAAGGCCTGGGCACAAGTGCGGGCTAGGCTTAAGGCCTGGGCACAAGTGCGGGCTAGGCTTAAGGCTTGGGCACAAGTGCGGGCTAGGCTTAAGGCCTGAGCACAAGTGCGGGCTTGGCTTAAGTCCGTGGCACAAGTGCGGGCTAGGCTTAAGGCCGGGGGCACAAGTGCGGGCTAGGCTTAAGGCCGGGGCACAAGTGCGGGCTAGGCTTAAGGCCGGGGCACAAGTGCGGGCTAGGCTTAAGGCCTGGGCACAAGTGCGGGCTAGGCTTAAGGCCTGGGCACAAGTGCGGGCTAGGCTTCAGGCCGATGCACAAGTGCGGGCTAGGTTTAAGGCCTGGGCACAAGTGCGGGCTAGGCTTAAGGCCTGGGCACAAGTGCGGGCTAGGCTTAAGGCCTGGGCACAAGTGCGGGCTAGGCTTAAGGCCTGGGCACAAGTGCGGGCTAGGCTTAAGGCCTGGGCACAAGTGCGGGCTAGGCTTAAGGCCTGGGCACAAGTGCGGGCTAGGCTTAATCCCGGGGCACAAGTGCGGGCTAGGCTTAAGGCCTGGGCACAAGTGCGGGCTAGGCTTAAGGCCTGGGCACAAGTGCGGGCTAGGCTTAAGGCCTGGGCACAAGTGCGGGCTAGGCTTAAGGCCTGGGCACAAGTGCGGGCTACGCTTAAGGCCGGGGGCACAAGTGCGGGCTAGGCTTAAGGCCGGGGGCACAAGTGCGGGCTAGGCATAAGGCCTGGGCACAAGTGCGGGCTAGGCTTAAGGCCGATGCACAAGTGCGGGCTAGGCTTAAGGCCGGGGCACAAGTGCGGGCTAGGTTTAAGGCCTGGGCACAAGTGCGGGCTAGGCTTAAGGCCTGGGCACAAGTGCGGGCTAGGCTTAAGGCCTGGGCACAAGTGCGGGCTAGGCTTAAGGCCTGAGCACAAGTGCGGGCTAGGCTTAAGGCCGGGGCACAAGTGCGGGCTAGGCTTAAGGCCTGGGCACAAGTGCGGGCTACGCTTAAGGCCGGGGGCACAAGTGCGGGCTAGGCTTAAGGCCGGGGGCACAAGTGCGGGCTAGGCATAAGGCCTGGGCACAAGTGCGGGCTAGGCTTAAGGCCGATGCACAAGTGCGGGCTAGGCTTAAGGCCGGGGCACAAGTGCGGGCTAGGTTTAAGGCCTGGGCACAAGTGCGGGCTAGGCTTAAGGCCTGGGCACAAGTGCGGGCTAGGCTTCAGGCCGATGCACAAGTGCGGGCTAGGTTTAAGGCCTGGGCACAAGTGCGGGCTAGGCTTAAGGCCTGGGCACAAGTGCGGGCTAGGCTTAAGGCCTGGGCACAAGTGCGGGCTAGGCTTAAGGCCTGGGCACAAGTGCGGGCTAGGCTTAAGGCCTGGGCACAAGTGCGGGCTAGGCTTAAGGCCTGGGCACAAGTGCGGGCTAGGCTTAATCCCGGGGCACAAGTGCGGGCTAGGCTTAAGGCCTGGGCACAAGTGCGGGCTAGGCTTAAGGCCTGGGCACAAGTGCGGGCTAGGCTTAAGGCCTGGGCACAAGTGCGGGCTAGGCTTAAGGCCTGGGCACAAGTGCGGGCTACGCTTAAGGCCGGGGGCACAAGTGCGGGCTAGGCTTAAGGCCGGGGGCACAAGTGCGGGCTAGGCATAAGGCCTGGGCACAAGTGCGGGCTAGGCTTAAGGCCGATGCACAAGTGCGGGCTAGGCTTAAGGCCGGGGCACAAGTGCGGGCTAGGTTTAAGGCCTGGGCACAAGTGCGGGCTAGGCTTAAGGCCTGGGCACAAGTGCGGGCTAGGCTTAAGGCCTGGGCACAAGTGCGGGCTAGGCTTAAGGCCTGAGCACAAGTGCGGGCTAGGCTTAAGGCCGGGGCACAAGTGCGGGCTAGGCTTAAGGCCTGGGCACAAGTGCGGGCTACGCTTAAGGCCGGGGGCACAAGTGCGGGCTAGGCTTAAGGCCGGGGGCACAAGTGCGGGCTAGGCATAAGGCCTGGGCACAAGTGCGGGCTAGGCTTAAGGCCGATGCACAAGTGCGGGCTAGGCTTAAGGCCGGGGCACAAGTGCGGGCTAGGTTTAAGGCCTGGGCACAAGTGCGGGCTAGGCTTAAGGCCTGGGCACAAGTGCGGGCTAGGCTTAAGGCCTGAGCACAAGTGCGGGCTAGGCTTAAGGCCGGGGCACAAGTGCGGGCTGGGCTTAAGGTCGGGGCACAAGTGCGGGCTGGGCTTAAGGTCGGGGCACAAGTGCGGGCTGGGCTTAAGGTCGGGGCACAAGTGCGGGCTAGGCTTAAGGCCGGGGCACAAGTGCGGGCTAGGCTTAAGGCCGGGGCACAAGTGCGGGCTAGGCTTAAGGCCGGGGCACAAGTGCGGGCTAGGCTTAAGGCCGGGGCACAAGTGCGGGCTAGGCTTAAGGCCGGGGCACAAGTGCGGGCTAGGCTTAAGGCCGGGGCACAAGTGCGGGCTAGGCTTAAGGCCGGGGCACAAGTGCGGGCTAGGCTTAAGGCCGGGGCACAAGTGCGGGCTAGGCTTAAGGCCGGGGCACAAGTGCGGGCTAGGCTTAAGGCCGGGGCACAAGTGCGGGCTAGGCTTAAGGCCGGGGCACAAGTGCGGGCTAGGCTTAAGGCCGGGGCACAAGTGCGGGCTAGGCTTAAGGCCGGGGCACAAGTGCGGGCTAGGCTTAAGGCCGGGGCACAAGTGCGGGCTAGGCTTAAGGCCGGGGCACAAGTGCAGTGCTGGCTAGGATCAAGGCAGGGGGCACAAGTGCTGGCTAGGCTTAAGGCATGGGCACAAGTGCCAGCTAGGCTTAAGGCCTGGGCACAAGTGCAGGCTAGGCTTAAGGCCTGGGCACAAGTGCAGTGCTGGCTAGGATCAAGGCAAGGGGGCACAAGTGCTGGCTAGGCTTAAGGCATGGGCACAAGTGCTGGCTAGGCTTAAGGCATACAGCTAACTCTTTGCACTCTTTGCATAAAGGGTTAGGCACCCATAGGGGTGAAGAGCTAGCTTTCACCCCTCTACTCTGTACTTGGACATTTAGGACTAGATCCTTTGTTGTACAGTGTGGAGCCTCTCCATAACCCCATGCTCCAAGCGACCAGGCACTTCTTGTCTGTCCTCCGTAAATGGGTAATGCCTTCTTCCCCAATTACAGTCGTGCATGTGCATTCAGACGGGACAAGAGCGAAGAGCATAAAGCTGGCCCTATGTGCATAACCAACATGAAGCTGAAGACAAAAACAAACAAACAAGCATACAAGGGGCTCAAAAGTGCGGGCTGGGCTTAAGGCCTGGGCACAAGTGGGGGCTGGGCTTAAGGCCTGGGCACAAGTGCGGGCTGGGCTTAAGGCCTGGGCACAAGTGCGGGCTGGGCTTAAGGCCTGGGCACAAGTGCGGGCTGGGCTTAAGGCCTGGGCACAAGTGCGGGCTGGGCTTAAGGCCTGGGCACAAGTGCGGGCTGGGCTTAAGGCCTGGGCACAAGTGCGGGCTGGGCTTAAGGCCTGGGCACAAGTGCGGGCTGGGCTTAAGGCCTGGGCACAAGTGCGGGCTGGGCTTAAGGCCTGGGCACAAGTGCGGGCTGGGCTTAAGGCCTGGGCACAAGTGCGGGCTGGGCTTAAGGCCTGGGCACAAGTGCGGGCTGGGCTTAAGGCCTGGGCACAAGTGCGGGCTGGGCTTTAGGCCGGGGCACAAGTGCGGGCTAGGCTAAAGGCCGGGGCACAAGTGCGGGCTAGGCTAAAGGCCTGGGCACAAGTGCGGGCTAGGCTTAAGGCCGGGGCACAAGTGCGGGCTAGGCTTAAGGCCGGGGCACAAGTGCGGGCTAGGCTTAAGGCCGGGGCACAAGTGCGGGCTAGGCTTAAGGCCGGGGCACAAGTGCGGGCTAGGCTTAAGGCCGGGGCACAAGTGCGGGCTAGGCTTAAGGCCGGGGCACAAGTGCGGGCTAGGCTTAAGGCCGGGGCACAAGTGCGGGCTAGGCTTAAGGCCGGGGCACAAGTGCGGGCTTGGCTTAAGGCCGGGGCACAAGTGCGGGCTAGGCTTAAGGCCGGGAGACAAGTGCGGGCTGGGCTTAAGGCCGCGGCACAAGTGCGGGCTGGGCTTAAGGCCGGGGCACAAGTGCGGGCTGGGCTTAAGGCCGGGGCACAAGTGCGGGCTGGGCTTAAGGCCTGGGCACAAGTGCGGGCTGGGCTTAAGGCCTGGGCACAAGTGCGGGCTGGGCTTAAGGCCTGGGCACAAGTGCGGGCTGGGCTTAAGGCCTGGGCACAAGTGCGGGCTGGGCTTAAAGCCTGGGCACAAGTGCGGGCTGGGCTTAAGGCCTCAGCACAAGTGCGGGCTGGGCTTAAGGCCTGGGCACAAGTGCGGGCTGGGCTTAAGGCCTGGGCACAAGTGCGGGCTGGGCTTAAGGCCTGGGCACAAGTGCGGGCTGGGCTTAAGGCCTGGGCACAAGTGCGGGCTGGGCTTAAGGCCTGGGCACAAGTGCGGGCTGGGCTTAAGGCCTGGGCACAAGTGCGGGCTGGGCTTAAGGCCTGGGCACAAGTGCGGGCTGGGCTTAAGGCCTGGGCACAAGTGCGGGCTGGGCTTAAGGCCTGGGCACAAGTGCGGGCTGGGCTTAAGGCCTGGGCACAAGTGCGGGCTGGGCTTAAGGCCTGGGCACAAGTGCGGGCTGGGCTTTAGGCCGGGGCACAAGTGCGGGCTAGGCTAAAGGCCGGGGCACAAGTGCGGGCTAGGCTAAAGGCCTGGGCACAAGTGCGGGCTAGGCTTAAGGCCGGGGCACAAGTGCGGGCTAGGCTTAAGGCCGGGGCACAAGTGCGGGCTAGGCTTAAGGCCGGGGCACAAGTGCGGGCTAGGCTTAAGGCCGGGGCACAAGTGCGGGCTAGGCTTAAGGCCGGGGCACAAGTGCGGGCTAGGCTGAAGGCCGGGGCACAAGTGCGGGCTAGGCTGAAGGCCGGGGCACAAGTGCGGGCTAGGCTGAAGGCCGGGGCACAAGTGCGGGCTAGGCTTAAGGCCGGGGCACAAGTGCGGGCTAGGCTTAAGGCCGGGGCACAAGTGCGGGCTAGGCTTAAGGCCGGGGCACAAGTGCGGGCTAGGCTTAAGGCCGGGGCACAAGTGCGGGCTAGGCTTAAGGCCGGGGCACAAGTGCGGGCTAGGCTTAAGGCCTGGGCACAAGTGCGGGCTAGGCTTAAGGCCTGGGCACAAGTGCGGGCTAGGCTTAAGGCCTGGGCACAAGTGCGGGCTAGGCTTAAGGCTTGGGCACAAGTGCGGGCTAGGCTTAAGGCCTGAGCACAAGTGCGGGCTTGGCTTAAGTCCGTGGCACAAGTGCGGGCTAGGCTTAAGGCCGGGGGCACAAGTGCGGGCTAGGCTTAAGGCCGGGGCACTAGTGCGGGCTAGGCTTAAGGCCGGGGCACAAGTGCGGGCTAGGCTTAAGGCCTGGGCACAAGTGCGGGCTAGGCTTAAGGCCTGGGCACAAGTGCGGGCTAGGCTTCAGGCCGATGCACAAGTGCGGGCTAGGTTTAAGGCCTGGGCACAAGTGCGGGCTAGGCTTAAGGCCTGGGCACAAGTGCGGGCTAGGCTTAAGGCCGGGGCACAAGTGCGGGCTAGGCTTAAGGCCGGGGCACAAGTGCGGGCTAGGCTTAAGGCCGGGGCACAAGTGCGGGCTTGGCTTAAGGCCGGGGCACAAGTGCGGGCTAGGCTTAAGGCCGGGAGACAAGTGCGGGCTGGGCTTAAGGCCGCGGCACAAGTGCGGGCTGGGCTTAAGGCCGGGGCACAAGTGCGGGCTGGGCTTAAGGCCGGGGCACAAGTGCGGGCTGGGCTTAAGGCCTGGGCACAAGTGCGGGCTGGGCTTAAGGCCTGGGCACAAGTGCGGGCTGGGCTTAAGGCCTGGGCACAAGTGCGGGCTGGGCTTAAGGCCTGGGCACAAGTGCGGGCTGGGCTTAAAGCCTGGGCACAAGTGCGGGCTGGGCTTAAGGCCTCAGCACAAGTGCGGGCTGGGCTTAAGGCCTGGGCACAAGTGCGGGCTGGGCTTAAGGCCTGGGCACAAGTGCGGGCTGGGCTTAAGGCCTGGGCACAAGTGCGGGCTGGGCTTAAGGCCTGGGCACAAGTGCGGGCTGGGCTTAAGGCCTGGGCACAAGTGCGGGCTGGGCTTAAGGCCTGGGCACAAGTGCGGGCTGGGCTTAAGGCCTGGGCACAAGTGCGGGCTGGGCTTAAGGCCTGGGCACAAGTGCGGGCTGGGCTTAAGGCCTGGGCACAAGTGCGGGCTGGGCTTAAGGCCTGGGCACAAGTGCGGGCTGGGCTTAAGGCCTGGGCACAAGTGCGGGCTGGGCTTAAGGTCGGGGCACAAGTGCGGGCTGGGCTTAAGGTCGGGGCACAAGTGCGGGCTAGGCTTAAGGCCGGGGCACAAGTGCGGGCTAGGCTTAAGGCCGGGGCACAAGTGCGGGCTAGGCTTAAGGCCGGGGGCACAAGTGCGGGCTAGGCTTAAGGCCGGGGCACAAGTGCGGGCTAGGCTTAAGGCCGGGGCACAAGTGCGGGCTAGGCTTAAGGCCTGGGCACAAGTGCGGGCTGGGCTTTAGGCCGGGGCACAAGTGCGGGCTAGGCTAAAGGCCGGGGCACAAGTGCGGGCTAGGCTAAAGGCCTGGGCACAAGTGCGGGCTAGGCTTAAGGCCGGGGCACAAGTGCGGGCTAGGCTTAAGGCCGGGGCACAAGTGCGGGCTAGGCTTAAGGCCGGGGCACAAGTGCGGGCTAGGCTTAAGGCCGGGGCACAAGTGCGGGCTAGGCTTAAGGCCGGGGCACAAGTGCGGGCTAGGCTGAAGGCCGGGGCACAAGTGCGGGCTAGGCTGAAGGCCGGGGCACAAGTGCGGGCTAGGCTGAAGGCCGGGGCACAAGTGCGGGCTAGGCATAAGGCCGGGGCACAAGTGCGGGCTAGGCTTAAGGCCGGGGCACAAGTGCGGGCTAGGCTTAAGGCCGGGGCACAAGTGCGGGCTAGGCTTAAGGCCGGGGCACAAGTGCGGGCTAGGCTTAAGGCCGGGGCACAAGTGCGGGCTAGGCTTAAGGCCTGGGCACAAGTGCGGGCTAGGCTTAAGGCCTGGGCACAAGTGCGGGCTAGGCTTAAGGCCTGGGCACAAGTGCGGGCTAGGCTTAAGGCTTGGGCACAAGTGCGGGCTAGGCTTAAGGCCTGAGCACAAGTGCGGGCTTGGCTTAAGTCCGTGGCACAAGTGCGGGCTAGGCTTAAGGCCGGGGGCACAAGTGCGGGCTAGGCTTAAGGCCGGGGCACAAGTGCGGGCTAGGCTTAAGGCCGGGGCACAAGTGCGGGCTAGGCTTAAGGCCTGGGCACAAGTGCGGGCTAGGCTTAAGGCCTGGGCACAAGTGCGGGCTAGGCTTCAGGCCGATGCACAAGTGCGGGCTAGGTTTAAGGCCTGGGCACAAGTGCGGGCTAGGCTTAAGGCCTGGGCACAAGTGCGGGCTAGGCTTAAGGCCTGGGCACAAGTGCGGGCTAGGCTTAAGGCCTGGGCACAAGTGCGGGCTAGGCTTAAGGCCTGGGCACAAGTGCGGGCTAGGCTTAAGGCCTGGGCACAAGTGCGGGCTAGGCTTAATCCCGGGGCACAAGTGCGGGCTAGGCTTAAGGCCTGGGCACAAGTGCGGGCTAGGCTTAAGGCCTGGGCACAAGTGCGGGCTAGGCTTAAGGCCTGGGCACAAGTGCGGGCTACGCTTAAGGCCGGGGGCACAAGTGCGGGCTAGGCTTAAGGCCGGGGGCACAAGTGCGGGCTAGGCTTAAGGCCGGGGCACAAGTGCGGGCTAGGCTTAAGGCCGGGGCACAAGTGCGGGCTAGGCTTAAGGCCGGGGCACAAGTGCGGGCTAGGCTTAAGGCCGGGGCACAAGTGCGGGCTAGGCTTAAGGCCGGGGCACAAGTGCGGGCTAGGCTTAAGGCCGGGGCACAAGTGCGGGCTAGGCTTAAGGCCTGGGCACAAGTGCAGTGCTGGCTAGGATCAAGGCAAGGGGGCACAAGTGCTGGCTAGGCTTAAGGCATGGGCACAAGTGCTGGCTAGGCTTAAGGCATACAGCTAACTCTTTGCACTCTTTGCATAAAGGGTTAGGCACCCATAGGGGTGAAGAGCTAGCTTTCACCCCTCTACTCTGTACTTGGACATTTAGGACTAGATCCTTTGTTGTACAGTGCGGAGCCTCTCCATAACCCCATGCTCCAAGCGACCAGGCACTTCTTGTCTGTCCTCCGTAAATGGGTAATGCCTTCTTCCCCAATTACAGTCGTGCATGTGCATTCAGACGGGACAAGAGCGAAGAGCATAAAGCTGGCCCTATGTGCATAACCAACATGAAGCTGAAGACAAAAACAAACAAACAAGCATACAAGGGGCTCAAAAGTGCGGGCTGGGCTTAAGGCCTGGGCACAAGTGGGGGCTGGGCTTAAGGCCTGGGCACAAGTGCGGGCTGGGCTTAAGGCCTGGGCACAAGTGCGGGCTGGGCTTAAGGCCTGGGCACAAGTGCGGGCTGGGCTTAAGGCCTGGGCACAAGTGCGGGCTGGGCTTAAGGCCTGGGCACAAGTGCGGGCTGGGCTTAAGGCCTGGGCACAAGTGCGGGCTGGGCTTAAGGCCTGGGCACAAGTGCGGGCTGGGCTTAAGGCCTGGGCACAAGTGCGGGCTGGGCTTAAGGCCTGGGCACAAGTGCGGGCTGGGCTTAAGGCCTGGGCACAAGTGCGGGCTGGGCTTAAGGCCTGGGCACAAGTGCGGGCTGGGCTTTAGGCCGGGGCACAAGTGCGGGCTAGGCTAAAGGCCGGGGCACAAGTGCGGGCTAGGCTAAAGGCCTGGGCACAAGTGCGGGCTAGGCTTAAGGCCGGGGCACAAGTGCGGGCTAGGCTTAAGGCCGGGGCACAAGTGCGGGCTAGGCTTAAGGCCGGGGCACAAGTGCGGGCTAGGCTTAAGGCCGGGGCACAAGTGCGGGCTAGGCTTAAGGCCGGGGCACAAGTGCGGGCTAGGCTTAAGGCCGGGGCACAAGTGCGGGCTAGGCTTAAGGCCGGGGCACAAGTGCGGGCTAGGCTTAAGGCCGGGGCACAAGTGCGGGCTAGGCTTAAGGCCGGGGCACAAGTGCGGGCTAGGCTTAAGGCCGGGGCACAAGTGCGGGCTAGGCTTAAGGCCGGGGCACAAGTGCGGGCTAGGCTTAAGGCCGGGGCACAAGTGCGGGCTAGGCTTAAGGCCGGGGCACAAGTGCGGGCTTGGCTTAAGGCCGGGGCACAAGTGCGGGCTAGGCTTAAGGCCGGGAGACAAGTGCGGGCTGGGCTTAAGGCCGCGGCACAAGTGCGGGCTGGGCTTAAGGCCGGGGCACAAGTGCGGGCTGGGCTTAAGGCCTGGGCACAAGTGCGGGCTGGGCTTAAGGCCTGGGCACAAGTGCGGGCTGGGCTTAAGGCCTGGGCACAAGTGCGGGCTGGGCTTAAGGCCTGGGCACAAGTGCGGGCTGGGCTTAAGGCCTGGGCACAAGTGCGGGCTGGGCTTAAGGCCTGGGCACAAGTGCGGGCTGGGCTTAAGGCCTGGGCACAAGTGCGGGCTGGGCTTAAGGCCGGGGCACAAGTGCGGGCTAGGCTGAAGGCCGGGGCACAAGTGCGGGCTAGGCTTAAGGCCGGGGGCACAAGTGCGGGCTAGGCATAAGGCCTGGGCACAAGTGCGGGCTAGGCTTAAGGCCGATGCACAAGTGCGGGCTAGGCTTAAGGCCAGGGCACAAGTGCGGGCTAGGTTTAAGGCCTGGGCACAAGTGCGGGCTAGGCTTAAGGCCTGGGCACAAGTGCGGGCTAGGCTTAAGGCCTGGGCACAAGTGCGGGCTAGGCTTAAGGCCTGGGCACAAGTGCGGGCTAGGCTTAAGGCCTGGGCACAAGTGCGGGCTAGGCTTAAGGCCTGGGCACAAGTGCGGGCTAGGCTTAAGGCCGGGGCACAAGCGCGGGCTAGGCCTAAGGCCGGGGCACAAGCGCGGGCTAGGCTTAAGGCCGGGGCACAAGCGCGGGCTAGGCTTAAGGCCTGGGCACAAGCGCGGGCTAGGCTTAAGGCCGGGGCACAAGCGCGGGCTAGGCCTAAGGCCGGGGCACAAGCGCGGGCTAGGCTTAAGGCCGGGGCACAAGCGCGGGCTAGGCTTAAGGCCGGGGCACAAGCGCGGGCTAGGCTTAAGGCCGATGCACAAGCGCGGGCTAGGCTTAAGGCCGGGGCACAAACGCGGGCTAGGCTTAAGGCCG
The DNA here is from genome assembly GCF_032444005.1 of Ranitomeya imitator. NCBI lineage: Eukaryota > Metazoa > Chordata > Amphibia > Anura > Dendrobatidae > Ranitomeya > Ranitomeya imitator. The sequence goes on from NW_027194466.1 coordinate 84,026, forward strand.
GGGCACAAGAGCGGGCTAGGCTTAAGGCCTGGGCACAAGTGCGGGCTAGGCTTAAGGCCGGGGCACAAGTGCGGGCTAGGCTTAAGGCCGGGGCACAAGTGCGGGCTAGGCTTAAGGCCGGGGCACAAGTGCGGGCTAGGCTTAAGGCCGGGGCACAAGTGCGGGCTAGGCTTAAGGCCGGGGCACAAGTGCGGGCTAGGCTTAAGGCCGGGGCACAAGTGCGGGCTAGGCTTAAGGCCGGGGCACAAGTGCGGGCTAGGCTTAAGGCCGGGGCACAAGTGCGGGCTAGGCTTAAGGCCGGGGCACAAGTGCGGGCTAGGCTTAAGGCCGGGGCACAAGTGCGGGCTAGGCTTAAGGCCGGGGCACAAGTGCGGGCTAGGCTTAAGGCCGGGGCACAAGTGCGGGCTAGGCTTAAGGCCGGGGCACAAGTGCGGGCTAGGCTTAAGGCCGGGGCACAAGTGCAGTGCTGGCTAGGATCAAGGCAGGGGGCACAAGTGCTGGCTAGGCTTAAGGCATGGGCACAAGTGCCAGCTAGGCTTAAGGCCTGGGCACAAGTGCAGGCTAGGCTTAAGGCCTGGGCACAAGTGCAGTGCTGGCTAGGATCAAGGCAAGGGGGCACAAGTGCTGGCTAGGCTTAAGGCATGGGCACAAGTGCTGGCTAGGCTTAAGGCATACAGCTAACTCTTTGCACTCTTTGCATAAAGGGTTAGGCACCCATAGGGGTGAAGAGCTAGCTTTCACCCCTCTACTCTGTACTTGGACATTTAGGACTAGATCCTTTGTTGTACAGTGCGGAGCCTCTCCATAACCCCATGCTCCAAGCGACCAGGCACTTCTTGTCTGTCCTCCGTAAATGGGTAATGCCTTCTTCCCCAATTACAGTCGTGCATGTGCATTCAGACGGGACAAGAGCGAAGAGCATAAAGCTGGCCCTATGTGCATAACCAACATGAAGCTGAAGACAAAAACAAACAAACAAGCATACAAGGGGCTCAAAAGTGCGGGCTGGGCTTAAGGCCTGGGCACAAGTGGGGGCTGGGCTTAAGGCCTGGGCACAAGTGCGGGCTGGGCTTAAGGCCTGGGCACAAGTGCGGGCTGGGCTTAAGGCCTGGGCACAAGTGCGGGCTGGGCTTAAGGCCTGGGCACAAGTGCGGGCTGGGCTTAAGGCCTGGGCACAAGTGCGGGCTGGGCTTAAGGCCTGGGCACAAGTGCGGGCTGGGCTTAAGGCCTCGGCACAAGTGCAGGCTGGGCTTAAGGCCTGGGCACAAGTGCGGGCTGGGCTTAAGGCCTGGGCACAAGTGCGGGCTGGGCTTAAGGCCTGGGCACAAGTGCGGGCTGGGCTTAAGGCCTGGGCACAAGTGCGGGCTGGGCTTAAGGCCTGGGCACAAGTGCGGGCTGGGCTTTAGGCCGGGGCACAAGTGCGGGCTAGGCTAAAGGCCGGGGCACAAGTGCGGGCTAGGCTAAAGGCCTGGGCACAAGTGCGGGCTAGGCTTAAGGCCGGGGCACAAGTGCGGGCTAGGCTTAAGGCCGGGGCACAAGTGCGGGCTAGGCTTAAGGCCGGGGCACAAGTGCGGGCTAGGCTTAAGGCCGGGGCACAAGTGCGGGCTAGGCTTAAGGCCGGGGCACAAGTGCGGGCTAGGCTTAAGGCCGGGGCACAAGTGCGGGCTAGGCTTAAGGCCGGGGCACAAGTGCGGGCTAGGCTTAAGGCCGGGGCACAAGTGCGGGCTAGGCTTAAGGCCGGGGCACAAGTGCGGGCTAGGCTTAAGGCCGGGGCACAAGTGCGGGCTAGGCTTAAGGCCGGGGCACAAGTGCGGGCTTGGCTTAAGGCCGGGGCACAAGTGCGGGCTAGGCTTAAGGCCGGGAGACAAGTGCGGGCTGGGCTTAAGGCCGCGGCACAAGTGCGGGCTGGGCTTAAGGCCGGGGCACAAGTGCGGGCTGGGCTTAAGGCCGGGGCACAAGTGCGGGCTGGGCTTAAGGCCGGGGCACAAGTGCGGGCTGGGCTTAAGGCCTGGGCACAAGTGCGGGCTGGGCTTAAGGCCTGGGCACAAGTGCGGGCTGGGCTTAAGGCCTGGGCACAAGTGCGGGCTGGGCTTAAAGCCTGGGCACAAGTGCGGGCTGGGCTTAAGGCCTCAGCACAAGTGCGGGCTGGGCTTAAGGCCTGGGCACAAATGCGGGCTGGGCTTAAGGCCTGGGCACAAGTGCGGGCTGGGCTTAAGGCCTGGGCACAAGTGCGGGCTGGGCTTAAGGCCTGGGCACAAGTGCGGGCTGGGCTTAAGGCCTGGGCACAAGTGCGGGCTGGGCTTAAGGCCTGGGCACAAGTGCGGGCTGGGCTTAAGGCCTGGGCACAAGTGCGGGCTGGGCTTAAGGCCTGGGCACAAGTGCGGGCTGGGCTTAAGGCCTGGGCACAAGTGCGGGCTGGGCTTAAGGCCTGGGCACAAGTGCGGGCTGGGCTTAAGGCCTGGGCACAAGTGCGGGCTGGGCTTTAGGCCGGGGCACAAGTGCGGGCTAGGCTAAAGGCCGGGGCACAAGTGCGGGCTAGGCTAAAGGCCTGGGCACAAGTGCGGGCTAGGCTTAAGGCCGGGGCACAAGTGCGGGCTAGGCTTAAGGCCGGGGCACAAGTGCGGGCTAGGCTTAAGGCCGGGGCACAAGTGCGGGCTAGGCTTAAGGCCGGGGCACAAGTGCGGGCTAGGCTGAAGGCCGGGGCACAAGTGCGGGCTAGGCTGAAGGCCGGGGCACAAGTGCGGGCTAGGCTTAAGGCCGGGGCACAAGTGCGGGCTAGGCTTAAGGCCGGGGCACAAGTGCGGGCTAGGCTTAAGGCCGGGGCACAAGTGCGGGCTAGGCTTAAGGCCGGGGCACAAGTGCGGGCTAGGCTTAAGGCCGGGGCACAAGTGCGGGCTAGGCTTAAGGCCTGGGCACAAGTGCGGGCTAGGCTTAAGGCCTGGGCACAAGTGCGGGCTAGGCTTAAGGCCTGGGCACAAGTGCGGGCTAGGCTTAAGGCCGGGGGCACAAGTGCGGGCTAGGCTTAAGGCCGGGGGCACAAGTGCGTGCTAGGCATAAGGCCTGGGCACAAGTGCGGGCTAGGCTTAAGGCCGATGCACAAGTGCGGGCTAGGCTTAAGGCCGGGGCACAAGTGCGGGCTAGGTTTAAGGCCTGGGCACAAGTGCGGGCTAGGCTTAAGGCCTGAGCACAAGTGCGGGCTAGGCTTAAGGCCGGGGCACAAGTGCGGGCTGGGCTTAAGGTCGGGGCACAAGTGCGGGCTGGGCTTAAGGTCGGGGCACAAGTGCGGGCTAGGCTTAAGGCCGGGGCACAAGTGCGGGCTAGGCTTAAGGCCGGGGCACAAGTGCGGGCTAGGCTTAAGGCCGGGGCACAAGTGCGGGCTAGGCTTAAGGCCGGGGCACAAGTGCGGGCTAGGCTTAAGGCCGGGGCACAAGTGCGGGCTAGGCTTAAGGCCGGGGCACAAGTGCGGGCTAGGCTTAAGGCCGGGGCACAAGTGCGGGCTAGGCTTAAGACCGGGGCACAAGTGCGGGCTAGGCTTAAGGCCTGGGCACAAGTGCAGTGCTGGCTAGGATCAAGGCAAGGGGGCACAAGTGCTGGCTAGGCTTAAGGCATGGGCACAAGTGCTGGCTAGGCTTAAGGCATACAGCTAACTCTTTGCACTCTTTGCATAAAGGGTTAGGCACCCATAGGGGTGAAGAGCTAGCTTTCACCCCTCTACTCTGTACTTGGACATTTAGGACTAGATCCTTTGTTGTACAGTGCGGAGCCTCTCCATAACCCCATGCTCCAAGCGACCAGGCACTTCTTGTCTGTCCTCCGTAAATGGGTAATGCCTTCTTCCCCAATTACAGTCGTGCATGTGCATTCAGACGGGACAAGAGCGAAGAGCATAAAGCTGGCCCTATGTGCATAACCAACATGAAGCTGAAGACAAAAACAAACAAACAAGCATACAAGGGGCTCAAAAGTGCGGGCTGGGCTTAAGGCCTGGGCACAAGTGGGGGCTGGGCTTAAGGCCTGGGCACAAGTGCGGGCTGGGCTTAAGGCCTGGGCACAAGTGCGGGCTGGGCTTAAGGCCTGGGCACAAGTGCGGGCTGGGCTTAAGGCCTGGGCACAAGTGCGGGCTGGGCTTAAGGCCTGGGCACAAGTGCGGGCTGGGCTTAAGGCCTGGGCACAAGTGCGGGCTGGGCTTAAGGCCTGGGCACAAGTGCGGGCTGGGCTTAAGGCCTGGGCACAAGTGCGGGCTGGGCTTAAGGCCTGGGCACAAGTGCGGGCTGGGCTTAAGGCCTGGGCACAAGTGCGGGCTGGGCTTAAGGCCTGGGCACAAGTGCGGGCTGGGCTTTAGGCCGGGGCACAAGTGCGGGCTAGGCTAAAGGCCGGGGCACAAGTGCGGGCTAGGCTAAAGGCCTGGGCACAAGTGCGGGCTAGGCTTAAGGCCGGGGCACAAGTGCGGGCTAGGCTTAAGGCCGGGGCACAAGTGCGGGCTAGGCTTAAGGCCGGGGCACAAGTGCGGGCTAGGCTTAAGGCCGGGGCACAAGTGCGGGCTAGGCTTAAGGCCGGGGCACAAGTGCGGGCTAGGCTTAAGGCCGGGGCACAAGTGCGGGCTAGGCTTAAGGCCGGGGCACAAGTGCGGGCTAGGCTTAAGGCCGGGGCACAAGTGCGGGCTAGGCTTAAGGCCGGGGCACAAGTGCGGGCTAGGCTTAAGGCCGGGGCACAAGTGCGGGCTAGGCTTAAGGCCGGGGCACAAGTGCGGGCTAGGCTTAAGGCCGGGGCACAAGTGCGGGCTTGGCTTAAGGCCGGGGCACAAGTGCGGGCTGGGCTTAAGGCCGGGAGACAAGTGCGGGCTGGGCTTAAGGCCGCGGCACAAGTGCGGGCTGGGCTTAAGGCCGGGGCACAAGTGCGGGCTGGGCTTAAGGCCGGGGCACAAGTGCGGGCTGGGCTTAAGGCCTGGGCACAAGTGCGGGCTGGGCTTAAGGCCTGGGCACAAGTGCGGGCTGGGCTTAAGGCCTGGGCACAAGTGCGGGCTGGGCTTAAAGCCTGGGCACAAGTGCGGGCTGGGCTTAAGGCCTCAGCACAAGTGCGGGCTGGGCTTAAGGCCTGGGCACAAGTGCGGGCTGGGCTTAAGGCCTGGGCACAAGTGCGGGCTGGGCTTAAGGCCTGGGCACAAGTGCGGGCTGGGCTTAAGGCCTGGGCACAAGTGCGGGCTGGGCTTAAGGCCTGGGCACAAGTGCGGGCTGGGCTTAAGGCCTGGGCACAAGTGCGGGCTGGGCTTAAGGCCTGGGCACAAGTGCGGGCTGGGCTTAAGGCCTGGGCACAAGTGCGGGCTGGGATTAAGGCCTGGGCACAAGTGCGGGCTGGGCTTTAGGCCGGGGCACAAGTGCGGGCTAGGCTAAAGGCCGGGGCACAAGTGCGGGCTAGGCTAAAGGCCTGGGCACAAGTGCGGGCTAGGCTTAAGGCCGGGGCACAAGTGCGGGCTAGGCTTAAGGCCGGGGCACAAGTGCGGGCTAGGCTTAAGGCCGGGGCACAAGTGCGGGCTAGGCTTAAGGCCGGGGCACAAGTGCGGGCTAGGCTGAAGGCCGGGGCACAAGTGCGGGCTAGGCTGAAGGCCGGGGCACAAGTGCGGGCTAGGCTGAAGGCCGGGGCACAAGTGCGGGCTAGGCTTAAGGCCGGGGCACAAGTGCGGGCTAGGCTTAAGGCCGGGGCACAAGTGCGGGCTAGGCTTAAGGCCGGGGCACAAGTGCGGGCTAGGCTTAAGGCCGGGGCACAAGTGCGGGCTAGGCTTAAGGCCGGGGCACAAGTGCGGGCTAGGCTTAAGGCCGGGGCACAAGTGCGGGCTAGGCTTAAGGCCTGGGCACAAGTGCGGGCTAGGCTTAAGGCCGGGGCACAAGTGCGGGCTAGGCTTAAGGCCGGGGCACAAGTGCGGGCTAGGCTTAAGGCCGGGGCACAAGTGCGGGCTAGGCTTAAGGCCGGGGCACAAGTGCGGGCTAGGCTTAAGGCCGGGGCACAAGTGCGGGCTAGGCTTAAGGCCGGGGCACAAGTGCGGGCTAGGCTTAAGGCCGGGGCACAAGTGCGGGCTAGGCTGAAGGCCGGGGCACAAGTGCGGGCTAGGCTTAAGGCCGGGGGCACAAGTGCGGGCTAGGCATAAGGCCTGGGCACAAGTGCGGGCTAGGCTTATGGCCGATGCACAAGTGCGGGCTAGGCTTAAGGCCAGGGCACAAGTGCGGGCTAGGTTTAAGGCCTGGGCACAAGTGCGGGCTAGGCTTAAGGCCTGGGCACAAGTGCGGGCTAGGCTTAAGGCCTGGGCACAAGTGCGGGCTAGGCTTAAGGCCTGGGCACAAGTGCGGGCTAGGCTTAAGGCCGGGGCACAAGCGCGGGCTAGGCCTAAGGCCGGGGCACAAGCGCGGGCTAGGCTTAAGGCCGGGGCACAAGCGCGGGCTAGGCTTAAGGCCGGGGCACAAGCGCGGGCTAGGCTTAAGGCCGATGCACAAGCGCGGGCTAGGCTTAAGGCCGGGGCACAAACGCGGGCTAGGCTTAAGGCCGGGGCACAAGCGCGGGCTAGGCTTAAGGCCGGGGCACAAGTGCGGGCTAGGCTTAAGGCCGGGGCACAAGTGCGGGCTAGGCTTAAGGCCGGGGCACAAGTGCGGGCTAGGCTTAAGGCCGGGGCACAAGTGCGGGCTAGGCTTAAGGCCGGGGCACAAGTGCGGGCTAGGCTTAAGGCCGGGGCACAAGTGCGGGCTAGGCTTAAGGCCGGGGCACAAGTGCGGGCTAGGCTTAAGGCCGGGGCACAAGTGCGGGCTAGGCTTAAGGCCGGGGCACAAGTGCGGGCTAGGCTTAAGGCCGGGGCACAAGTGCGGGCTAGGCTTAAGGCCGGGGCACAAGTGCGGGCTAGGCTTAAGGCCGGGGCACAAGTGCGGGCTAGGCTTAAGGCCGGGGCACAAGTGCAGTGCTGGCTAGGATCAAGGCAGGGGGCACAAGTGCTGGCTAGGCTTAAGGCATGGGCACAAGTGCCAGCTAGGCTTAAGGCCTGGGCACAAGTGCAGGCTAGGCTTAAGGCCTGGGCACAAGTGCAGTGCTGGCTAGGATCAAGGCAAGGGGGCACAAGTGCTGGCTAGGCTTAAGGCATGGGCACAAGTGCTGGCTAGGCTTAAGGCATACAGCTAACTCTTTGCACTCTTTGCATAAAGGGTTAGGCACCCATAGGGGTGAAGAGCTAGCTTTCACCCCTCTACTCTGTACTTGGACATTTAGGACTAGATCCTTTGTTGTACAGTGCGGAGCCTCTCCATAACCCAATGCTCCAAGCGACCAGGCACTTCTTGTCTGTCCTCCGTAAATGGGTAATGCCTTCTTCCCCAATTACAGTCGTGCATGTGCATTCAGACGGGACAAAAGCGAAGAGCATAAAGCTGGCCCTATGTGCATAACCAACATGAAGCTGAAGACAAAAACAAACAAACAAGCATACAAGGGGCTCAAAAGTGCGGGCTGGGCTTAAGGCCTGGGCACAAGTGGGGGCTGGGCTTAAGGCCTGGGCACAAGTGCGGGCTGGGCTTAAGGCCTGGGCACAAGTGCGGGCTGGGCTTAAGGCCTGGGCACAAGTGCGGGCTGGGCTTAAGGCCTGGGCACAAGTGCGGGCTGGGCTTAAGGCCTGGGCACAAGTGCGGGCTGGGCTTAAGGCCTGGGCACAAGTGCGGGCTGGGCTTAAGGCCTGGGCACAAGTGCGGGCTGGGCTTAAGGCCTGGGCACAAGTGCGGGCTGGGCTTAAGGCCTGGGCACAAGTGCGGGCTGGGCTTAAGGCCTGGGCACAAGTGCGGGCTGGGCTTAAGGCCTGGGCACAAGTGCGGGCTGGGCTTAAGGCCTGGGCACAAGTGCGGGCTGGGCTTAAGGCCTGGGCACAAGTGCGGGCTGGGCTTTAGGCCGGGGCACAAGTGCGGGCTAGGCTAAAGGCCGGGGCACAAGTGCGGGCTAGGCTAAAGGCCTGGGCACAAGTGCGGGCTAGGCTTAAGGCCGGGGCACAAGTGCGGGCTAGGCTTAAGGCCGGGGCACAAGTGCGGGCTAGGCTTAAGGCCGGGGCACAAGTGCGGGCTAGGCTTAAGGCCGGGGCACAAGTGCGGGCTAGGCTTAAGGCCGGGGCACAAGTGCGGGCTAGGCTTAAGGCCGGGGCACAAGTGCGGGCTAGGCTTAAGGCCGGGGCACAAGTGCGGGCTAGGCTTAAGGCCGGGGCACAAGTGCGGGCTAGGCTTAAGGCCGGGGCACAAGTGCGGGCTAGGCTTAAGGCCGGGGCACAAGTGCGGGCTTGGCTTAAGGCCGGGGCACAAGTGCGGGCTGGGCTTAAGGCCGGGAGACAAGTGCGGGCTGGGCTTAAGGCCGCGGCACAAGTGCGGGCTGGGCTTAAGGCCGGGGCACAAGTGCGGGCTGGGCTTAAGGCCGGGGCACAAGTGCGGGCTGGGCTTAAGGCCTGGGCACAAGTGCGGGCTGGGCTTAAGGCCTGGGCACAAGTGCGGGCTGGGCTTAAGGCCTGGGCACAAGTGCGGGCTGGGCTTAAGGCCTGGGCACAAGTGCGGGCTGGGCTTAAAGCCTGGGCACAAGTGCGGGCTGGGCTTAAGGCCTGGGCACAAGTGCGGGCTGGGCTTAAGGCCTGGGCACAAGTGCGGGCTGGGCTTAAGGCCTGGGCACAAGTGCGGGCTGGGCTTAAGGCCTGGGCACAAGTGCGGGCTGGGCTTAAGGCCTGGGCACAAGTGCGGGCTGGGCTTAAGGCCTGGGCACAAGTGCGGGCTGGGCTTAAGGCCTGGGCACAAGTGCGGGCTGGGCTTAAGGCCTGGGCACAAGTGCGGGCTGGGCTTAAGGCCTGGGCACAAGTGCGGGCTGGGCTTAAGGCCTGGGCACAAGTGCGGGCTGGGCTTTAGGCCGGGGCACAAGTGCGGGCTAGGCTAAAGGCCGGGGCACAAGTGCGGGCTAGGCTAAAGGCCTGGGCACAAGTGCGGGCTAGGCTTAAGGCCGGGGCACAAGTGCGGGCTAGGCTTAAGGCCGGGGCACAAGTGCGGGCTAGGCTTAAGGCCGGGGCACAAGTGCGGGCTAGGCTTAAGGCCGGGGCACAAGTGCGGGCTAGGCTGAAGGCCGGGGCACAAGTGCGGGCTAGGCTGAAGGCCGGGGCACAAGTGCGGGCTAGGCTTAAGGCCGGGGCACAAGTGCGGGCTAGGCTTAAGGCCGGGGCACAAGTGCGGGCTAGGCTTAAGGCCGGGGCACAAGTGCGGGCTAGGCTTAAGGCCGGGGCACAAGTGCGGGCTAGGCTTAAGGCCGGGGCACAAGTGCGGGCTAGGCTTAAGGCCTGGGCACAAGTGCGGGCTAGGCTTAAGGCCTGGGCACAAGTGCGGGCTAGGCTTAAGGCCTGGGCACAAGTGCGGGCTAGGCTTAAGGCTTGGGCACAAGTGCGGGCTAGGCTTAAGGCCTGAGCACAAGTGCGGGCTTGGCTTAAGTCCGTGGCACAAGTGCGGGCTAGGCTTAAGGCCGGGGGCACAAGTGCGGGCTAGGCTTAAGGCCGGGGCACAAGTGCGGGCTAGGCTTAAGGCCGGGGCACAAGTGCGGGCTAGGCTTAAGGCCTGGGCACAAGTGCGGGCTAGGCTTAAGGCCTGGGCACAAGTGCGGGCTAGGCTTCAGGCCGATGCACAAGTGCGGGCTAGGTTTAAGGCCTGGGCACAAGTGCGGGCTAGGCTTAAGGCCTGGGCACAAGTGCGGGCTAGGCTTAAGGCCTGGGCACAAGTGCGGGCTAGGCTTAAGGCCTGGGCACAAGTGCGGGCTAGGCTTAAGGCCTGGGCACAAGTGCGGGCTAGGCTTAAGGCCTGGGCACAAGTGCGGGCTAGGCTTAATCCCGGGGCACAAGTGCGGGCTAGGCTTAAGGCCTGGGCACAAGTGCGGGCTAGGCTTAAGGCCTGGGCACAAGTGCGGGCTAGGCTTAAGGCCTGGGCACAAGTGCGGGCTAGGCTTAAGGCCTGGGCACAAGTGCGGGCTACGCTTAAGGCCGGGGGCACAAGTGCGGGCTAGGCTTAAGGCCGGGGGCACAAGTGCGGGCTAGGCATAAGGCCTGGGCACAAGTGCGGGCTAGGCTTAAGGCCGATGCACAAGTGCGGGCTAGGCTTAAGGCCGGGGCACAAGTGCGGGCTAGGTTTAAGGCCTGGGCACAAGTGCGGGCTAGGCTTAAGGCCTGGGCACAAGTGCGGGCTAGGCTTAAGGCCTGGGCACAAGTGCGGGCTAGGCTTAAGGCCTGAGCACAAGTGCGGGCTAGGCTTAAGGCCGGGGCACAAGTGCGGGCTAGGCTTAAGGCCTGGGCACAAGTGCGGGCTACGCTTAAGGCCGGGGGCACAAGTGCGGGCTAGGCTTAAGGCCGGGGGCACAAGTGCGGGCTAGGCATAAGGCCTGGGCACAAGTGCGGGCTAGGCTTAAGGCCGATGCACAAGTGCGGGCTAGGCTTAAGGCCGGGGCACAAGTGCGGGCTAGGTTTAAGGCCTGGGCACAAGTGCGGGCTAGGCTTAAGGCCTGGGCACAAGTGCGGGCTAGGCTTCAGGCCGATGCACAAGTGCGGGCTAGGTTTAAGGCCTGGGCACAAGTGCGGGCTAGGCTTAAGGCCTGGGCACAAGTGCGGGCTAGGCTTAAGGCCTGGGCACAAGTGCGGGCTAGGCTTAAGGCCTGGGCACAAGTGCGGGCTAGGCTTAAGGCCTGGGCACAAGTGCGGGCTAGGCTTAAGGCCTGGGCACAAGTGCGGGCTAGGCTTAATCCCGGGGCACAAGTGCGGGCTAGGCTTAAGGCCTGGGCACAAGTGCGGGCTAGGCTTAAGGCCTGGGCACAAGTGCGGGCTAGGCTTAAGGCCTGGGCACAAGTGCGGGCTAGGCTTAAGGCCTGGGCACAAGTGCGGGCTACGCTTAAGGCCGGGGGCACAAGTGCGGGCTAGGCTTAAGGCCGGGGGCACAAGTGCGGGCTAGGCATAAGGCCTGGGCACAAGTGCGGGCTAGGCTTAAGGCCGGGGCACAAGTGCGGGCTAGGCTTAAGGCCGGGGCACAAGTGCGGGCTAGGCTTAAGGCCGGGGCACAAGTGCGGGCTAGGCTTAAGGCCTGGGCACAAGTGCGGGCTAGGCTTAAGGCCTGGGCACAAGTGCGGGCTAGGCTTAAGGCCTGGGCACAAGTGCGGGCTAGGCTTAATCCCGGGGCACAAGTGCGGGCTAGGCTTAAGGCCTGGGCACAAGTGCGGGCTAGGCTTAAGGCCTGGGCACAAGTGCGGGCTAGGCTTAAGGCCTGGGCACAAGTGCGGGCTAGGCTTAAGGCCTGGGCACAAGTGCGGGCTACGCTTAAGGCCGGGGGCACAAGTGCGGGCTAGGCTTAAGGCCGGGGGCACAAGTGCGGGCTAGGCATAAGGCCTGGGCACAAGTGCGGGCTAGGCTTAAGGCCGGGGCACAAGTGCGGGCTAGGCTTAAGGCCGGGGCACAAGTGCGGGCTAGGCTTAAGGCCGGGGCACAAGTGCGGGCTAGGCTTAAGGCCGGGGCACAAGTGCGGGCTAGGCTTAAGGCCGGGGCACAAGTGCGGGCTAGGCTTAAGGCCGGGGCACAAGTGCGGGCTAGGCTTAAGGCCGGGGCACAAGTGCGGGCTAGGCTTAAGGCCGGGGCACAAGTGCGGGCTAGGCTTAAGGCCGGGGCACAAGTGCAGTGCTGGCTAGGATCAAGGCAGGGGGCACAAGTGCTGGCTAGGCTTAAGGCATGGGCACAAGTGCCAGCTAGGCTTAAGGCCTGGGCACAAGTGCAGGCTAGGCTTAAGGCCTGGGCACAAGTGCAGTGCTGGCTAGGATCAAGGCAAGGGGGCACAAGTGCTGGCTAGGCTTAAGGCATGGGCACAAGTGCTGGCTAGGCTTAAGGCATACAGCTAACTCTTTGCACTCTTTGCATAAAGGGTTAGGCACCCATAGGGGTGAAGAGCTAGCTTTCACCCCTCTACTCTGTACTTGGACATTTAGGACTAGATCCTTTGTTGTACAGTGCGGAGCCTCTCCATAACCCCATGCTCCAAGCGACCAGGCACTTCTTGTCTGTCCTCCGTAAATGGGTAATGCCTTCTTCCCCAATTACAGTCGTGCATGTGCATTCAGACGGGACAAAAGCGAAGAGCATAAAGCTGGCCCTATGTGCATAACCAACATGAAGCTGAAGACAAAAACAAACAAACAAGCATACAAGGGGCTCAAAAGTGCGGGCTGGGCTTAAGGCCTGGGCACAAGTGGGGGCTGGGCTTAAGGCCTGGGCACAAGTGCGGGCTGGGCTTAAGGCCTGGGCACAAGTGCGGGCTGGGCTTAAGGCCTGGGCACAAGTGCGGGCTGGGCTTAAGGCCTGGGCACAAGTGCGGGCTGGGCTTAAGGCCTGGGCACAAGTGCGGGCTGGGCTTAAGGCCTGGGCACAAGTGCGGGCTGGGCTTAAGGCCTGGGCACAAGTGCGGGCTGGGCTTAAGGCCTGGGCACAAGTGCGGGCTGGGCTTAAGGCCTGGGCACAAGTGCGGGCTGGGCTTAAGGCCTGGGCACAAGTGCGGGCTGGGCTTAAGGCCTGGGCACAAGTGCGGGCTGGGCTTAAGGCCTGGGCACAAGTGCGGGCTGGGCTTAAGGCCTGGGCACAAGTGCGGGCTGGGCTTTAGGCCGGGGCACAAGTGCGGGCTAGGCTAAAGGCCGGGGCACAAGTGCGGGCTAGGCTTAAGGCCTGGGCACAAGTGCGGGCTAGGCTTAAGGCCGGGGCACAAGTGCGGGCTAGGCTTAAGGCCGGGGCACAAGTGCGGGCTAGGCTTAAGGCCGGGGCACAAGTGCGGGCTAGGCTTAAGGCCGGGGCACAAGTGCGGGCTAGGCTTAAGGCCGGGGCACAAGTGCGGGCTAGGCTTAAGGCCGGGGCACAAGTGCGGGCTAGGCTTAAGGCCGGGGCACAAGTGCGGGCTAGGCTTAAGGCCGGGGCACAAGTGCGGGCTAGGCTTAAGGCCGGGGCACAAGTGCGGGCTAGGCTTAAGGCCGGGGCACAAGTGCGGGCTAGGCTTAAGGCCGGGGCACAAGTGCGGGCTTGGCTTAAGGCCGGGGCACAAGTGCGGGCTGGGCTTAAGGCCGGGAGACAAGTGCGGGCTGGGCTTAAGGCCGCGGCACAAGTGCGGGCTGGGCTTAAGGCCGGGGCACAAGTGCGGGCTGGGCTTAAGGCCGGGGCACAAGTGCGGGCTGGGCTTAAGGCCTGGGCACAAGTGCGGGCTGGGCTTAAGGCCTGGGCACAAGTGCGGGCTGGGCTTAAGGCCTGGGCACAAGTGCGGGCTGGGCTTAAGGCCTGGGCACAAGTGCGGGCTGGGCTTAAAGCCTGGGCACAAGTGCGGGCTGGGCTTAAGGCCTGGGCACAAGTGCGGGCTGGGCTTAAGGCCTGGGCACAAGTGCGGGCTGGGCTTAAGGCCTGGGCACAAGTGCGGGCTGGGCTTAAGGCCTGGGCACAAGTGCGGGCTGGGCTTAAGGCCTGGGCACAAGTGCGGGCTGGGCTTAAGGCCTGGGCACAAGTGCGGGCTGGGCTTAAGGCCTGGGCACAAGTGCGGGCTGGGCTTAAGGCCTGGGCACAAGTGCGGGCTGGGCTTAAGGCCTGGGCACAAGTGCGGGCTGGGCTTAAGGCCTGGGCACAAGTGCGGGCTGGGCTTTAGGCCGGGGCACAAGTGCGGGCTAGGCTAAAGGCCGGGGCACAAGTGCGGGCTAGGCTAAAGGCCTGGGCACAAGTGCGGGCTAGGCTTAAGGCCGGGGCACAAGTGCGGGCTAGGCTTAAGGCCGGGGCACAAGTGCGGGCTAGGCTTAAGGCCGGGGCACAAGTGCGGGCTAGGCTTAAGGCCGGGGCACAAGTGCGGGCTAGGCTGAAGGCCGGGGCACAAGTGCGGGCTAGGCTGAAGGCCGGGGCACAAGTGCGGGCTAGGCTTAAGGCCGGGGCACAAGTGCGGGCTAGGCTTAAGGCCGGGGCACAAGTGCGGGCTAGGCTTAAGGCCGGGGCACAAGTGCGGGCTAGGCTTAAGGCCGGGGCACAAGTGCGGGCTAGGCTTAAGGCCGGGGCACAAGTGCGGGCTAGGCTTAAGGCCTGGGCACAAGTGCGGGCTAGGCTTAAGGCCTGGGCACAAGTGCGGGCTAGGCTTAAGGCCTGGGCACAAGTGCGGGCTAGGCTTAAGGCTTGGGCACAAGTGCGGGCTAGGCTTAAGGCCTGAGCACAAGTGCGGGCTTGGCTTAAGTCCGTGGCACAAGTGCGGGCTAGGCTTAAGGCCGGGGGCACAAGTGCGGGCTAGGCTTAAGGCCGGGGCACAAGTGCGGGCTAGGCTTAAGGCCGGGGCACAAGTGCGGGCTAGGCTTAAGGCCTGGGCACAAGTGCGGGCTAGGCTTAAGGCCTGGGCACAAGTGCGGGCTAGGCTTCAGGCCGATGCACAAGTGCGGGCTAGGTTTAAGGCCTGGGCACAAGTGCGGGCTAGGCTTAAGGCCTGGGCACAAGTGCGGGCTAGGCTTAAGGCCTGGGCACAAGTGCGGGCTAGGCTTAAGGCCTGGGCACAAGTGCGGGCTAGGCTTAAGGCCTGGGCACAAGTGCGGGCTAGGCTTAAGGCCTGGGCACAAGTGCGGGCTAGGCTTAATCCCGGGGCACAAGTGCGGGCTAGGCTTAAGGCCTGGGCACAAGTGCGGGCTAGGCTTAAGGCCTGGGCACAAGTGCGGGCTAGGCTTAAGGCCTGGGCACAAGTGCGGGCTAGGCTTAAGGCCTGGGCACAAGTGCGGGCTACGCTTAAGGCCGGGGGCACAAGTGCGGGCTAGGCTTAAGGCCGGGGGCACAAGTGCGGGCTAGGCATAAGGCCTGGGCACAAGTGCGGGCTAGGCTTAAGGCCGATGCACAAGTGCGGGCTAGGCTTAAGGCCGGGGCACAAGTGCGGGCTAGGTTTAAGGCCTGGGCACAAGTGCGGGCTAGGCTTAAGGCCTGGGCACAAGTGCGGGCTAGGCTTAAGGCCTGGGCACAAGTGCGGGCTAGGCTTAAGGCCTGAGCACAAGTGCGGGCTAGGCTTAAGGCCGGGGCACAAGTGCGGGCTAGGCTTAAGGCCTGGGCACAAGTGCGGGCTACGCTTAAGGCCGGGGGCACAAGTGCGGGCTAGGCTTAAGGCCGGGGGCACAAGTGCGGGCTAGGCATAAGGCCTGGGCACAAGTGCGGGCTAGGCTTAAGGCCGATGCACAAGTGCGGGCTAGGCTTAAGGCCGGGGCACAAGTGCGGGCTAGGTTTAAGGCCTGGGCACAAGTGCGGGCTAGGCTTAAGGCCTGGGCACAAGTGCGGGCTAGGCTTCAGGCCGATGCACAAGTGCGGGCTAGGTTTAAGGCCTGGGCACAAGTGCGGGCTAGGCTTAAGGCCTGGGCACAAGTGCGGGCTAGGCTTAAGGCCTGGGCACAAGTGCGGGCTAGGCTTAAGGCCTGGGCACAAGTGCGGGCTAGGCTTAAGGCCTGGGCACAAGTGCGGGCTAGGCTTAAGGCCTGGGCACAAGTGCGGGCTAGGCTTAATCCCGGGGCACAAGTGCGGGCTAGGCTTAAGGCCTGGGCACAAGTGCGGGCTAGGCTTAAGGCCTGGGCACAAGTGCGGGCTAGGCTTAAGGCCTGGGCACAAGTGCGGGCTAGGCTTAAGGCCTGGGCACAAGTGCGGGCTACGCTTAAGGCCGGGGGCACAAGTGCGGGCTAGGCTTAAGGCCGGGGGCACAAGTGCGGGCTAGGCATAAGGCCTGGGCACAAGTGCGGGCTAGGCTTAAGGCCGATGCACAAGTGCGGGCTAGGCTTAAGGCCGGGGCACAAGTGCGGGCTAGGTTTAAGGCCTGGGCACAAGTGCGGGCTAGGCTTAAGGCCTGGGCACAAGTGCGGGCTAGGCTTAAGGCCTGGGCACAAGTGCGGGCTAGGCTTAAGGCCTGAGCACAAGTGCGGGCTAGGCTTAAGGCCGGGGCACAAGTGCGGGCTAGGCTTAAGGCCTGGGCACAAGTGCGGGCTACGCTTAAGGCCGGGGGCACAAGTGCGGGCTAGGCTTAAGGCCGGGGGCACAAGTGCGGGCTAGGCATAAGGCCTGGGCACAAGTGCGGGCTAGGCTTAAGGCCGATGCACAAGTGCGGGCTAGGCTTAAGGCCGGGGCACAAGTGCGGGCTAGGTTTAAGGCCTGGGCACAAGTGCGGGCTAGGCTTAAGGCCTGGGCACAAGTGCGGGCTAGGCTTAAGGCCTGAGCACAAGTGCGGGCTAGGCTTAAGGCCGGGGCACAAGTGCGGGCTGGGCTTAAGGTCGGGGCACAAGTGCGGGCTGGGCTTAAGGTCGGGGCACAAGTGCGGGCTGGGCTTAAGGTCGGGGCACAAGTGCGGGCTAGGCTTAAGGCCGGGGCACAAGTGCGGGCTAGGCTTAAGGCCGGGGCACAAGTGCGGGCTAGGCTTAAGGCCGGGGCACAAGTGCGGGCTAGGCTTAAGGCCGGGGCACAAGTGCGGGCTAGGCTTAAGGCCGGGGCACAAGTGCGGGCTAGGCTTAAGGCCGGGGCACAAGTGCGGGCTAGGCTTAAGGCCGGGGCACAAGTGCGGGCTAGGCTTAAGGCCGGGGCACAAGTGCGGGCTAGGCTTAAGGCCGGGGCACAAGTGCGGGCTAGGCTTAAGGCCGGGGCACAAGTGCGGGCTAGGCTTAAGGCCGGGGCACAAGTGCGGGCTAGGCTTAAGGCCGGGGCACAAGTGCGGGCTAGGCTTAAGGCCGGGGCACAAGTGCGGGCTAGGCTTAAGGCCGGGGCACAAGTGCGGGCTAGGCTTAAGGCCGGGGCACAAGTGCAGTGCTGGCTAGGATCAAGGCAGGGGGCACAAGTGCTGGCTAGGCTTAAGGCATGGGCACAAGTGCCAGCTAGGCTTAAGGCCTGGGCACAAGTGCAGGCTAGGCTTAAGGCCTGGGCACAAGTGCAGTGCTGGCTAGGATCAAGGCAAGGGGGCACAAGTGCTGGCTAGGCTTAAGGCATGGGCACAAGTGCTGGCTAGGCTTAAGGCATACAGCTAACTCTTTGCACTCTTTGCATAAAGGGTTAGGCACCCATAGGGGTGAAGAGCTAGCTTTCACCCCTCTACTCTGTACTTGGACATTTAGGACTAGATCCTTTGTTGTACAGTGTGGAGCCTCTCCATAACCCCATGCTCCAAGCGACCAGGCACTTCTTGTCTGTCCTCCGTAAATGGGTAATGCCTTCTTCCCCAATTACAGTCGTGCATGTGCATTCAGACGGGACAAGAGCGAAGAGCATAAAGCTGGCCCTATGTGCATAACCAACATGAAGCTGAAGACAAAAACAAACAAACAAGCATACAAGGGGCTCAAAAGTGCGGGCTGGGCTTAAGGCCTGGGCACAAGTGGGGGCTGGGCTTAAGGCCTGGGCACAAGTGCGGGCTGGGCTTAAGGCCTGGGCACAAGTGCGGGCTGGGCTTAAGGCCTGGGCACAAGTGCGGGCTGGGCTTAAGGCCTGGGCACAAGTGCGGGCTGGGCTTAAGGCCTGGGCACAAGTGCGGGCTGGGCTTAAGGCCTGGGCACAAGTGCGGGCTGGGCTTAAGGCCTGGGCACAAGTGCGGGCTGGGCTTAAGGCCTGGGCACAAGTGCGGGCTGGGCTTAAGGCCTGGGCACAAGTGCGGGCTGGGCTTAAGGCCTGGGCACAAGTGCGGGCTGGGCTTAAGGCCTGGGCACAAGTGCGGGCTGGGCTTAAGGCCTGGGCACAAGTGCGGGCTGGGCTTTAGGCCGGGGCACAAGTGCGGGCTAGGCTAAAGGCCGGGGCACAAGTGCGGGCTAGGCTAAAGGCCTGGGCACAAGTGCGGGCTAGGCTTAAGGCCGGGGCACAAGTGCGGGCTAGGCTTAAGGCCGGGGCACAAGTGCGGGCTAGGCTTAAGGCCGGGGCACAAGTGCGGGCTAGGCTTAAGGCCGGGGCACAAGTGCGGGCTAGGCTTAAGGCCGGGGCACAAGTGCGGGCTAGGCTTAAGGCCGGGGCACAAGTGCGGGCTAGGCTTAAGGCCGGGGCACAAGTGCGGGCTAGGCTTAAGGCCGGGGCACAAGTGCGGGCTTGGCTTAAGGCCGGGGCACAAGTGCGGGCTAGGCTTAAGGCCGGGAGACAAGTGCGGGCTGGGCTTAAGGCCGCGGCACAAGTGCGGGCTGGGCTTAAGGCCGGGGCACAAGTGCGGGCTGGGCTTAAGGCCGGGGCACAAGTGCGGGCTGGGCTTAAGGCCTGGGCACAAGTGCGGGCTGGGCTTAAGGCCTGGGCACAAGTGCGGGCTGGGCTTAAGGCCTGGGCACAAGTGCGGGCTGGGCTTAAGGCCTGGGCACAAGTGCGGGCTGGGCTTAAAGCCTGGGCACAAGTGCGGGCTGGGCTTAAGGCCTCAGCACAAGTGCGGGCTGGGCTTAAGGCCTGGGCACAAGTGCGGGCTGGGCTTAAGGCCTGGGCACAAGTGCGGGCTGGGCTTAAGGCCTGGGCACAAGTGCGGGCTGGGCTTAAGGCCTGGGCACAAGTGCGGGCTGGGCTTAAGGCCTGGGCACAAGTGCGGGCTGGGCTTAAGGCCTGGGCACAAGTGCGGGCTGGGCTTAAGGCCTGGGCACAAGTGCGGGCTGGGCTTAAGGCCTGGGCACAAGTGCGGGCTGGGCTTAAGGCCTGGGCACAAGTGCGGGCTGGGCTTAAGGCCTGGGCACAAGTGCGGGCTGGGCTTAAGGCCTGGGCACAAGTGCGGGCTGGGCTTTAGGCCGGGGCACAAGTGCGGGCTAGGCTAAAGGCCGGGGCACAAGTGCGGGCTAGGCTAAAGGCCTGGGCACAAGTGCGGGCTAGGCTTAAGGCCGGGGCACAAGTGCGGGCTAGGCTTAAGGCCGGGGCACAAGTGCGGGCTAGGCTTAAGGCCGGGGCACAAGTGCGGGCTAGGCTTAAGGCCGGGGCACAAGTGCGGGCTAGGCTTAAGGCCGGGGCACAAGTGCGGGCTAGGCTGAAGGCCGGGGCACAAGTGCGGGCTAGGCTGAAGGCCGGGGCACAAGTGCGGGCTAGGCTGAAGGCCGGGGCACAAGTGCGGGCTAGGCTTAAGGCCGGGGCACAAGTGCGGGCTAGGCTTAAGGCCGGGGCACAAGTGCGGGCTAGGCTTAAGGCCGGGGCACAAGTGCGGGCTAGGCTTAAGGCCGGGGCACAAGTGCGGGCTAGGCTTAAGGCCGGGGCACAAGTGCGGGCTAGGCTTAAGGCCTGGGCACAAGTGCGGGCTAGGCTTAAGGCCTGGGCACAAGTGCGGGCTAGGCTTAAGGCCTGGGCACAAGTGCGGGCTAGGCTTAAGGCTTGGGCACAAGTGCGGGCTAGGCTTAAGGCCTGAGCACAAGTGCGGGCTTGGCTTAAGTCCGTGGCACAAGTGCGGGCTAGGCTTAAGGCCGGGGGCACAAGTGCGGGCTAGGCTTAAGGCCGGGGCACTAGTGCGGGCTAGGCTTAAGGCCGGGGCACAAGTGCGGGCTAGGCTTAAGGCCTGGGCACAAGTGCGGGCTAGGCTTAAGGCCTGGGCACAAGTGCGGGCTAGGCTTCAGGCCGATGCACAAGTGCGGGCTAGGTTTAAGGCCTGGGCACAAGTGCGGGCTAGGCTTAAGGCCTGGGCACAAGTGCGGGCTAGGCTTAAGGCCGGGGCACAAGTGCGGGCTAGGCTTAAGGCCGGGGCACAAGTGCGGGCTAGGCTTAAGGCCGGGGCACAAGTGCGGGCTTGGCTTAAGGCCGGGGCACAAGTGCGGGCTAGGCTTAAGGCCGGGAGACAAGTGCGGGCTGGGCTTAAGGCCGCGGCACAAGTGCGGGCTGGGCTTAAGGCCGGGGCACAAGTGCGGGCTGGGCTTAAGGCCGGGGCACAAGTGCGGGCTGGGCTTAAGGCCTGGGCACAAGTGCGGGCTGGGCTTAAGGCCTGGGCACAAGTGCGGGCTGGGCTTAAGGCCTGGGCACAAGTGCGGGCTGGGCTTAAGGCCTGGGCACAAGTGCGGGCTGGGCTTAAAGCCTGGGCACAAGTGCGGGCTGGGCTTAAGGCCTCAGCACAAGTGCGGGCTGGGCTTAAGGCCTGGGCACAAGTGCGGGCTGGGCTTAAGGCCTGGGCACAAGTGCGGGCTGGGCTTAAGGCCTGGGCACAAGTGCGGGCTGGGCTTAAGGCCTGGGCACAAGTGCGGGCTGGGCTTAAGGCCTGGGCACAAGTGCGGGCTGGGCTTAAGGCCTGGGCACAAGTGCGGGCTGGGCTTAAGGCCTGGGCACAAGTGCGGGCTGGGCTTAAGGCCTGGGCACAAGTGCGGGCTGGGCTTAAGGCCTGGGCACAAGTGCGGGCTGGGCTTAAGGCCTGGGCACAAGTGCGGGCTGGGCTTAAGGCCTGGGCACAAGTGCGGGCTGGGCTTAAGGTCGGGGCACAAGTGCGGGCTGGGCTTAAGGTCGGGGCACAAGTGCGGGCTAGGCTTAAGGCCGGGGCACAAGTGCGGGCTAGGCTTAAGGCCGGGGCACAAGTGCGGGCTAGGCTTAAGGCCGGGGGCACAAGTGCGGGCTAGGCTTAAGGCCGGGGCACAAGTGCGGGCTAGGCTTAAGGCCGGGGCACAAGTGCGGGCTAGGCTTAAGGCCTGGGCACAAGTGCGGGCTGGGCTTTAGGCCGGGGCACAAGTGCGGGCTAGGCTAAAGGCCGGGGCACAAGTGCGGGCTAGGCTAAAGGCCTGGGCACAAGTGCGGGCTAGGCTTAAGGCCGGGGCACAAGTGCGGGCTAGGCTTAAGGCCGGGGCACAAGTGCGGGCTAGGCTTAAGGCCGGGGCACAAGTGCGGGCTAGGCTTAAGGCCGGGGCACAAGTGCGGGCTAGGCTTAAGGCCGGGGCACAAGTGCGGGCTAGGCTGAAGGCCGGGGCACAAGTGCGGGCTAGGCTGAAGGCCGGGGCACAAGTGCGGGCTAGGCTGAAGGCCGGGGCACAAGTGCGGGCTAGGCATAAGGCCGGGGCACAAGTGCGGGCTAGGCTTAAGGCCGGGGCACAAGTGCGGGCTAGGCTTAAGGCCGGGGCACAAGTGCGGGCTAGGCTTAAGGCCGGGGCACAAGTGCGGGCTAGGCTTAAGGCCGGGGCACAAGTGCGGGCTAGGCTTAAGGCCTGGGCACAAGTGCGGGCTAGGCTTAAGGCCTGGGCACAAGTGCGGGCTAGGCTTAAGGCCTGGGCACAAGTGCGGGCTAGGCTTAAGGCTTGGGCACAAGTGCGGGCTAGGCTTAAGGCCTGAGCACAAGTGCGGGCTTGGCTTAAGTCCGTGGCACAAGTGCGGGCTAGGCTTAAGGCCGGGGGCACAAGTGCGGGCTAGGCTTAAGGCCGGGGCACAAGTGCGGGCTAGGCTTAAGGCCGGGGCACAAGTGCGGGCTAGGCTTAAGGCCTGGGCACAAGTGCGGGCTAGGCTTAAGGCCTGGGCACAAGTGCGGGCTAGGCTTCAGGCCGATGCACAAGTGCGGGCTAGGTTTAAGGCCTGGGCACAAGTGCGGGCTAGGCTTAAGGCCTGGGCACAAGTGCGGGCTAGGCTTAAGGCCTGGGCACAAGTGCGGGCTAGGCTTAAGGCCTGGGCACAAGTGCGGGCTAGGCTTAAGGCCTGGGCACAAGTGCGGGCTAGGCTTAAGGCCTGGGCACAAGTGCGGGCTAGGCTTAATCCCGGGGCACAAGTGCGGGCTAGGCTTAAGGCCTGGGCACAAGTGCGGGCTAGGCTTAAGGCCTGGGCACAAGTGCGGGCTAGGCTTAAGGCCTGGGCACAAGTGCGGGCTACGCTTAAGGCCGGGGGCACAAGTGCGGGCTAGGCTTAAGGCCGGGGGCACAAGTGCGGGCTAGGCTTAAGGCCGGGGCACAAGTGCGGGCTAGGCTTAAGGCCGGGGCACAAGTGCGGGCTAGGCTTAAGGCCGGGGCACAAGTGCGGGCTAGGCTTAAGGCCGGGGCACAAGTGCGGGCTAGGCTTAAGGCCGGGGCACAAGTGCGGGCTAGGCTTAAGGCCGGGGCACAAGTGCGGGCTAGGCTTAAGGCCGGGGCACAAGTGCGGGCTAGGCTTAAGGCCGGGGCACAAGTGCGGGCTAGGCTTAAGGCCGGGGCACAAGTGCGGGCTAGGCTTAAGGCCGGGGCACAAGTGCGGGCTAGGCTTAAGGCCGGGGCACAAGTGCAGTGCTGGCTAGGATCAAGGCAGGGGGCACAAGTGCTGGCTAGGCTTAAGGCATGGGCACAAGTGCCAGCTAGGCTTAAGGCCTGGGCACAAGTGCAGGCTAGGCTTAAGGCCTGGGCACAAGTGCAGTGCTGGCTAGGATCAAGGCAAGGGGGCACAAGTGCTGGCTAGGCTTAAGGCATGGGCACAAGTGCTGGCTAGGCTTAAGGCATACAGCTAACTCTTTGCACTCTTTGCATAAAGGGTTAGGCACCCATAGGGGTGAAGAGCTAGCTTTCACCCCTCTACTCTGTACTTGGACATTTAGGACTAGATCCTTTGTTGTACAGTGCGGAGCCTCTCCATAACCCCATGCTCCAAGCGACCAGGCACTTCTTGTCTGTCCTCCGTAAATGGGTAATGCCTTCTTCCCCAATTACAGTCGTGCATGTGCATTCAGACGGGACAAGAGCGAAGAGCATAAAGCTGGCCCTATGTGCATAACCAACATGAAGCTGAAGACAAAAACAAACAAACAAGCATACAAGGGGCTCAAAAGTGCGGGCTGGGCTTAAGGCCTGGGCACAAGTGGGGGCTGGGCTTAAGGCCTGGGCACAAGTGCGGGCTGGGCTTAAGGCCTGGGCACAAGTGCGGGCTGGGCTTAAGGCCTGGGCACAAGTGCGGGCTGGGCTTAAGGCCGGGGCACAAGTGCGGGCTAGGCTAAAGGCCGGGGCACAAGTGCGGGCTAGGCTAAAGGCCTGGGCACAAGTGCGGGCTAGGCTTAAGGCCGGGGCACAAGTGCGGGCTAGGCTTAAGGCCGGGGCACAAGTGCGGGCTAGGCTTAAGGCCGGGGCACAAGTGCGGGCTAGGCTTAAGGCCGGGGCACAAGTGCGGGCTAGGCTTAAGGCCGGGGCACAAGTGCGGGCTAGGCTTAAGGCCGGGGCACAAGTGCGGGCTAGGCTTAAGGCCGGGGCACAAGTGCGGGCTAGGCTTAAGGCCGGGGCACAAGTGCGGGCTAGGCTTAAGGCCGGGGCACAAGTGCAGTGCTGGCTAGGATCAAGGCAGGGGGCACAAGTGCTGGCTAGGCTTAAGGCATGGGCACAAGTGCCAGCTAGGCTTAAGGCCTGGGCACAAGTGCAGGCTAGGCTTAAGGCCTGGGCACAAGTGCAGTGCTGGCTAGGATCAAGGCAAGGGGGCACAAGTGCTGGCTAGGCTTAAGGCATGGGCACAAGTGCTGGCTAGGCTTAAGGCATACAGCTAACTCTTTGCACTCTTTGCATAAAGGGTTAGGCACCCATAGGGGTGAAGAGCTAGCTTTCACCCCTCTACTCTGTACTTGGACATTTAGGACTAGATCCTTTGTTGTACAGTGCGGAGCCTCTCCATAACCCCATGCTCCAAGCGACCAGGCACTTCTTGTCTGTCCTCCGTAAATGGGTAATGCCTTCTTCCCCAATTACAGTCGTGCATGTGCATTCAGACGGGACAAGAGCGAAGAGCATAAAGCTGGCCCTATGTGCATAACCAACATGAAGCTGAAGACAAAAACAAACAAACAAGCATACAAGGGGCTCAAAAGTGCGGGCTGGGCTTAAGGCCTGGGCACAAGTGCGGGCTGGGCTTAAGGCCTGGGCACAAGTGCGGGCTGGGCTTAAGGCCTGGGCACAAGTGCGGGCTGGGCTTAAGGCCTGGGCACAAGTGCGGGCTGGGCTTAAGGCCTGGGCACAAGTGCGGGCTGGGCTTAAGGCCTCGGCACAAGTGCGGGCTGGGCTTAAGGCCTGGGCACAAGTGCGGGCTGGGCTTAAGGCCTGGGCACAAGTGCGGGCTGGGCTTAAGGCCTGGGCACAAGTGCGGGCTGGGCTTAAGGCCTGGGCACAAGTGCGGGCTGGGCTTAAGGCCTGGGCACAAGTGCGGGCTGGGCTTAAGGCCTGGGCACAAGTGCGGGCTGGGCTTTAGGCCGGGGCACAAGTGCGGGCTAGGCTAAAGGCCGGGGCACAAGTGCGGGCTAGGCTAAAGGCCTGGGCACAAGTGCGGGCTAGGCTTAAGGCCGGGGCACAAGTGCGGGCTAGGCTTAAGGCCGGGGCACAAGTGCGGGCTAGGCTTAAGGCCGGGGCACAAGTGCGGGCTAGGCTTAAGGCCGGGGCACAAGTGCGGGCTAGGCTTAAGGCCGGGGCACAAGTGCGGGCTAGGCTTAAGGCCGGGGCACAAGTGCGAGCTAGGCTTAAGGCCGGGGCACAAGTGCGGGCTAGGTTTAAGGCCTGGGCACAAGTGCGGGCTAGGCTTAAGGCCTGGGCACAAGTGCGGGCTAGGCTTAAGGCCTGGGCACAAGTGCGGGCTAGGCTAAAGGCCTGGGCACAAGTGCGGGCTAGGCTTAAGGCCGGGGCACAAGTGCGGGCTAGGCTTAAGGCCGGGGCACAAGTGCGGGCTAGGCTTAAGGCCGGGGCACAAGTGCGGGCTAGGCTTAAGGCCGGGGCACAAGTGCGGGCTAGGCTTAAGGCCGGGGCACAAGTGCGGGCTAGGCTTAAGGCCGGGGCACAAGTGCGGGCTAGGCTTAAGGCCGGGGCACAAGTGCGGGCTAGGCTTAAGGCCGGGGCACAAGTTCGGGCTAGGCTTAAGGCCGGGGCACAAGTGCGGGCTAGGCTTAAGGCCGGGGCACAAGTGCGGGCTAGGCTTAAGGCCGGGGCACAAGTGCGGGCTAGGCTTAAGGCCGGGGCACAAGTGCGGGCTTGGCTTAAGGCCGGGGCACAAGTGCGGGCTAGGCTTAAGGCCGGGAGACAAGTGCGGGCTGGGCTTAAGGCCGCGGCACAAGTGCGGGCTGGGCTTAAGGCCGGGGCACAAGTGCGGGCTGGGCTTAAGGCCGGGGCACAAGTGCGGGCTGGGCTTAAGGCCTGGGCACAAGTGCGGGCTGGGCTTAAAGCCTGGGCACAAGTGCGGGCTGGGCTTAAGGCCTCAGCACAAGTGCGGGCTGGGCTTAAGGCCTGGGCACAAGTGCGGGCTGGGCTTAAGGCCTGGGCACAAGTGCGGGCTGGGCTTAAGGCCTGGGCACAAGTGCGGGCTGGGCTTAAGGCCTGGGCACAAGTGCGGGCTGGGCTTAAGGCCTGGGCACAAGTGCGGGCTGGGCTTAAGGCCTGGGCACAAGTGCGGGCTGGGCTTAAGGCCTGGGCACAAGTGCGGGCTGGGCTTAAGGCCTGGGCACAAGTGCGGGCTGGGCTTAAGGCCTGGGCACAAGTGCGGGCTGGGCTTTAGGCCGGGGCACAAGTGCGGGCTAGGCTAAAGGCCGGGGCACAAGTGCGGGCTAGGCTAAAGGCCTGGGCACAAGTGCGGGCTAGGCTTAAGGCCGGGGCACAAGTGCGGGCTAGGCTTAAGGCCGGGGCACAAGTGCGGGCTAGGCTTAAGGCCGGGGCACAAGTGCGGGCTAGGCTTAAGGCCGGGGCACAAGTGCGGGCTAGGCTGAAGGCCGGGGCACAAGTGCGGGCTAGGCTGAAGGCCGGGACACAAGTGCGGGCTAGGCTTAAGGCCGGGGCACAAGTGCGGGCTAGGCTTAAGGCCGGGGCACAAGTGCGGGCTAGGCTTAAGGCCGGGGCACAAGTGCGGGCTAGGCTTAAGGCCGGGGCACAAGTGCGGGCTAGGCTTAAGGCCGGGGCACAAGTGCGGGCTAGGCTTAAGGCCTGGGCACAAGTGCGGGCTAGGCTTAAGGCCTGGGCACAAGTGCGGGCTAGGCTTAAGGCCTGGGCACAAGTGCGGGCTAGGCTTAAGGCTTGGGCACAAGTGCGGGCTAGGCTTAAGGCCTGAGCACAAGTGCGGGCTTGGCTTAAGTCCGTGGCACAAGTGCGGGCTAGGCTTAAGGCCGGGGGCACAAGTGCGGGCTAGGCTTAAGGCCGGGGCACAAGTGCGGGCTAGGCTTAAGGCCGGGGCACAAGTGCGGGCTAGGCTTAAGGCCTGGGCACAAGTGCGGGCTAGGCTTAAGGCCTGGGCACAAGTGCGGGCTAGGCTTCAGGCCGATGCACAAGTGCGGGCTAGGCTTAAGGCCTGGGCACAAGTGCGGGCTAGGCTTCAGGCCGATGCACAAGTGCGGGCTAGGTTTAAGGCCTGGGCACAAGTGCGGGCTAGGCTTAAGGCCTGGGCACAAGTGCGGGCTAGGCTTAAGGCCTGGGCACAAGTGCGGGCTAGGCTTAAGGCCTGGGCACAAGTGCGGGCTAGGCTTAAGGCCTGGGCACAAGTGCGGGCTAGGCTTAAGGCCTGGGCACAAGTGCGGGCTAGGCTTAATCCCGGGGCACAAGTGCGGGCTAGGCTTAAGGCCTGGGCACAAGTGCGGGCTAGGCTTAAGGCCTGGGCACAAGTGCGGGCTAGGCTTAAGGCCTGGGCACAAGTGCGGGCTAGGCTTAAGGCCTGGGCACAAGTGCGGGCTACGCTTAAGGCCGGGGGCACAAGTGCGGGCTAGGCTTAAGGCCGGGGGCACAAGTGCGGGCTAGGCATAAGGCCTGGGCACAAGTGCGGGCTAGGCTTAAGGCCGATGCACAAGTGCGGGCTAGGCTTAAGGCCGGGGCACAAGTGCGGGCTAGGTTTAAGGCCTGGGCACAAGTGCGGGCTAGGCTTAAGGCCTGGGCACAAGTGCGGGCTAGGCTTAAGGCCTGGGCACAAGTGCGGGCTAGGCTTAAGGCCTGAGCACAAGTGCGGGCTAGGCTTAAGGCCGGGGCACAAGTGCGGGCTAGGCCTAAGGCCGGGGCACAAGTGCGGGCTAGGCTTAAGGCCTGGGCACAAGTGCGGGCTACGCTTAAGGCCGGGGGCACAAGTGCGGGCTAGGCTTAAGGCCGGGGGCACAAGTGCGGGCTAGGCATAAGGCCTGGGCACAAGTGCGGGCTAGGCTTAAGGCCGATGCACAAGTGCGGGCTAGGCTTAAGGCCGGGGCACAAGTGCGGGCTAGGTTTAAGGCCTGGGCACAAGTGCGGGCTAGGCTTAAGGCCTGGGCACAAGTGCGGGCTAGGCTTAAGGCCTGAGCACAAGTGCGGGCTAGGCTTAAGGCCGGGGCACAAGTGCGGGCTGGGCTTAAGGTCGGGGCACAAGTGCGGGCTGGGCTTAAGGTCGGGGCACAAGTGCGGGCTAGGCTTAAGGCCGGGGCACAAGTGCGGGCTAGGCTTAAGGCCGGGGCACAAGTGCGGGCTAGGCTTAAGGCCGGGGCACAAGTGCGGGCTAGGCTTAAGGCCGGGGCACAAGTGCGGGCTAGGCTTAAGGCCGGGGCACAAGTGCGGGCTAGGCTTAAGGCCGGGGCACAAGTGCGGGCTAGGCTTAAGGCCGGTGCACAAGTGCGGGCTAGGCTTAAGGCCGGGGCACAAGTGCGGGCTAGGCTTAAGGCCGGGGCACAAGTGCGGGCTAGGCTTAAGGCCGGGGCACAAGTGCGGGCTAGGCTTAAGGCCGGGGCACAAGTGCGGGCTAGGCTTAAGGCCGGGGCACAAGTGCGGGCTAGGCTTAAGGCCGGGGCACAAGTGCGGGCTAGGCTTAAGGCCGGGGCACAAGTGCAGTGCTGGCTAGGATCAAGGCAGGGGGCACAAGTGCTGGCTAGGCTTAAGGCATGGGCACAAGTGCCAGCTAGGCTTAAGGCCTGGGCACAAGTGCAGGCTAGGCTTAAGGCCTGGGCACAAGTGCAGTGCTGGCTAGGATCAAGGCAAGGGGGCACAAGTGCTGGCTAGGCTTAAGGCATGGGCACAAGTGCTGGCTAGGCTTAAGGCATACAGCTAACTCTTTGCACTCTTTGCATAAAGGGTTAGGCACCCATAGGGGTGAAGAGCTAGCTTTCACCCCTCTACTCTGTACTTGGACATTTAGGACTAGATCCTTTGTTGTACAGTGCGGAGCCTCTCCATAACCCCATGCTCCAAGCGACCAGGCACTTCTTGTCTGTCCTCCGTAAATGGGTAATGCCTTCTTCCCCAATTACAGTCGTGCATGTGCATTCAGACGGGACAAGAGCGAAGAGCATAAAGCTGGCCCTATGTGCATAACCAACATGAAGCTGAAGACAAAAACAAACAAACAAGCATACAAGGGGCTCAAAAGTGCGGGCTGGGCTTAAGGCCTGGGCACAAGTGGGGGCTGGGCTTAAGGCCTGGGCACAAGTGCGGGCTGGGCTTAAGGCCTGGGCACAAGTGCGGGCTGGGCTTAAGGCCTGGGCACAAGTGCGGGCTGGGCTTAAGGCCTGGGCACAAGTGCGGGCTGGGCTTAAGGCCTGGGCACAAGTGCGGGCTGGGCTTTAGGCCGGGGCACAAGTGCGGGCTAGGCTAAAGGCCGGGGCACAAGTGCGGGCTAGGCTAAAGGCCTGGGCACAAGTGCGGGCTAGGCTTAAGGCCGGGGCACAAGTGCGGGCTAGGCTTAAGGCCGGGGCACAAGTGCGGGCTAGGCTTAAGGCCGGGGCACAAGTGCGGGCTAGGCTTAAGGCCGGGGCACAAGTGCGGGCTAGGCTTAAGGCCGGGGCACAAGTGCGGGCTAGGCTTAAGGCCGGGGCACAAGTGCGGGCTAGGCTGAAGGCCGGGGCACAAGTGCGGGCTAGGCTGAAGGCCGGGGCACAAGTGCGGGCTAGGCTGAAGGCCGGGACACAAGTGCGGGCTAGGCTTAAGGCCGGGGCACAAGTGCGGGCTAGGCTTAAGGCCGGGGCACAAGTGCGGGCTAGGCTTAAGGCCGGGGCACAAGTGCGGGCTAGGCTTAAGGCCGGGGCACAAGTGCGGGCTAGGCTTAAGGCCGGGGCACAAGTGCGGGCTAGGCTTAAGGCCTGGGCACAAGTGCGGGCTAGGCTTAAGGCCTGGGCACAAGTGCGGGCTAGGCTTAAGGCCTGGGCACAAGTGCGGGCTAGGCTTAAGGCTTGGGCACAAGTGCGGGCTAGGCTTAAGGCCTGAGCACAAGTGCGGGCTTGGCTTAAGTCCGTGGCACAAGTGCGGGCTAGGCTTAAGGCCGGGGGCACAAGTGCGGGCTAGGCTTAAGGCCGGGGCACAAGTGCGGGCTAGGCTTAAGGCCGGGGCACAAGTGCGGGCTAGGCTTAAGGCCTGGGCACAAGTGCGGGCTAGGCTTAAGGCCTGGGCACAAGTGCGGGCTAGGCTTCAGGCCGATGCACAAGTGCGGGCTAGGCTTAAGGCCTGGGCACAAGTGCGGGCTAGGCTTCAGGCCGATGCACAAGTGCGGGCTAGGTTTAAGGCCTGGGCACAAGTGCGGGCTAGGCTTAAGGCCTGGGCACAAGTGCGGGCTAGGCTTAAGGCCTGGGCACAAGTGCGGGCTAGGCTTAAGGCCTGGGCACAAGTGCGGGCTAGGCTTAAGGCCTGGGCACAAGTGCGGGCTAGGCTTAAGGCCTGGGCACAAGTGCGGGCTAGGCTTAATCCCGGGGCACAAGTGCGGGCTAGGCTTAAGGCCTGGGCACAAGTGCGGGCTAGGCTTAAGGCCTGGGCACAAGTGCGGGCTAGGCTTAAGGCCTGGGCACAAGTGCGGGCTAGGCTTAAGGCCTGGGCACAAGTGCGGGCTAGGCTTAAGGCCTGGGCACAAGTGCGGGCTACGCTTAAGGCCGGGGGCACAAGTGCGGGCTAGGCTTAAGGCCGGGGGCACAAGTGCGGGCTAGGCATAAGGCCTGGGCACAAGTGCGGGCTAGGCTTAAGGCCGATGCACAAGTGCGGGCTAGGCTTAAGGCCGGGGCACAAGTGCGGGCTAGGTTTAAGGCCTGGGCACAAGTGCGGGCTAGGCTTAAGGCCTGGGCACAAGTGCGGGCTAGGCTTAAGGCCTGGGCACAAGTGCGGGCTAGGCTTAAGGCCTGAGCACAAGTGCGGGCTAGGCTTAAGGCCGGGGCACAAGTGCGGGCTAGGCCTAAGGCCGGGGCACAAGTGCGGGCTAGGCTTAAGGCCTGGGCACAAGTGCGGGCTACGCTTAAGGCCGGGGGCACAAGTGCGGGCTAGGCTTAAGGCCGGGGGCACAAGTGCGGGCTAGGCATAAGGCCTGGGCACAAGTGCGGGCTAGGCTTAAGGCCGATGCACAAGTGCGGGCTAGGCTTAAGGCCGGGGCACAAGTGCGGGCTAGGTTTAAGGCCTGGGCACAAGTGCGGGCTAGGCTTAAGGCCTGGGCACAAGTGCGGGCTTGGCTTAAGGCCGGGGCACAAGTGCGGGCTAGGCTTAAGGCCGGGAGACAAGTGCGGGCTGGGCTTAAGGCCGCGGCACAAGTGCGGGCTGGGCTTAAGGCCGGGGCACAAGTGCGGGCTGGGCTTAAGGCCGGGGCACAAGTGCGGGCTGGGCTTAAGGCCTGGGCACAAGTGCGGGCTGGGCTTAAAGCCTGGGCACAAGTGCGGGCTGGGCTTAAGGCCTCAGCACAAGTGCGGGCTGGGCTTAAGGCCTGGGCACAAGTGCGGGCTGGGCTTAAGGCCTGGGCACAAGTGCGGGCTGGGCTTAAGGCCTGGGCACAAGTGCGGGCTGGGCTTAAGGCCTGGGCACAAGTGCGGGCTGGGCTTAAGGCCTGGGCACAAGTGCGGGCTGGGCTTAAGGCCTGGGCACAAGTGCGGGCTGGGCTTAAGGCCTGGGCACAAGTGCGGGCTGGGCTTAAGGCCTGGGCACAAGTGCGGGCTGGGCTTTAGGCCGGGGCACAAGTGCGGGCTAGGCTAAAGGCCGGGGCACAAGTGCGGGCTAGGCTAAAGGCCTGGGCACAAGTGCGGGCTAGGCTTAAGGCCGGGGCACAAGTGCGGGCTAGGCTTAAGGCCGGGGCACAAGTGCGGGCTAGGCTTAAGGCCGGGGCACAAGTGCGGGCTAGGCTTAAGGCCGGGGCACAAGTGCGGGCTAGGCTGAAGGCCGGGGCACAAGTGCGGGCTAGGCTGAAGGCCGGGACACAAGTGCGGGCTAGGCTTAAGGCCGGGGCACAAGTGCGGGCTAGGCTTAAGGCCGGGGCACAAGTGCGGGCTAGGCTTAAGGCCGGGGCACAAGTGCGGGCTAGGCTTAAGGCCGGGGCACAAGTGCGGGCTAGGCTTAAGGCCGGGGCACAAGTGCGGGCTAGGCTTAAGGCCTGGGCACAAGTGCGGGCTAGGCTTAAGGCCTGGGCACAAGTGCGGGCTAGGCTTAAGGCCTGGGCACAAGTGCGGGCTAGGCTTAAGGCTTGGGCACAAGTGCGGGCTAGGCTTAAGGCCTGAGCACAAGTGCGGGCTTGGCTTAAGTCCGTGGCACAAGTGCGGGCTAGGCTTAAGGCCGGGGGCACAAGTGCGGGCTAGGCTTAAGGCCGGGGCACAAGTGCGGGCTAGGCTTAAGGCCGGGGCACAAGTGCGGGCTAGGCTTAAGGCCTGGGCACAAGTGCGGGCTAGGCTTAAGGCCTGGGCACAAGTGCGGGCTAGGCTTCAGGCCGATGCACAAGTGCGGGCTAGGCTTAAGGCCTGGGCACAAGTGCGGGCTAGGCTTCAGGCCGATGCACAAGTGCGGGCTAGGTTTAAGGCCTGGGCACAAGTGCGGGCTAGGCTTAAGGCCTGGGCACAAGTGCGGGCTAGGCTTAAGGCCTGGGCACAAGTGCGGGCTAGGCTTAAGGCCTGGGCACAAGTGCGGGCTAGGCTTAAGGCCTGGGCACAAGTGCGGGCTAGGCTTAAGGCCTGGGCACAAGTGCGGGCTAGGCTTAATCCCGGGGCACAAGTGCGGGCTAGGCTTAAGGCCTGGGCACAAGTGCGGGCTAGGCTTAAGGCCTGGGCACAAGTGCGGGCTAGGCTTAAGGCCTGGGCACAAGTGCGGGCTAGGCTTAAGGCCTGGGCACAAGTGCGGGCTACGCTTAAGGCCGGGGGCACAAGTGCGGGCTAGGCTTAAGGCCGGGGGCACAAGTGCGGGCTAGGCATAAGGCCTGGGCACAAGTGCGGGCTAGGCTTAAGGCCGATGCACAAGTGCGGGCTAGGCTTAAGGCCGGGGCACAAGTGCGGGCTAGGTTTAAGGCCTGGGCACAAGTGCGGGCTAGGCTTAAGGCCTGGGCACAAGTGCGGGCTAGGCTTAAGGCCTGGGCACAAGTGCGGGCTAGGCTTAAGGCCTGAGCACAAGTGCGGGCTAGGCTTAAGGCCGGGGCACAAGTGCGGGCTAGGCCTAAGGCCGGGGCACAAGTGCGGGCTAGGCTTAAGGCCTGGGCACAAGTGCGGGCTACGCTTAAGGCCGGGGGCACAAGTGCGGGCTAGGCTTAAGGCCGGGGGCACAAGTGCGGGCTAGGCATAAGGCCTGGGCACAAGTGCGGGCTAGGCTTAAGGCCGATGCACAAGTGCGGGCTAGGCTTAAGGCCGGGGCACAAGTGCGGGCTAGGTTTAAGGCCTGGGCACAAGTGCGGGCTAGGCTTAAGGCCTGGGCACAAGTGCGGGCTAGGCTTAAGGCCTGAGCACAAGTGCGGGCTAGGCTTAAGGCCGGGGCACAAGTGCGGGCTGGGCTTAAGGTCGGGGCACAAGTGCGGGCTGGGCTTAAGGTCGGGGCACAAGTGCGGGCTAGGCTTAAGGCCGGGGCACAAGTGCGGGCTAGGCTTAAGGCCGGGGCACAAGTGCGGGCTAGGCTTAAGGCCGGGGCACAAGTGCGGGCTAGGCTTAAGGCCGGGGCACAAGTGCGGGCTAGGCTTAAGGCCGGGGCACAAGTGCGGGCTAGGCTTAAGGCCGGTGCACAAGTGCAGGCTAGGCTTAAGGCCGGGGCACAAGTGCGGGCTAGGCTTAAGGCCGGGGCACAAGTGCGGGCTAGGCTTAAGGCCGGGGCACAAGTGCGGGCTAGGCTTAAGGCCGGGGCACAAGTGCGGGCTAGGCTTAAGGCCGGGGCACAAGTGCGGGCTAGGCTTAAGGCCGGGGCACAAGTGCGGGCTAGGCTTAAGGCCGGGGCACAAGTGCAGTGCTGGCTAGGATCAAGGCAGGGGGCACAAGTGCTGGCTAGGCTTAAGGCATGGGCACAAGTGCCAGCTAGGCTTAAGGCCTGGGCACAAGTGCAGGCTAGGCTTAAGGCCTGGGCACAAGTGCAGTGCTGGCTAGGATCAAGGCAAGGGGGCACAAGTGCTGGCTAGGCTTAAGGCATGGGCACAAGTGCTGGCTAGGCTTAAGGCATACAGCTAACTCTTTGCACTCTTTGCATAAAGGGTTAGGCACCCATAGGGGTGAAGAGCTAGCTTTCACCCCTCTACTCTGTACTTGGACATTTAGGACTAGATCCTTTGTTGTACAGTGCGGAGCCTCTCCATAACCCCATGCTCCAAGCGACCAGGCACTTCTTGTCTGTCCTCCGTAAATGGGTAATGCCTTCTTCCCCAATTACAGTCGTGCATGTGCATTCAGACGGGACAAGAGCGAAGAGCATAAAGCTGGCCCTATGTGCATAACCAACATGAAGCTGAAGACAAAAACAAACAAACAAGCATACAAGGGGCTCAAAAGTGCGGGCTGGGCTTAAGGCCTGGGCACAAGTGCGGGCTGGGCTTAAGGCCTGGGCACAAGTGCGGGCTGGGCTTAAGGCCTGGGCACAAGTGCGGGCTGGGCTTAAGGCCTGGGCACAAGTGCGGGCTGGGCTTAAGGCCTGGGCACAAGTGCGGGCTGGGCTTTAGGCCGGGGCACAAGTGCGGGCTAGGCTAAAGGCCGGGGCACAAGTGCGGGCTAGGCTTAAGGCCGGGGCACAAGTGCGGGCTAGGCTTAAGGCCGGGGCACAAGTGCGGGCTAGGCTTAAGGCCGGGGCACAAGTGCGGGCTAGGCTTAAGGCCGGGGCACAAGTGCGGGCTAGGCTTAAGGCCGGGGCACAAGTGCGGGCTAGGCTTAAGGCCGGGGCACAAGTGCGGGCTAGGCTTAAGGCCGGGGCACAAGTGCGGGCTAGGCTTAAGGCCGGGGCACAAGTGCGGGCTAGGCTTAAGGCCGGGGCACAAGTGCGGGCTAGGCTTAAGGCCGGGGCACAAGTGCGGGCTAGGCTTAAGGCCGGGGCACAAGTGCGGGCTTGGCTTAAGGCCGGGGCACAAGTGCGGGCTAGGCTTAAGGCCGGGAGACAAGTGCGGGCTGGGCTTAAGGCCGCGGCACAAGTGCGGGCTGGGCTTAAGGCCGGGGCACAAGTGCGGGCTGGGCTTAAGGCCGGGGCACAAGTGCGGGCTGGGCTTAAGGCCTGGGCACAAGTGCGGGCTGGGCTTAAAGCCTGGGCACAAGTGCGGGCTGGGCTTAAGGCCTCAGCACAAGTGCGGGCTGGGCTTAAGGCCTGGGCACAAGTGCGGGCTGGGCTTACGGCCTGGGCACAAGTGCGGGCTGGGCTTAAGGCCTGGGCACAAGTGCGGGCTGGGCTTAAGGCCTGGGCACAAGTGCGGGCTGGGCTTAAGGCCTGGGCACAAGTGCGGGCTGGGCTTAAGGCCTGGGCACAAGTGCGGGCTGGGCTTAAGGCCTGGGCACAAGTGCGGGCTGGGCTTAAGGCCTGGGCACAAGTGCGGTCTGGGCTTAAGGCCTGGGCACAAGTGCGGGCTGGGCTTTAGGCCGGGGCACAAGTGCGGGCTAGGCTAAAGGCCGGGGCACAAGTGCGGGCTAGGCTAAAGGCCTGGGCACAAGTGCGGGCTAGGCTTAAGGCCGGGGCACAAGTGCGGGCTAGGCTTAAGGCCGGGG
The DNA here is from genome assembly GCF_032444005.1 of Ranitomeya imitator. Classification (NCBI taxonomy): domain Eukaryota; kingdom Metazoa; phylum Chordata; class Amphibia; order Anura; family Dendrobatidae; genus Ranitomeya; species Ranitomeya imitator. Next base: position 118,744 of record NW_027194466.1, read on the forward strand.
CACAAGTGCGGGCTAGGCTTAAGGCCGGGGCACAAGTGCGGGCTAGGCTTAAGGCCGGGGCACAAGTGCGGGCTAGGCTGAAGGCCGGGGCACAAGTGCGGGCTAGGCTGAAGGCCGGGACACAAGTGCGGGCTAGGCTTAAGGCCGGGGCACAAGTGCGGGCTAGGCTTAAGGCCGGGGCACAAGTGCGGGCTAGGCTTAAGGCCGGGGCACAAGTGCGGGCTAGGCTTAAGGCCGGGGCACAAGTGCGGGCTAGGCTTAAGGCCGGGGCACAAGTGCGGGCTAGGCTTAAGGCCTGGGCACAAGTGCGGGCTAGGCTTAAGGCCTGGGCACAAGTGCGGGCTAGGCTTAAGGCCTGGGCACAAGTGCGGGCTAGGCTTAAGGCTTGGGCACAAGTGCGGGCTAGGCTTAAGGCCTGAGCACAAGTGCGGGCTTGGCTTAAGTCCGTGGCACAAGTGCGGGCTAGGCTTAAGGCCGGGGGCACAAGTGCGGGCTAGGCTTAAGGCCGGGGGCACAAGTGCGGGCTAGGCTTAAGGCCGGGGCACAAGTGCGGGCTAGGCTTAAGGCCTGGGCACAAGTGCGGGCTAGGCTTAAGGCCTGGGCACAAGTGCGGGCTAGGCTTCAGGCCGATGCACAAGTGCGGGCTAGGCTTAAGGCCTGGGCACAAGTGCGGGCTAGGCTTCAGGCCGATGCACAAGTGCGGGCTAGGTTTAAGGCCTGGGCACAAGTGCGGGCTAGGCTTAAGGCCTGGGCACAAGTGCGGGCTAGGCTTAAGGCCTGGGCACAAGTGCGGGCTAGGCTTAAGGCCTGGGCACAAGTGCGGGCTAGGCTTAAGGCCTGGGCACAAGTGCGGGCTAGGCTTAAGGCCTGGGCACAAGTGCGGGCTAGGCTTAATCCCGGGGCACAAGTGCGGGCTAGGCTTAAGGCCTGGGCACAAGTGCGGGCTAGGCTTAAGGCCTGGGCACAAGTGCGGGCTAGGCTTAAGGCCTGGGCACAAGTGCGGGCTAGGCTTAAGGCCTGGGCACAAGTGCGGGCTACGCTTAAGGCCGGGGGCACAAGTGCGGGCTAGGCTTAAGGCCGGGGGCACAAGTGCGGGCTAGGCATAAGGCCTGGGCACAAGTGCGGGCTAGGCTTAAGGCCGATGCACAAGTGCGGGCTAGGCTTAAGGCCGGGGCACAAGTGCGGGCTAGGTTTAAGGCCTGGGCACAAGTGCGGGCTAGGCTTAAGGCCTGGGCACAAGTGCGGGCTAGGCTTAAGGCCTGGGCACAAGTGCGGGCTAGGCTTAAGGCCTGAGCACAAGTGCGGGCTAGGCTTAAGGCCGGGGCACAAGTGCGGGCTAGGCCTAAGGCCGGGGCACAAGTGCGGGCTAGGCTTAAGGCCTGGGCACAAGTGCGGGCTACGCTTAAGGCCGGGGGCACAAGTGCGGGCTAGGCTTAAGGCCGGGGGCACAAGTGCGGGCTAGGCATAAGGCCTGGGCACAAGTGCGGGCTAGGCTTAAGGCCGATGCACAAGTGCGGGCTAGGCTTAAGGCCGGGGCACAAGTGCGGGCTAGGCTTAAGGCCGGGGCACAAGTGCGGGCTAGGCTTAAGGCCGGGGCACAAGTGCGGGCTAGGCTTAAGGCCGGGGCACAAGTGCGGGCTAGGCTTAAGGCCGGGGCACAAGTGCAGTGCTGGCTAGGATCAAGGCAGGGGGCACAAGTGCTGGCTAGGCTTAAGGCATGGGCACAAGTGCCAGCTAGGCTTAAGGCCTGGGCACAAGTGCAGGCTAGGCTTAAGGCCTGGGCACAAGTGCAGTGCTGGCTAGGATCAAGGCAAGGGGGCACAAGTGCTGGCTAGGCTTAAGGCATGGGCACAAGTGCTGGCTAGGCTTAAGGCATACAGCTAACTCTTTGCACTCTTTGCATAAAGGGTTAGGCACCCATAGGGGTGAAGAGCTAGCTTTCACCCCTCTACTCTGTACTTGGACATTTAGGACTAGATCCTTTGTTGTACAGTGCGGAGCCTCTCCATAACCCCATGCTCCAAGCGACCAGGCACTTCTTGTCTGTCCTCCGTAAATGGGTAATGCCTTCTTCCCCAATTACAGTCGTGCATGTGCATTCAGACGGGACAAGAGCGAAGAGCATAAAGCTGGCCCTATGTGCATAACCAACATGAAGCTGAAGACAAAAACAAACAAACAAGCATACAAGGGGCTCAAAAGTGCGGGCTGGGCTTAAGGCCTGGGCACAAGTGGGGGCTGGGCTTAAGGCCTGGGCACAAGTGCGGGCTGGGCTTAAGGCCTGGGCACAAGTGCGGGCTGGGCTTAAGGCCTGGGCACAAGTGCGGGCTGGGCTTAAGGCCTGGGCACAAGTGCGGGCTGGGCTTAAGGCCTGGGCACAAGTGCGGGCTGGGCTTAAGGCCTGGGCACAAGTGCGGGCTGGGCTTAAGGCCTCGGCACAAGTGCGGGCTGGGCTTAAGGCCTGGGCACAAGTGCGGGCTGGGCTTAAGGCCTGGGCACAAGTGCGGGCTGGGCTTAAGGCCTGGGCACAAGTGCGGGCTGGGCTTAAGGCCTGGGCACAAGTGCGGGCTGGGCTTAAGGCCTGGGCACAAGTGCGGGCTGGGCTTTAGGCCGGGGCACAAGTGCGGGCTAGGCTAAAGGCCGGGGCACAAGTGCGGGCTAGGCTAAAGGCCTGGGCACAAGTGCGGGCTAGGCTTAAGGCCGGGGCACAAGTGCGGGCTAGGCTTAAGGCCGGGGCACAAGTGCGGGCTAGGCTTAAGGCCGGGGCACAAGTGCGGGCTAGGCTTAAGGCCGGGGCACAAGTGCGGGCTAGGCTTAAGGCCGGGGCACAAGTGCGGGCTAGGCTTAAGGCCGGGGCACAAGTGCGGGCTAGGCTTAAGGCCGGGGCACAAGTGCGGGCTAGGCTTAAGGCCGGGGCACAAGTGCGGGCTAGGCTTAAGGCCGGGGCACAAGTGCGGGCTAGGCTTAAGGCCGGGGCACAAGTGCGGGCTAGGCTTAAGGCCGGGGCACAAGTGCGGGCTTGGCTTAAGGCCGGGGCACAAGTGCGGGCTGGGCTTAAGGCCGGGAGACAAGTGCGGGCTGGGCTTAAGGCCGCGGCACAAGTGCGGGCTGGGCTTAAGGCCGGGGCACAAGTGCGGGCTGGGCTTAAGGCCGGGGCACAAGTGCGGGCTGGGCTTAAGGCCGGGGCACAAGTGCGGGCTGGGCTTAAGGCCTGGGCACAAGTGCGGGCTGGGCTTAAGGCCTGGGCACAAGTGCGGGCTGGGCTTAAGGCCTGGGCACAAGTGCGGGCTGGGCTTAAAGCCTGGGCACAAGTGCGGGCTGGGCTTAAGGCCTCAGCACAAGTGCGGGCTGGGCTTAAGGCCTGGGCACAAATGCGGGCTGGGCTTAAGGCCTGGGCACAAGTGCGGGCTGGGCTTAAGGCCTGGGCACAAGTGCGGGCTGGGCTTAAGGCCTGGGCACAAGTGCGGGCTGGGCTTAAGGCCTGGGCACAAGTGCGGGCTGGGCTTAAGGCCTGGGCACAAGTGCGGGCTGGGCTTAAGGCCTGGGCACAAGTGCGGGCTGGGCTTAAGGCCTGGGCACAAGTGCGGGCTGGGCTTAAGGCCTGGGCACAAGTGCGGGCTGGGCTTAAGGCCTGGGCACAAGTGCGGGCTGGGCTTAAGGCCTGGGCACAAGTGCGGGCTGGGCTTTAGGCCGGGGCACAAGTGCGGGCTAGGCTAAAGGCCGGGGCACAAGTGCGGGCTAGGCTAAAGGCCTGGGCACAAGTGCGGGCTAGGCTTAAGGCCGGGGCACAAGTGCGGGCTAGGCTTAAGGCCGGGGCACAAGTGCGGGCTAGGCTTAAGGCCGGGGCACAAGTGCGGGCTAGGCTTAAGGCCGGGGCACAAGTGCGGGCTAGGCTGAAGGCCGGGGCACAAGTGCGGGCTAGGCTGAAGGCCGGGGCACAAGTGCGGGCTAGGCTTAAGGCCGGGGCACAAGTGCGGGCTAGGCTTAAGGCCGGGGCACAAGTGCGGGCTAGGCTTAAGGCCGGGGCACAAGTGCGGGCTAGGCTTAAGGCCGGGGCACAAGTGCGGGCTAGGCTTAAGGCCGGGGCACAAGTGCGGGCTAGGCTTAAGGCCTGGGCACAAGTGCGGGCTAGGCTTAAGGCCTGGGCACAAGTGCGGGCTAGGCTTAAGGCCTGGGCACAAGTGCGGGCTAGGCTTAAGGCCGGGGGCACAAGTGCGGGCTAGGCTTAAGGCCGGGGGCACAAGTGCGTGCTAGGCATAAGGCCTGGGCACAAGTGCGGGCTAGGCTTAAGGCCGATGCACAAGTGCGGGCTAGGCTTAAGGCCGGGGCACAAGTGCGGGCTAGGTTTAAGGCCTGGGCACAAGTGCGGGCTAGGCTTAAGGCCTGAGCACAAGTGCGGGCTAGGCTTAAGGCCGGGGCACAAGTGCGGGCTGGGCTTAAGGTCGGGGCACAAGTGCGGGCTGGGCTTAAGGTCGGGGCACAAGTGCGGGCTAGGCTTAAGGCCGGGGCACAAGTGCGGGCTAGGCTTAAGGCCGGGGCACAAGTGCGGGCTAGGCTTAAGGCCGGGGCACAAGTGCGGGCTAGGCTTAAGGCCGGGGCACAAGTGCGGGCTAGGCTTAAGGCCGGGGCACAAGTGCGGGCTAGGCTTAAGGCCGGGGCACAAGTGCGGGCTAGGCTTAAGGCCGGGGCACAAGTGCGGGCTAGGCTTAAGACCGGGGCACAAGTGCGGGCTAGGCTTAAGGCCTGGGCACAAGTGCAGTGCTGGCTAGGATCAAGGCAAGGGGGCACAAGTGCTGGCTAGGCTTAAGGCATGGGCACAAGTGCTGGCTAGGCTTAAGGCATACAGCTAACTCTTTGCACTCTTTGCATAAAGGGTTAGGCACCCATAGGGGTGAAGAGCTAGCTTTCACCCCTCTACTCTGTACTTGGACATTTAGGACTAGATCCTTTGTTGTACAGTGCGGAGCCTCTCCATAACCCCATGCTCCAAGCGACCAGGCACTTCTTGTCTGTCCTCCGTAAATGGGTAATGCCTTCTTCCCCAATTACAGTCGTGCATGTGCATTCAGACGGGACAAGAGCGAAGAGCATAAAGCTGGCCCTATGTGCATAACCAACATGAAGCTGAAGACAAAAACAAACAAACAAGCATACAAGGGGCTCAAAAGTGCGGGCTGGGCTTAAGGCCTGGGCACAAGTGGGGGCTGGGCTTAAGGCCTGGGCACAAGTGCGGGCTGGGCTTAAGGCCTGGGCACAAGTGCGGGCTGGGCTTAAGGCCTGGGCACAAGTGCGGGCTGGGCTTAAGGCCTGGGCACAAGTGCGGGCTGGGCTTAAGGCCTGGGCACAAGTGCGGGCTGGGCTTAAGGCCTGGGCACAAGTGCGGGCTGGGCTTAAGGCCTGGGCACAAGTGCGGGCTGGGCTTAAGGCCTGGGCACAAGTGCGGGCTGGGCTTAAGGCCTGGGCACAAGTGCGGGCTGGGCTTAAGGCCTGGGCACAAGTGCGGGCTGGGCTTAAGGCCTGGGCACAAGTGCGGGCTGGGCTTTAGGCCGGGGCACAAGTGCGGGCTAGGCTAAAGGCCGGGGCACAAGTGCGGGCTAGGCTAAAGGCCTGGGCACAAGTGCGGGCTAGGCTTAAGGCCGGGGCACAAGTGCGGGCTAGGCTTAAGGCCGGGGCACAAGTGCGGGCTAGGCTTAAGGCCGGGGCACAAGTGCGGGCTAGGCTTAAGGCCGGGGCACAAGTGCGGGCTAGGCTTAAGGCCGGGGCACAAGTGCGGGCTAGGCTTAAGGCCGGGGCACAAGTGCGGGCTAGGCTTAAGGCCGGGGCACAAGTGCGGGCTAGGCTTAAGGCCGGGGCACAAGTGCGGGCTAGGCTTAAGGCCGGGGCACAAGTGCGGGCTAGGCTTAAGGCCGGGGCACAAGTGCGGGCTAGGCTTAAGGCCGGGGCACAAGTGCGGGCTAGGCTTAAGGCCGGGGCACAAGTGCGGGCTTGGCTTAAGGCCGGGGCACAAGTGCGGGCTGGGCTTAAGGCCGGGAGACAAGTGCGGGCTGGGCTTAAGGCCGCGGCACAAGTGCGGGCTGGGCTTAAGGCCGGGGCACAAGTGCGGGCTGGGCTTAAGGCCGGGGCACAAGTGCGGGCTGGGCTTAAGGCCTGGGCACAAGTGCGGGCTGGGCTTAAGGCCTGGGCACAAGTGCGGGCTGGGCTTAAGGCCTGGGCACAAGTGCGGGCTGGGCTTAAAGCCTGGGCACAAGTGCGGGCTGGGCTTAAGGCCTCAGCACAAGTGCGGGCTGGGCTTAAGGCCTGGGCACAAGTGCGGGCTGGGCTTAAGGCCTGGGCACAAGTGCGGGCTGGGCTTAAGGCCTGGGCACAAGTGCGGGCTGGGCTTAAGGCCTGGGCACAAGTGCGGGCTGGGCTTAAGGCCTGGGCACAAGTGCGGGCTGGGCTTAAGGCCTGGGCACAAGTGCGGGCTGGGCTTAAGGCCTGGGCACAAGTGCGGGCTGGGCTTAAGGCCTGGGCACAAGTGCGGGCTGGGATTAAGGCCTGGGCACAAGTGCGGGCTGGGCTTTAGGCCGGGGCACAAGTGCGGGCTAGGCTAAAGGCCGGGGCACAAGTGCGGGCTAGGCTAAAGGCCTGGGCACAAGTGCGGGCTAGGCTTAAGGCCGGGGCACAAGTGCGGGCTAGGCTTAAGGCCGGGGCACAAGTGCGGGCTAGGCTTAAGGCCGGGGCACAAGTGCGGGCTAGGCTTAAGGCCGGGGCACAAGTGCGGGCTAGGCTGAAGGCCGGGGCACAAGTGCGGGCTAGGCTGAAGGCCGGGGCACAAGTGCGGGCTAGGCTGAAGGCCGGGGCACAAGTGCGGGCTAGGCTTAAGGCCGGGGCACAAGTGCGGGCTAGGCTTAAGGCCGGGGCACAAGTGCGGGCTAGGCTTAAGGCCGGGGCACAAGTGCGGGCTAGGCTTAAGGCCGGGGCACAAGTGCGGGCTAGGCTTAAGGCCGGGGCACAAGTGCGGGCTAGGCTTAAGGCCGGGGCACAAGTGCGGGCTAGGCTTAAGGCCTGGGCACAAGTGCGGGCTAGGCTTAAGGCCGGGGCACAAGTGCGGGCTAGGCTTAAGGCCGGGGCACAAGTGCGGGCTAGGCTTAAGGCCGGGGCACAAGTGCGGGCTAGGCTTAAGGCCGGGGCACAAGTGCGGGCTAGGCTTAAGGCCGGGGCACAAGTGCGGGCTAGGCTTAAGGCCGGGGCACAAGTGCGGGCTAGGCTTAAGGCCGGGGCACAAGTGCGGGCTAGGCTGAAGGCCGGGGCACAAGTGCGGGCTAGGCTTAAGGCCGGGGGCACAAGTGCGGGCTAGGCATAAGGCCTGGGCACAAGTGCGGGCTAGGCTTATGGCCGATGCACAAGTGCGGGCTAGGCTTAAGGCCAGGGCACAAGTGCGGGCTAGGTTTAAGGCCTGGGCACAAGTGCGGGCTAGGCTTAAGGCCTGGGCACAAGTGCGGGCTAGGCTTAAGGCCTGGGCACAAGTGCGGGCTAGGCTTAAGGCCTGGGCACAAGTGCGGGCTAGGCTTAAGGCCGGGGCACAAGCGCGGGCTAGGCCTAAGGCCGGGGCACAAGCGCGGGCTAGGCTTAAGGCCGGGGCACAAGCGCGGGCTAGGCTTAAGGCCGGGGCACAAGCGCGGGCTAGGCTTAAGGCCGATGCACAAGCGCGGGCTAGGCTTAAGGCCGGGGCACAAACGCGGGCTAGGCTTAAGGCCGGGGCACAAGCGCGGGCTAGGCTTAAGGCCGGGGCACAAGTGCGGGCTAGGCTTAAGGCCGGGGCACAAGTGCGGGCTAGGCTTAAGGCCGGGGCACAAGTGCGGGCTAGGCTTAAGGCCGGGGCACAAGTGCGGGCTAGGCTTAAGGCCGGGGCACAAGTGCGGGCTAGGCTTAAGGCCGGGGCACAAGTGCGGTCTAGGCTTAAGGCCGGGGGCACAAGTGCGTGCTAGGCATAAGGCCTGGGCACAAGTGCGGGCTAGGCTTAAGGCCGATGCACAAGTGCGGGCTAGGCTTAAGGCCGGGGCACAAGTACGGGCTAGGTTTAAGGCCTGGGCACAAGTGCGGGCTAGGCTTAAGGCCTGAGCACAAGTGCGGGCTAGGCTTAAGGCCGGGGCACAAGTGCGGGCTGGGCTTAAGGTCGGGGCACAAGTGCGGGCTGGGCTTAAGGTCGGGGCACAAGTGCGGGCTAGGCTTAAGGCCGGGGCACAAGTGCGGGCTAGGCTTAAGGCCGGGGCACAAGTGCGGGCTAGGCTTAAGGCCGGGGCACAAGTGCGGGCTAGGCTTAAGGCCGGGGCACAAGTGCGGGCTAGGCTTAAGGCCGGGGCACAAGTGCGGGCTAGGCTTAAGGCCGGGGCACAAGTGCGGGCTAGGCTTAAGGCCGGGGCACAAGTGCGGGCTAGGCTTAAGACCGGGGCACAAGTGCGGGCTAGGCTTAAGGCCTGGGCACAAGTGCAGTGCTGGCTAGGATCAAGGCAAGGGGGCACAAGTGCTGGCTAGGCTTAAGGCATGGGCACAAGTGCTGGCTAGGCTTAAGGCATACAGCTAACTCTTTGCACTCTTTGCATAAAGGGTTAGGCACCCATAGGGGTGAAGAGCTAGCTTTCACCCCTCTACTCTGTACTTGGACATTTAGGACTAGATCCTTTGTTGTACAGTGCGGAGCCTCTCCATAACCCCATGCTCCAAGCGACCAGGCACTTCTTGTCTGTCCTCCGTAAATGGGTAATGCCTTCTTCCCCAATTACAGTCGTGCATGTGCATTCAGACGGGACAAGAGCGAAGAGCATAAAGCTGGCCCTATGTGCATAACCAACATGAAGCTGAAGACAAAAACAAACAAACAAGCATACAAGGGGCTCAAAAGTGCGGGCTGGGCTTAAGGCCTGGGCACAAGTGGGGGCTGGGCTTAAGGCCTGGGCACAAGTGCGGGCTGGGCTTAAGGCCTGGGCACAAGTGCGGGCTGGGCTTAAGGCCTGGGCACAAGTGCGGGCTGGGCTTAAGGCCTGGGCACAAGTGCGGGCTGGGCTTAAGGCCTGGGCACAAGTGCGGGCTGGGCTTAAGGCCTGGGCACAAGTGCGGGCTGGGCTTAAGGCCTGGGCACAAGTGCGGGCTGGGCTTAAGGCCTGGGCACAAGTGCGGGCTGGGCTTAAGGCCTGGGCACAAGTGCGGGCTGGGCTTAAGGCCTGGGCACAAGTGCGGGCTGGGCTTAAGGCCTGGGCACAAGTGCGGGCTGGGCTTTAGGCCGGGGCACAAGTGCGGGCTAGGCTAAAGGCCGGGGCACAAGTGCGGGCTAGGCTAAAGGCCTGGGCACAAGTGCGGGCTAGGCTTAAGGCCGGGGCACAAGTGCGGGCTAGGCTTAAGGCCGGGGCACAAGTGCGGGCTAGGCTTAAGGCCGGGGCACAAGTGCGGGCTAGGCTTAAGGCCGGGGCACAAGTGCGGGCTAGGCTTAAGGCCGGGGCACAAGTGCGGGCTAGGCTTAAGGCCGGGGCACAAGTGCGGGCTAGGCTTAAGGCCGGGGCACAAGTGCGGGCTAGGCTTAAGGCCGGGGCACAAGTGCGGGCTAGGCTTAAGGCCGGGGCACAAGTGCGGGCTAGGCTTAAGGCCGGGGCACAAGTGCGGGCTAGGCTTAAGGCCGGGGCACAAGTGCGGGCTAGGCTTAAGGCCGGGGCACAAGTGCGGGCTTGGCTTAAGGCCGGGGCACAAGTGCGGGCTGGGCTTAAGGCCGGGAGACAAGTGCGGGCTGGGCTTAAGGCCGCGGCACAAGTGCGGGCTGGGCTTAAGGCCGGGGCACAAGTGCGGGCTGGGCTTAAGGCCGGGGCACAAGTGCGGGCTGGGCTTAAGGCCTGGGCACAAGTGCGGGCTGGGCTTAAGGCCTGGGCACAAGTGCGGGCTGGGCTTAAGGCCTGGGCACAAGTGCGGGCTGGGCTTAAAGCCTGGGCACAAGTGCGGGCTGGGCTTAAGGCCTCAGCACAAGTGCGGGCTGGGCTTAAGGCCTGGGCACAAGTGCGGGCTGGGCTTAAGGCCTGGGCACAAGTGCGGGCTGGGCTTAAGGCCTGGGCACAAGTGCGGGCTGGGCTTAAGGCCTGGGCACAAGTGCGGGCTGGGCTTAAGGCCTGGGCACAAGTGCGGGCTGGGCTTAAGGCCTGGGCACAAGTGCGGGCTGGGCTTAAGGCCTGGGCACAAGTGCGGGCTGGGCTTAAGGCCTGGGCACAAGTGCGGGCTGGGATTAAGGCCTGGGCACAAGTGCGGGCTGGGCTTTAGGCCGGGGCACAAGTGCGGGCTAGGCTAAAGGCCGGGGCACAAGTGCGGGCTAGGCTAAAGGCCTGGGCACAAGTGCGGGCTAGGCTTAAGGCCGGGGCACAAGTGCGGGCTAGGCTTAAGGCCGGGGCACAAGTGCGGGCTAGGCTTAAGGCCGGGGCACAAGTGCGGGCTAGGCTTAAGGCCGGGGCACAAGTGCGGGCTAGGCTGAAGGCCGGGGCACAAGTGCGGGCTAGGCTGAAGGCCGGGGCACAAGTGCGGGCTAGGCTGAAGGCCGGGGCACAAGTGCGGGCTAGGCTTAAGGCCGGGGCACAAGTGCGGGCTAGGCTTAAGGCCGGGGCACAAGTGCGGGCTAGGCTTAAGGCCGGGGCACAAGTGCGGGCTAGGCTTAAGGCCGGGGCACAAGTGCGGGCTAGGCTTAAGGCCGGGGCACAAGTGCGGGCTAGGCTTAAGGCCGGGGCACAAGTGCGGGCTAGGCTTAAGGCCTGGGCACAAGTGCGGGCTAGGCTTAAGGCCGGGGCACAAGTGCGGGCTAGGCTTAAGGCCGGGGCACAAGTGCGGGCTAGGCTTAAGGCCGGGGCACAAGTGCGGGCTAGGCTTAAGGCCGGGGCACAAGTGCGGGCTAGGCTTAAGGCCGGGGCACAAGTGCGGGCTAGGCTTAAGGCCGGGGCACAAGTGCGGGCTAGGCTTAAGGCCGGGGCACAAGTGCGGGCTAGGCTGAAGGCCGGGGCACAAGTGCGGGCTAGGCTTAAGGCCGGGGGCACAAGTGCGGGCTAGGCATAAGGCCTGGGCACAAGTGCGGGCTAGGCTTATGGCCGATGCACAAGTGCGGGCTAGGCTTAAGGCCAGGGCACAAGTGCGGGCTAGGTTTAAGGCCTGGGCACAAGTGCGGGCTAGGCTTAAGGCCTGGGCACAAGTGCGGGCTAGGCTTAAGGCCTGGGCACAAGTGCGGGCTAGGCTTAAGGCCTGGGCACAAGTGCGGGCTAGGCTTAAGGCCGGGGCACAAGCGCGGGCTAGGCCTAAGGCCGGGGCACAAGCGCGGGCTAGGCTTAAGGCCGGGGCACAAGCGCGGGCTAGGCTTAAGGCCGGGGCACAAGCGCGGGCTAGGCTTAAGGCCGATGCACAAGCGCGGGCTAGGCTTAAGGCCGGGGCACAAACGCGGGCTAGGCTTAAGGCCGGGGCACAAGCGCGGGCTAGGCTTAAGGCCGGGGCACAAGTGCGGGCTAGGCTTAAGGCCGGGGCACAAGTGCGGGCTAGGCTTAAGGCCGGGGCACAAGTGCGGGCTAGGCTTAAGGCCGGGGCACAAGTGCGGGCTAGGCTTAAGGCCGGGGCACAAGTGCGGGCTAGGCTTAAGGCCGGGGCACAAGTGCGGGCTAGGCTTAAGGCCGGGGCACAAGTGCGGGCTAGGCTTAAGGCCGGGGCACAAGTGCGGGCTAGGCTTAAGGCCGGGGCACAAGTGCGGGCTAGGCTTAAGGCCGGGGCACAAGTGCGGGCTAGGCTTAAGGCCGGGGCACAAGTGCGGGCTAGGCTTAAGGCCGGGGCACAAGTGCGGGCTAGGCTTAAGGCCGGGGCACAAGTGCAGTGCTGGCTAGGATCAAGGCAGGGGGCACAAGTGCTGGCTAGGCTTAAGGCATGGGCACAAGTGCCAGCTAGGCTTAAGGCCTGGGCACAAGTGCAGGCTAGGCTTAAGGCCTGGGCACAAGTGCAGTGCTGGCTAGGATCAAGGCAAGGGGGCACAAGTGCTGGCTAGGCTTAAGGCATGGGCACAAGTGCTGGCTAGGCTTAAGGCATACAGCTAACTCTTTGCACTCTTTGCATAAAGGGTTAGGCACCCATAGGGGTGAAGAGCTAGCTTTCACCCCTCTACTCTGTACTTGGACATTTAGGACTAGATCCTTTGTTGTACAGTGCGGAGCCTCTCCATAACCCCATGCTCCAAGCGACCAGGCACTTCTTGTCTGTCCTCCGTAAATGGGTAATGCCTTCTTCCCCAATTACAGTCGTGCATGTGCATTCAGACGGGACAAAAGCGAAGAGCATAAAGCTGGCCCTATGTGCATAACCAACATGAAGCTGAAGACAAAAACAAACAAACAAGCATACAAGGGGCTCAAAAGTGCGGGCTGGGCTTAAGGCCTGGGCACAAGTGGGGGCTGGGCTTAAGGCCTGGGCACAAGTGCGGGCTGGGCTTAAGGCCTGGGCACAAGTGCGGGCTGGGCTTAAGGCCTGGGCACAAGTGCGGGCTGGGCTTAAGGCCTGGGCACAAGTGCGGGCTGGGCTTAAGGCCTGGGCACAAGTGCGGGCTGGGCTTAAGGCCTGGGCACAAGTGCGGGCTGGGCTTAAGGCCTGGGCACAAGTGCGGGCTGGGCTTAAGGCCTGGGCACAAGTGCGGGCTGGGCTTAAGGCCTGGGCACAAGTGCGGGCTGGGCTTAAGGCCTGGGCACAAGTGCGGGCTGGGCTTAAGGCCTGGGCACAAGTGCGGGCTGGGCTTAAGGCCTGGGCACAAGTGCGGGCTGGGCTTAAGGCCTGGGCACAAGTGCGGGCTGGGCTTTAGGCCGGGGCACAAGTGCGGGCTAGGCTAAAGGCCGGGGCACAAGTGCGGGCTAGGCTAAAGGCCTGGGCACAAGTGCGGGCTAGGCTTAAGGCCGGGGCACAAGTGCGGGCTAGGCTTAAGGCCGGGGCACAAGTGCGGGCTAGGCTTAAGGCCGGGGCACAAGTGCGGGCTAGGCTTAAGGCCGGGGCACAAGTGCGGGCTAGGCTTAAGGCCGGGGCACAAGTGCGGGCTAGGCTTAAGGCCGGGGCACAAGTGCTGGCTAGGCTTAAGGCCGGGGCACAAGTGCGGGCTAGGCTTAAGGCCGGGGCACAAGTGCGGGCTAGGCTTAAGGCCGGGGCACAAGTGCGGGCTAGGCTTAAGGCCGGGGCACAAGTGCGGGCTTGGCTTAAGGCCGGGGCACAAGTGCGGGCTGGGCTTAAGGCCGGGAGACAAGTGCGGGCTGGGCTTAAGGCCGCGGCACAAGTGCGGGCTGGGCTTAAGGCCGGGGCACAAGTGCGGGCTGGGCTTAAGGCCGGGGCACAAGTGCGGGCTGGGCTTAAGGCCTGGGCACAAGTGCGGGCTGGGCTTAAGGCCTGGGCACAAGTGCGGGCTGGGCTTAAGGCCTGGGCACAAGTGCGGGCTGGGCTTAAGGCCTGGGCACAAGTGCGGGCTGGGCTTAAAGCCTGGGCACAAGTGCGGGCTGGGCTTAAGGCCTGGGCACAAGTGCGGGCTGGGCTTAAGGCCTGGGCACAAGTGCGGGCTGGGCTTAAGGCCTGGGCACAAGTGCGGGCTGGGCTTAAGGCCTGGGCACAAGTGCGGGCTGGGCTTAAGGCCTGGGCACAAGTGCGGGCTGGGCTTAAGGCCTGGGCACAAGTGCGGGCTGGGCTTAAGGCCTGGGCACAAGTGCGGGCTGGGCTTAAGGCCTGGGCACAAGTGCGGGCTGGGCTTAAGGCCTGGGCACAAGTGCGGGCTGGGCTTAAGGCCTGGGCACAAGTGCGGGCTGGGCTTTAGGCCGGGGCACAAGTGCGGGCTAGGCTAAAGGCCGGGGCACAAGTGCGGGCTAGGCTAAAGGCCTGGGCACAAGTGCGGGCTAGGCTTAAGGCCGGGGCACAAGTGCGGGCTAGGCTTAAGGCCGGGGCACAAGTGCGGGCTAGGCTTAAGGCCGGGGCACAAGTGCGGGCTAGGCTTAAGGCCGGGGCACAAGTGCGGGCTAGGCTGAAGGCCGGGGCACAAGTGCGGGCTAGGCTGAAGGCCGGGGCACAAGTGCGGGCTAGGCTTAAGGCCGGGGCACAAGTGCGGGCTAGGCTTAAGGCCGGGGCACAAGTGCGGGCTAGGCTTAAGGCCGGGGCACAAGTGCGGGCTAGGCTTAAGGCCGGGGCACAAGTGCGGGCTAGGCTTAAGGCCGGGGCACAAGTGCGGGCTAGGCTTAAGGCCTGGGCACAAGTGCGGGCTAGGCTTAAGGCCTGGGCACAAGTGCGGGCTAGGCTTAAGGCCTGGGCACAAGTGCGGGCTAGGCTTAAGGCTTGGGCACAAGTGCGGGCTAGGCTTAAGGCCTGAGCACAAGTGCGGGCTTGGCTTAAGTCCGTGGCACAAGTGCGGGCTAGGCTTAAGGCCGGGGGCACAAGTGCGGGCTAGGCTTAAGGCCGGGGCACAAGTGCGGGCTAGGCTTAAGGCCGGGGCACAAGTGCGGGCTAGGCTTAAGGCCTGGGCACAAGTGCGGGCTAGGCTTAAGGCCTGGGCACAAGTGCGGGCTAGGCTTCAGGCCGATGCACAAGTGCGGGCTAGGTTTAAGGCCTGGGCACAAGTGCGGGCTAGGCTTAAGGCCTGGGCACAAGTGCGGGCTAGGCTTAAGGCCTGGGCACAAGTGCGGGCTAGGCTTAAGGCCTGGGCACAAGTGCGGGCTAGGCTTAAGGCCTGGGCACAAGTGCGGGCTAGGCTTAAGGCCTGGGCACAAGTGCGGGCTAGGCTTAATCCCGGGGCACAAGTGCGGGCTAGGCTTAAGGCCTGGGCACAAGTGCGGGCTAGGCTTAAGGCCTGGGCACAAGTGCGGGCTAGGCTTAAGGCCTGGGCACAAGTGCGGGCTAGGCTTAAGGCCTGGGCACAAGTGCGGGCTACGCTTAAGGCCGGGGGCACAAGTGCGGGCTAGGCTTAAGGCCGGGGGCACAAGTGCGGGCTAGGCATAAGGCCTGGGCACAAGTGCGGGCTAGGCTTAAGGCCGATGCACAAGTGCGGGCTAGGCTTAAGGCCGGGGCACAAGTGCGGGCTAGGTTTAAGGCCTGGGCACAAGTGCGGGCTAGGCTTAAGGCCTGGGCACAAGTGCGGGCTAGGCTTAAGGCCTGGGCACAAGTGCGGGCTAGGCTTAAGGCCTGAGCACAAGTGCGGGCTAGGCTTAAGGCCGGGGCACAAGTGCGGGCTAGGCTTAAGGCCTGGGCACAAGTGCGGGCTACGCTTAAGGCCGGGGGCACAAGTGCGGGCTAGGCTTAAGGCCGGGGGCACAAGTGCGGGCTAGGCATAAGGCCTGGGCACAAGTGCGGGCTAGGCTTAAGGCCGATGCACAAGTGCGGGCTAGGCTTAAGGCCGGGGCACAAGTGCGGGCTAGGTTTAAGGCCTGGGCACAAGTGCGGGCTAGGCTTAAGGCCTGGGCACAAGTGCGGGCTAGGCTTCAGGCCGATGCACAAGTGCGGGCTAGGTTTAAGGCCTGGGCACAAGTGCGGGCTAGGCTTAAGGCCTGGGCACAAGTGCGGGCTAGGCTTAAGGCCTGGGCACAAGTGCGGGCTAGGCTTAAGGCCTGGGCACAAGTGCGGGCTAGGCTTAAGGCCTGGGCACAAGTGCGGGCTAGGCTTAAGGCCTGGGCACAAGTGCGGGCTAGGCTTAATCCCGGGGCACAAGTGCGGGCTAGGCTTAAGGCCTGGGCACAAGTGCGGGCTAGGCTTAAGGCCTGGGCACAAGTGCGGGCTAGGCTTAAGGCCTGGGCACAAGTGCGGGCTAGGCTTAAGGCCTGGGCACAAGTGCGGGCTACGCTTAAGGCCGGGGGCACAAGTGCGGGCTAGGCTTAAGGCCGGGGGCACAAGTGCGGGCTAGGCATAAGGCCTGGGCACAAGTGCGGGCTAGGCTTAAGGCCGGGGCACAAGTGCGGGCTAGGCTTAAGGCCGGGGCACAAGTGCGGGCTAGGCTTAAGGCCGGGGCACAAGTGCGGGCTAGGCTTAAGGCCTGGGCACAAGTGCGGGCTAGGCTTAAGGCCTGGGCACAAGTGCGGGCTAGGCTTAAGGCCTGGGCACAAGTGCGGGCTAGGCTTAATCCCGGGGCACAAGTGCGGGCTAGGCTTAAGGCCTGGGCACAAGTGCGGGCTAGGCTTAAGGCCTGGGCACAAGTGCGGGCTAGGCTTAAGGCCTGGGCACAAGTGCGGGCTAGGCTTAAGGCCTGGGCACAAGTGCGGGCTACGCTTAAGGCCGGGGGCACAAGTGCGGGCTAGGCTTAAGGCCGGGGGCACAAGTGCGGGCTAGGCATAAGGCCTGGGCACAAGTGCGGGCTAGGCTTAAGGCCGGGGCACAAGTGCGGGCTAGGCTTAAGGCCGGGGCACAAGTGCGGGCTAGGCTTAAGGCCGGGGCACAAGTGCGGGCTAGGCTTAAGGCCGGGGCACAAGTGCGGGCTAGGCTTAAGGCCGGGGCACAAGTGCGGGCTAGGCTTAAGGCCGGGGCACAAGTGCGGGCTAGGCTTAAGGCCGGGGCACAAGTGCGGGCTAGGCTTAAGGCCGGGGCACAAGTGCGGGCTAGGCTTAAGGCCGGGGCACAAGTGCAGTGCTGGCTAGGATCAAGGCAGGGGGCACAAGTGCTGGCTAGGCTTAAGGCATGGGCACAAGTGCCAGCTAGGCTTAAGGCCTGGGCACAAGTGCAGGCTAGGCTTAAGGCCTGGGCACAAGTGCAGTGCTGGCTAGGATCAAGGCAAGGGGGCACAAGTGCTGGCTAGGCTTAAGGCATGGGCACAAGTGCTGGCTAGGCTTAAGGCATACAGCTAACTCTTTGCACTCTTTGCATAAAGGGTTAGGCACCCATAGGGGTGAAGAGCTAGCTTTCACCCCTCTACTCTGTACTTGGACATTTAGGACTAGATCCTTTGTTGTACAGTGCGGAGCCTCTCCATAACCCCATGCTCCAAGCGACCAGGCACTTCTTGTCTGTCCTCCGTAAATGGGTAATGCCTTCTTCCCCAATTACAGTCGTGCATGTGCATTCAGACGGGACAAAAGCGAAGAGCATAAAGCTGGCCCTATGTGCATAACCAACATGAAGCTGAAGACAAAAACAAACAAACAAGCATACAAGGGGCTCAAAAGTGCGGGCTGGGCTTAAGGCCTGGGCACAAGTGGGGGCTGGGCTTAAGGCCTGGGCACAAGTGCGGGCTGGGCTTAAGGCCTGGGCACAAGTGCGGGCTGGGCTTAAGGCCTGGGCACAAGTGCGGGCTGGGCTTAAGGCCTGGGCACAAGTGCGGGCTGGGCTTAAGGCCTGGGCACAAGTGCGGGCTGGGCTTAAGGCCTGGGCACAAGTGCGGGCTGGGCTTAAGGCCTGGGCACAAGTGCGGGCTGGGCTTAAGGCCTGGGCACAAGTGCGGGCTGGGCTTAAGGCCTGGGCACAAGTGCGGGCTGGGCTTAAGGCCTGGGCACAAGTGCGGGCTGGGCTTAAGGCCTGGGCACAAGTGCGGGCTGGGCTTAAGGCCTGGGCACAAGTGCGGGCTGGGCTTAAGGCCTGGGCACAAGTGCGGGCTGGGCTTTAGGCCGGGGCACAAGTGCGGGCTAGGCTAAAGGCCGGGGCACAAGTGCGGGCTAGGCTTAAGGCCTGGGCACAAGTGCGGGCTAGGCTTAAGGCCGGGGCACAAGTGCGGGCTAGGCTTAAGGCCGGGGCACAAGTGCGGGCTAGGCTTAAGGCCGGGGCACAAGTGCGGGCTAGGCTTAAGGCCGGGGCACAAGTGCGGGCTAGGCTTAAGGCCGGGGCACAAGTGCGGGCTAGGCTTAAGGCCGGGGCACAAGTGCGGGCTAGGCTTAAGGCCGGGGCACAAGTGCGGGCTAGGCTTAAGGCCGGGGCACAAGTGCGGGCTAGGCTTAAGGCCGGGGCACAAGTGCGGGCTAGGCTTAAGGCCGGGGCACAAGTGCGGGCTAGGCTTAAGGCCGGGGCACAAGTGCGGGCTTGGCTTAAGGCCGGGGCACAAGTGCGGGCTGGGCTTAAGGCCGGGAGACAAGTGCGGGCTGGGCTTAAGGCCGCGGCACAAGTGCGGGCTGGGCTTAAGGCCGGGGCACAAGTGCGGGCTGGGCTTAAGGCCGGGGCACAAGTGCGGGCTGGGCTTAAGGCCTGGGCACAAGTGCGGGCTGGGCTTAAGGCCTGGGCACAAGTGCGGGCTGGGCTTAAGGCCTGGGCACAAGTGCGGGCTGGGCTTAAGGCCTGGGCACAAGTGCGGGCTGGGCTTAAAGCCTGGGCACAAGTGCGGGCTGGGCTTAAGGCCTGGGCACAAGTGCGGGCTGGGCTTAAGGCCTGGGCACAAGTGCGGGCTGGGCTTAAGGCCTGGGCACAAGTGCGGGCTGGGCTTAAGGCCTGGGCACAAGTGCGGGCTGGGCTTAAGGCCTGGGCACAAGTGCGGGCTGGGCTTAAGGCCTGGGCACAAGTGCGGGCTGGGCTTAAGGCCTGGGCACAAGTGCGGGCTGGGCTTAAGGCCTGGGCACAAGTGCGGGCTGGGCTTAAGGCCTGGGCACAAGTGCGGGCTGGGCTTAAGGCCTGGGCACAAGTGCGGGCTGGGCTTTAGGCCGGGGCACAAGTGCGGGCTAGGCTAAAGGCCGGGGCACAAGTGCGGGCTAGGCTAAAGGCCTGGGCACAAGTGCGGGCTAGGCTTAAGGCCGGGGCACAAGTGCGGGCTAGGCTTAAGGCCGGGGCACAAGTGCGGGCTAGGCTTAAGGCCGGGGCACAAGTGCGGGCTAGGCTTAAGGCCGGGGCACAAGTGCGGGCTAGGCTGAAGGCCGGGGCACAAGTGCGGGCTAGGCTGAAGGCCGGGGCACAAGTGCGGGCTAGGCTTAAGGCCGGGGCACAAGTGCGGGCTAGGCTTAAGGCCGGGGCACAAGTGCGGGCTAGGCTTAAGGCCGGGGCACAAGTGCGGGCTAGGCTTAAGGCCGGGGCACAAGTGCGGGCTAGGCTTAAGGCCGGGGCACAAGTGCGGGCTAGGCTTAAGGCCTGGGCACAAGTGCGGGCTAGGCTTAAGGCCTGGGCACAAGTGCGGGCTAGGCTTAAGGCCTGGGCACAAGTGCGGGCTAGGCTTAAGGCTTGGGCACAAGTGCGGGCTAG
The DNA here is from genome assembly GCF_032444005.1 of Ranitomeya imitator. Lineage (NCBI taxonomy): Eukaryota > Metazoa > Chordata > Amphibia > Anura > Dendrobatidae > Ranitomeya > Ranitomeya imitator. The sequence goes on from NW_027194466.1 coordinate 137,878, forward strand.
GCTTAAGGCCTGAGCACAAGTGCGGGCTTGGCTTAAGTCCGTGGCACAAGTGCGGGCTAGGCTTAAGGCCGGGGGCACAAGTGCGGGCTAGGCTTAAGGCCGGGGCACAAGTGCGGGCTAGGCTTAAGGCCGGGGCACAAGTGCGGGCTAGGCTTAAGGCCTGGGCACAAGTGCGGGCTAGGCTTAAGGCCTGGGCACAAGTGCGGGCTAGGCTTCAGGCCGATGCACAAGTGCGGGCTAGGTTTAAGGCCTGGGCACAAGTGCGGGCTAGGCTTAAGGCCTGGGCACAAGTGCGGGCTAGGCTTAAGGCCTGGGCACAAGTGCGGGCTAGGCTTAAGGCCTGGGCACAAGTGCGGGCTAGGCTTAAGGCCTGGGCACAAGTGCGGGCTAGGCTTAAGGCCTGGGCACAAGTGCGGGCTAGGCTTAATCCCGGGGCACAAGTGCGGGCTAGGCTTAAGGCCTGGGCACAAGTGCGGGCTAGGCTTAAGGCCTGGGCACAAGTGCGGGCTAGGCTTAAGGCCTGGGCACAAGTGCGGGCTAGGCTTAAGGCCTGGGCACAAGTGCGGGCTACGCTTAAGGCCGGGGGCACAAGTGCGGGCTAGGCTTAAGGCCGGGGGCACAAGTGCGGGCTAGGCATAAGGCCTGGGCACAAGTGCGGGCTAGGCTTAAGGCCGATGCACAAGTGCGGGCTAGGCTTAAGGCCGGGGCACAAGTGCGGGCTAGGTTTAAGGCCTGGGCACAAGTGCGGGCTAGGCTTAAGGCCTGGGCACAAGTGCGGGCTAGGCTTAAGGCCTGGGCACAAGTGCGGGCTAGGCTTAAGGCCTGAGCACAAGTGCGGGCTAGGCTTAAGGCCGGGGCACAAGTGCGGGCTAGGCTTAAGGCCTGGGCACAAGTGCGGGCTACGCTTAAGGCCGGGGGCACAAGTGCGGGCTAGGCTTAAGGCCGGGGGCACAAGTGCGGGCTAGGCATAAGGCCTGGGCACAAGTGCGGGCTAGGCTTAAGGCCGATGCACAAGTGCGGGCTAGGCTTAAGGCCGGGGCACAAGTGCGGGCTAGGTTTAAGGCCTGGGCACAAGTGCGGGCTAGGCTTAAGGCCTGGGCACAAGTGCGGGCTAGGCTTCAGGCCGATGCACAAGTGCGGGCTAGGTTTAAGGCCTGGGCACAAGTGCGGGCTAGGCTTAAGGCCTGGGCACAAGTGCGGGCTAGGCTTAAGGCCTGGGCACAAGTGCGGGCTAGGCTTAAGGCCTGGGCACAAGTGCGGGCTAGGCTTAAGGCCTGGGCACAAGTGCGGGCTAGGCTTAAGGCCTGGGCACAAGTGCGGGCTAGGCTTAATCCCGGGGCACAAGTGCGGGCTAGGCTTAAGGCCTGGGCACAAGTGCGGGCTAGGCTTAAGGCCTGGGCACAAGTGCGGGCTAGGCTTAAGGCCTGGGCACAAGTGCGGGCTAGGCTTAAGGCCTGGGCACAAGTGCGGGCTACGCTTAAGGCCGGGGGCACAAGTGCGGGCTAGGCTTAAGGCCGGGGGCACAAGTGCGGGCTAGGCATAAGGCCTGGGCACAAGTGCGGGCTAGGCTTAAGGCCGATGCACAAGTGCGGGCTAGGCTTAAGGCCGGGGCACAAGTGCGGGCTAGGTTTAAGGCCTGGGCACAAGTGCGGGCTAGGCTTAAGGCCTGGGCACAAGTGCGGGCTAGGCTTAAGGCCTGGGCACAAGTGCGGGCTAGGCTTAAGGCCTGAGCACAAGTGCGGGCTAGGCTTAAGGCCGGGGCACAAGTGCGGGCTAGGCTTAAGGCCTGGGCACAAGTGCGGGCTACGCTTAAGGCCGGGGGCACAAGTGCGGGCTAGGCTTAAGGCCGGGGGCACAAGTGCGGGCTAGGCATAAGGCCTGGGCACAAGTGCGGGCTAGGCTTAAGGCCGATGCACAAGTGCGGGCTAGGCTTAAGGCCGGGGCACAAGTGCGGGCTAGGTTTAAGGCCTGGGCACAAGTGCGGGCTAGGCTTAAGGCCTGGGCACAAGTGCGGGCTAGGCTTAAGGCCTGAGCACAAGTGCGGGCTAGGCTTAAGGCCGGGGCACAAGTGCGGGCTGGGCTTAAGGTCGGGGCACAAGTGCGGGCTGGGCTTAAGGTCGGGGCACAAGTGCGGGCTGGGCTTAAGGTCGGGGCACAAGTGCGGGCTAGGCTTAAGGCCGGGGCACAAGTGCGGGCTAGGCTTAAGGCCGGGGCACAAGTGCGGGCTAGGCTTAAGGCCGGGGCACAAGTGCGGGCTAGGCTTAAGGCCGGGGCACAAGTGCGGGCTAGGCTTAAGGCCGGGGCACAAGTGCGGGCTAGGCTTAAGGCCGGGGCACAAGTGCGGGCTAGGCTTAAGGCCGGGGCACAAGTGCGGGCTAGGCTTAAGGCCGGGGCACAAGTGCGGGCTAGGCTTAAGGCCGGGGCACAAGTGCGGGCTAGGCTTAAGGCCGGGGCACAAGTGCGGGCTAGGCTTAAGGCCGGGGCACAAGTGCGGGCTAGGCTTAAGGCCGGGGCACAAGTGCGGGCTAGGCTTAAGGCCGGGGCACAAGTGCGGGCTAGGCTTAAGGCCGGGGCACAAGTGCGGGCTAGGCTTAAGGCCGGGGCACAAGTGCGGGCTAGGCTTAAGGCCGGGGCACAAGTGCAGTGCTGGCTAGGATCAAGGCAGGGGGCACAAGTGCTGGCTAGGCTTAAGGCATGGGCACAAGTGCCAGCTAGGCTTAAGGCCTGGGCACAAGTGCAGGCTAGGCTTAAGGCCTGGGCACAAGTGCAGTGCTGGCTAGGATCAAGGCAAGGGGGCACAAGTGCTGGCTAGGCTTAAGGCATGGGCACAAGTGCTGGCTAGGCTTAAGGCATACAGCTAACTCTTTGCACTCTTTGCATAAAGGGTTAGGCACCCATAGGGGTGAAGAGCTAGCTTTCACCCCTCTACTCTGTACTTGGACATTTAGGACTAGATCCTTTGTTGTACAGTGTGGAGCCTCTCCATAACCCCATGCTCCAAGCGACCAGGCACTTCTTGTCTGTCCTCCGTAAATGGGTAATGCCTTCTTCCCCAATTACAGTCGTGCATGTGCATTCAGACGGGACAAGAGCGAAGAGCATAAAGCTGGCCCTATGTGCATAACCAACATGAAGCTGAAGACAAAAACAAACAAACAAGCATACAAGGGGCTCAAAAGTGCGGGCTGGGCTTAAGGCCTGGGCACAAGTGGGGGCTGGGCTTAAGGCCTGGGCACAAGTGCGGGCTGGGCTTAAGGCCTGGGCACAAGTGCGGGCTGGGCTTAAGGCCTGGGCACAAGTGCGGGCTGGGCTTAAGGCCTGGGCACAAGTGCGGGCTGGGCTTAAGGCCTGGGCACAAGTGCGGGCTGGGCTTAAGGCCTGGGCACAAGTGCGGGCTGGGCTTAAGGCCTGGGCACAAGTGCGGGCTGGGCTTAAGGCCTGGGCACAAGTGCGGGCTGGGCTTAAGGCCTGGGCACAAGTGCGGGCTGGGCTTAAGGCCTGGGCACAAGTGCGGGCTGGGCTTAAGGCCTGGGCACAAGTGCGGGCTGGGCTTAAGGCCTGGGCACAAGTGCGGGCTGGGCTTTAGGCCGGGGCACAAGTGCGGGCTAGGCTAAAGGCCGGGGCACAAGTGCGGGCTAGGCTAAAGGCCTGGGCACAAGTGCGGGCTAGGCTTAAGGCCGGGGCACAAGTGCGGGCTAGGCTTAAGGCCGGGGCACAAGTGCGGGCTAGGCTTAAGGCCGGGGCACAAGTGCGGGCTAGGCTTAAGGCCGGGGCACAAGTGCGGGCTAGGCTTAAGGCCGGGGCACAAGTGCGGGCTAGGCTTAAGGCCGGGGCACAAGTGCGGGCTAGGCTTAAGGCCGGGGCACAAGTGCGGGCTAGGCTTAAGGCCGGGGCACAAGTGCGGGCTTGGCTTAAGGCCGGGGCACAAGTGCGGGCTAGGCTTAAGGCCGGGAGACAAGTGCGGGCTGGGCTTAAGGCCGCGGCACAAGTGCGGGCTGGGCTTAAGGCCGGGGCACAAGTGCGGGCTGGGCTTAAGGCCGGGGCACAAGTGCGGGCTGGGCTTAAGGCCTGGGCACAAGTGCGGGCTGGGCTTAAGGCCTGGGCACAAGTGCGGGCTGGGCTTAAGGCCTGGGCACAAGTGCGGGCTGGGCTTAAGGCCTGGGCACAAGTGCGGGCTGGGCTTAAAGCCTGGGCACAAGTGCGGGCTGGGCTTAAGGCCTCAGCACAAGTGCGGGCTGGGCTTAAGGCCTGGGCACAAGTGCGGGCTGGGCTTAAGGCCTGGGCACAAGTGCGGGCTGGGCTTAAGGCCTGGGCACAAGTGCGGGCTGGGCTTAAGGCCTGGGCACAAGTGCGGGCTGGGCTTAAGGCCTGGGCACAAGTGCGGGCTGGGCTTAAGGCCTGGGCACAAGTGCGGGCTGGGCTTAAGGCCTGGGCACAAGTGCGGGCTGGGCTTAAGGCCTGGGCACAAGTGCGGGCTGGGCTTAAGGCCTGGGCACAAGTGCGGGCTGGGCTTAAGGCCTGGGCACAAGTGCGGGCTGGGCTTAAGGCCTGGGCACAAGTGCGGGCTGGGCTTTAGGCCGGGGCACAAGTGCGGGCTAGGCTAAAGGCCGGGGCACAAGTGCGGGCTAGGCTAAAGGCCTGGGCACAAGTGCGGGCTAGGCTTAAGGCCGGGGCAAAAGTGCGGGCTAGGCTTAAGGCCGGGGCACAAGTGCGGGCTAGGCTTAAGGCCGGGGCACAAGTGCGGGCTAGGCTTAAGGCCGGGGCACAAGTGCGGGCTAGGCTTAAGGCCGGGGCACAAGTGCGGGCTAGGCTGAAGGCCGGGGCACAAGTGCGGGCTAGGCTGAAGGCCGGGGCACAAGTGCGGGCTAGGCTGAAGGCCGGGGCACAAGTGCGGGCTAGGCTTAAGGCCGGGGCACAAGTGCGGGCTAGGCTTAAGGCCGGGGCACAAGTGCGGGCTAGGCTTAAGGCCGGGGCACAAGTGCGGGCTAGGCTTAAGGCCGGGGCACAAGTGCGGGCTAGGCTTAAGGCCGGGGCACAAGTGCGGGCTAGGCTTAAGGCCTGGGCACAAGTGCGGGCTAGGCTTAAGGCCTGGGCACAAGTGCGGGCTAGGCTTAAGGCCTGGGCACAAGTGCGGGCTAGGCTTAAGGCTTGGGCACAAGTGCGGGCTAGGCTTAAGGCCTGAGCACAAGTGCGGGCTTGGCTTAAGTCCGTGGCACAAGTGCGGGCTAGGCTTAAGGCCGGGGGCACAAGTGCGGGCTAGGCTTAAGGCCGGGGCACTAGTGCGGGCTAGGCTTAAGGCCGGGGCACAAGTGCGGGCTAGGCTTAAGGCCTGGGCACAAGTGCGGGCTAGGCTTAAGGCCTGGGCACAAGTGCGGGCTAGGCTTCAGGCCGATGCACAAGTGCGGGCTAGGTTTAAGGCCTGGGCACAAGTGCGGGCTAGGCTTAAGGCCTGGGCACAAGTGCGGGCTAGGCTTAAGGCCGGGGCACAAGTGCGGGCTAGGCTTAAGGCCGGGGCACAAGTGCGGGCTAGGCTTAAGGCCGGGGCACAAGTGCGGGCTTGGCTTAAGGCCGGGGCACAAGTGCGGGCTAGGCTTAAGGCCGGGAGACAAGTGCGGGCTGGGCTTAAGGCCGCGGCACAAGTGCGGGCTGGGCTTAAGGCCGGGGCACAAGTGCGGGCTGGGCTTAAGGCCGGGGCACAAGTGCGGGCTGGGCTTAAGGCCTGGGCACAAGTGCGGGCTGGGCTTAAGGCCTGGGCACAAGTGCGGGCTGGGCTTAAGGCCTGGGCACAAGTGCGGGCTGGGCTTAAGGCCTGGGCACAAGTGCGGGCTGGGCTTAAAGCCTGGGCACAAGTGCGGGCTGGGCTTAAGGCCTCAGCACAAGTGCGGGCTGGGCTTAAGGCCTGGGCACAAGTGCGGGCTGGGCTTAAGGCCTGGGCACAAGTGCGGGCTGGGCTTAAGGCCTGGGCACAAGTGCGGGCTGGGCTTAAGGCCTGGGCACAAGTGCGGGCTGGGCTTAAGGCCTGGGCACAAGTGCGGGCTGGGCTTAAGGCCTGGGCACAAGTGCGGGCTGGGCTTAAGGCCTGGGCACAAGTGCGGGCTGGGCTTAAGGCCTGGGCACAAGTGCGGGCTGGGCTTAAGGCCTGGGCACAAGTGCGGGCTGGGCTTAAGGCCTGGGCACAAGTGCGGGCTGGGCTTAAGGCCTGGGCACAAGTGCGGGCTGGGCTTAAGGTCGGGGCACAAGTGCGGGCTGGGCTTAAGGTCGGGGCACAAGTGCGGGCTAGGCTTAAGGCCGGGGCACAAGTGCGGGCTAGGCTTAAGGCCGGGGCACAAGTGCGGGCTAGGCTTAAGGCCGGGGGCACAAGTGCGGGCTAGGCTTAAGGCCGGGGCACAAGTGCGGGCTAGGCTTAAGGCCGGGGCACAAGTGCGGGCTAGGCTTAAGGCCTGGGCACAAGTGCGGGCTGGGCTTTAGGCCGGGGCACAAGTGCGGGCTAGGCTAAAGGCCGGGGCACAAGTGCGGGCTAGGCTAAAGGCCTGGGCACAAGTGCGGGCTAGGCTTAAGGCCGGGGCACAAGTGCGGGCTAGGCTTAAGGCCGGGGCACAAGTGCGGGCTAGGCTTAAGGCCGGGGCACAAGTGCGGGCTAGGCTTAAGGCCGGGGCACAAGTGCGGGCTAGGCTTAAGGCCGGGGCACAAGTGCGGGCTAGGCTGAAGGCCGGGGCACAAGTGCGGGCTAGGCTGAAGGCCGGGGCACAAGTGCGGGCTAGGCTGAAGGCCGGGGCACAAGTGCGGGCTAGGCATAAGGCCGGGGCACAAGTGCGGGCTAGGCTTAAGGCCGGGGCACAAGTGCGGGCTAGGCTTAAGGCCGGGGCACAAGTGCGGGCTAGGCTTAAGGCCGGGGCACAAGTGCGGGCTAGGCTTAAGGCCGGGGCACAAGTGCGGGCTAGGCTTAAGGCCTGGGCACAAGTGCGGGCTAGGCTTAAGGCCTGGGCACAAGTGCGGGCTAGGCTTAAGGCCTGGGCACAAGTGCGGGCTAGGCTTAAGGCTTGGGCACAAGTGCGGGCTAGGCTTAAGGCCTGAGCACAAGTGCGGGCTTGGCTTAAGTCCGTGGCACAAGTGCGGGCTAGGCTTAAGGCCGGGGGCACAAGTGCGGGCTAGGCTTAAGGCCGGGGCACAAGTGCGGGCTAGGCTTAAGGCCGGGGCACAAGTGCGGGCTAGGCTTAAGGCCTGGGCACAAGTGCGGGCTAGGCTTAAGGCCTGGGCACAAGTGCGGGCTAGGCTTCAGGCCGATGCACAAGTGCGGGCTAGGTTTAAGGCCTGGGCACAAGTGCGGGCTAGGCTTAAGGCCTGGGCACAAGTGCGGGCTAGGCTTAAGGCCTGGGCACAAGTGCGGGCTAGGCTTAAGGCCTGGGCACAAGTGCGGGCTAGGCTTAAGGCCTGGGCACAAGTGCGGGCTAGGCTTAAGGCCTGGGCACAAGTGCGGGCTAGGCTTAATCCCGGGGCACAAGTGCGGGCTAGGCTTAAGGCCTGGGCACAAGTGCGGGCTAGGCTTAAGGCCTGGGCACAAGTGCGGGCTAGGCTTAAGGCCTGGGCACAAGTGCGGGCTACGCTTAAGGCCGGGGGCACAAGTGCGGGCTAGGCTTAAGGCCGGGGGCACAAGTGCGGGCTAGGCTTAAGGCCGGGGCACAAGTGCGGGCTAGGCTTAAGGCCGGGGCACAAGTGCGGGCTAGGCTTAAGGCCGGGGCACAAGTGCGGGCTAGGCTTAAGGCCGGGGCACAAGTGCGGGCTAGGCTTAAGGCCGGGGCACAAGTGCGGGCTAGGCTTAAGGCCGGGGCACAAGTGCGGGCTAGGCTTAAGGCCGGGGCACAAGTGCGGGCTAGGCTTAAGGCCGGGGCACAAGTGCGGGCTAGGCTTAAGGCCGGGGCACAAGTGCGGGCTAGGCTTAAGGCCGGGGCACAAGTGCGGGCTAGGCTTAAGGCCGGGGCACAAGTGCAGTGCTGGCTAGGATCAAGGCAGGGGGCACAAGTGCTGGCTAGGCTTAAGGCATGGGCACAAGTGCCAGCTAGGCTTAAGGCCTGGGCACAAGTGCAGGCTAGGCTTAAGGCCTGGGCACAAGTGCAGTGCTGGCTAGGATCAAGGCAAGGGGGCACAAGTGCTGGCTAGGCTTAAGGCATGGGCACAAGTGCTGGCTAGGCTTAAGGCATACAGCTAACTCTTTGCACTCTTTGCATAAAGGGTTAGGCACCCATAGGGGTGAAGAGCTAGCTTTCACCCCTCTACTCTGTACTTGGACATTTAGGACTAGATCCTTTGTTGTACAGTGCGGAGCCTCTCCATAACCCCATGCTCCAAGCGACCAGGCACTTCTTGTCTGTCCTCCGTAAATGGGTAATGCCTTCTTCCCCAATTACAGTCGTGCATGTGCATTCAGACGGGACAAGAGCGAAGAGCATAAAGCTGGCCCTATGTGCATAACCAACATGAAGCTGAAGACAAAAACAAACAAACAAGCATACAAGGGGCTCAAAAGTGCGGGCTGGGCTTAAGGCCTGGGCACAAGTGGGGGCTGGGCTTAAGGCCTGGGCACAAGTGCGGGCTGGGCTTAAGGCCTGGGCACAAGTGCGGGCTGGGCTTAAGGCCTGGGCACAAGTGCGGGCTGGGCTTAAGGCCGGGGCACAAGTGCGGGCTAGGCTAAAGGCCGGGGCACAAGTGCGGGCTAGGCTAAAGGCCTGGGCACAAGTGCGGGCTAGGCTTAAGGCCGGGGCACAAGTGCGGGCTAGGCTTAAGGCCGGGGCACAAGTGCGGGCTAGGCTTAAGGCCGGGGCACAAGTGCGGGCTAGGCTTAAGGCCGGGGCACAAGTGCGGGCTAGGCTTAAGGCCGGGGCACAAGTGCGGGCTAGGCTTAAGGCCGGGGCACAAGTGCGGGCTAGGCTTAAGGCCGGGGCACAAGTGCGGGCTAGGCTTAAGGCCGGGGCACAAGTGCGGGCTAGGCTTAAGGCCGGGGCACAAGTGCAGTGCTGGCTAGGATCAAGGCAGGGGGCACAAGTGCTGGCTAGGCTTAAGGCATGGGCACAAGTGCCAGCTAGGCTTAAGGCCTGGGCACAAGTGCAGGCTAGGCTTAAGGCCTGGGCACAAGTGCAGTGCTGGCTAGGATCAAGGCAAGGGGGCACAAGTGCTGGCTAGGCTTAAGGCATGGGCACAAGTGCTGGCTAGGCTTAAGGCATACAGCTAACTCTTTGCACTCTTTGCATAAAGGGTTAGGCACCCATAGGGGTGAAGAGCTAGCTTTCACCCCTCTACTCTGTACTTGGACATTTAGGACTAGATCCTTTGTTGTACAGTGCGGAGCCTCTCCATAACCCCATGCTCCAAGCGACCAGGCACTTCTTGTCTGTCCTCCGTAAATGGGTAATGCCTTCTTCCCCAATTACAGTCGTGCATGTGCATTCAGACGGGACAAGAGCGAAGAGCATAAAGCTGGCCCTATGTGCATAACCAACATGAAGCTGAAGACAAAAACAAACAAACAAGCATACAAGGGGCTCAAAAGTGCGGGCTGGGCTTAAGGCCTGGGCACAAGTGGGGGCTGGGCTTAAGGCCTGGGCACAAGTGCGGGCTGGGCTTAAGGCCTGGGCACAAGTGCGGGCTGGGCTTAAGGCCTGGGCACAAGTGCGGGCTGGGCTTAAGGCCGGGGCACAAGTGCGGGCTAGGCTAAAGGCCGGGGCACAAGTGCGGGCTAGGCTAAAGGCCTGGGCACAAGTGCGGGCTAGGCTTAAGGCCGGGGCACAAGTGCGGGCTAGGCTTAAGGCCGGGGCACAAGTGCGGGCTAGGCTTAAGGCCGGGGCACAAGTGCGGGCTAGGCTTAAGGCCGGGGCACAAGTGCGGGCTAGGCTTAAGGCCGGGGCACAAGTGCGGGCTAGGCTTAAGGCCGGGGCACAAGTGCGGGCTAGGCTTAAGGCCGGGGCACAAGTGCGGGCTAGGCTTAAGGCCGGGGCACAAGTGCGGGCTAGGCTTAAGGCCGGGGCACAAGTGCAGTGCTGGCTAGGATCAAGGCAGGGGGCACAAGTGCTGGCTAGGCTTAAGGCATGGGCACAAGTGCCAGCTAGGCTTAAGGCCTGGGCACAAGTGCAGGCTAGGCTTAAGGCCTGGGCACAAGTGCAGTGCTGGCTAGGATCAAGGCAAGGGGGCACAAGTGCTGGCTAGGCTTAAGGCATGGGCACAAGTGCTGGCTAGGCTTAAGGCATACAGCTAACTCTTTGCACTCTTTGCATAAAGGGTTAGGCACCCATAGGGGTGAAGAGCTAGCTTTCACCCCTCTACTCTGTACTTGGACATTTAGGACTAGATCCTTTGTTGTACAGTGCGGAGCCTCTCCATAACCCCATGCTCCAAGCGACCAGGCACTTCTTGTCTGTCCTCCGTAAATGGGTAATGCCTTCTTCCCCAATTACAGTCGTGCATGTGCATTCAGACGGGACAAGAGCGAAGAGCATAAAGCTGGCCCTATGTGCATAACCAACATGAAGCTGAAGACAAAAACAAACAAACAAGCATACAAGGGGCTCAAAAGTGCGGGCTGGGCTTAAGGCCTGGGCACAAGTGGGGGCTGGGCTTAAGGCCTGGGCACAAGTGCGGGCTGGGCTTAAGGCCTGGGCACAAGTGCGGGCTGGGCTTAAGGCCTGGGCACAAGTGCGGGCTGGGCTTAAGGCCGGGGCACAAGTGCGGGCTAGGCTAAAGGCCGGGGCACAAGTGCGGGCTAGGCTAAAGGCCTGGGCACAAGTGCGGGCTAGGCTTAAGGCCGGGGCACAAGTGCGGGCTAGGCTTAAGGCCGGGGCACAAGTGCGGGCTAGGCTTAAGGCCGGGGCACAAGTGCGGGCTAGGCTTAAGGCCGGGGCACAAGTGCGGGCTAGGCTTAAGGCCGGGGCACAAGTGCGGGCTAGGCTTAAGGCCGGGGCACAAGTGCGGGCTAGGCTTAAGGCCGGGGCACAAGTGCGGGCTAGGCTTAAGGCCGGGGCACAAGTGCGGGCTAGGCTTAAGGCCGGGGCACAAGTGCAGTGCTGGCTAGGATCAAGGCAGGGGGCACAAGTGCTGGCTAGGCTTAAGGCATGGGCACAAGTGCCAGCTAGGCTTAAGGCCTGGGCACAAGTGCAGGCTAGGCTTAAGGCCTGGGCACAAGTGCAGTGCTGGCTAGGATCAAGGCAAGGGGGCACAAGTGCTGGCTAGGCTTAAGGCATGGGCACAAGTGCTGGCTAGGCTTAAGGCATACAGCTAACTCTTTGCACTCTTTGCATAAAGGGTTAGGCACCCATAGGGGTGAAGAGCTAGCTTTCACCCCTCTACTCTGTACTTGGACATTTAGGACTAGATCCTTTGTTGTACAGTGCGGAGCCTCTCCATAACCCCATGCTCCAAGCGACCAGGCACTTCTTGTCTGTCCTCCGTAAATGGGTAATGCCTTCTTCCCCAATTACAGTCGTGCATGTGCATTCAGACGGGACAAGAGCGAAGAGCATAAAGCTGGCCCTATGTGCATAACCAACATGAAGCTGAAGACAAAAACAAACAAACAAGCATACAAGGGGCTCAAAAGTGCGGGCTGGGCTTAAGGCCTGGGCACAAGTGCGGGCTGGGCTTAAGGCCTGGGCACAAGTGCGGGCTGGGCTTAAGGCCTGGGCACAAGTGCGGGCTGGGCTTAAGGCCTGGGCACAAGTGCGGGCTGGGCTTAAGGCCTGGGCACAAGTGCGGGCTGGGCTTAAGGCCTCGGCACAAGTGCGGGCTGGGCTTAAGGCCTGGGCACAAGTGCGGGCTGGGCTTAAGGCCTGGGCACAAGTGCGGGCTGGGCTTAAGGCCTGGGCACAAGTGCGGGCTGGGCTTAAGGCCTGGGCACAAGTGCGGGCTGGGCTTAAGGCCTGGGCACAAGTGCGGGCTGGGCTTAAGGCCTGGGCACAAGTGCGGGCTGGGCTTTAGGCCGGGGCACAAGTGCGGGCTAGGCTAAAGGCCGGGGCACAAGTGCGGGCTAGGCTAAAGGCCTGGGCACAAGTGCGGGCTAGGCTTAAGGCCGGGGCACAAGTGCGGGCTAGGCTTAAGGCCGGGGCACAAGTGCGGGCTAGGCTTAAGGCCGGGGCACAAGTGCGGGCTAGGCTTAAGGCCGGGGCACAAGTGCGGGCTAGGCTTAAGGCCGGGGCACAAGTGCGGGCTAGGCTTAAGGCCGGGGCACAAGTGCGAGCTAGGCTTAAGGCCGGGGCACAAGTGCGGGCTAGGTTTAAGGCCTGGGCACAAGTGCGGGCTAGGCTTAAGGCCTGGGCACAAGTGCGGGCTAGGCTTAAGGCCTGGGCACAAGTGCGGGCTAGGCTAAAGGCCTGGGCACAAGTGCGGGCTAGGCTTAAGGCCGGGGCACAAGTGCGGGCTAGGCTTAAGGCCGGGGCACAAGTGCGGGCTAGGCTTAAGGCCGGGGCACAAGTGCGGGCTAGGCTTAAGGCCGGGGCACAAGTGCGGGCTAGGCTTAAGGCCGGGGCACAAGTGCGGGCTAGGCTTAAGGCCGGGGCACAAGTGCGGGCTAGGCTTAAGGCCGGGGCACAAGTGCGGGCTAGGCTTAAGGCCGGGGCACAAGTTCGGGCTAGGCTTAAGGCCGGGGCACAAGTGCGGGCTAGGCTTAAGGCCGGGGCACAAGTGCGGGCTAGGCTTAAGGCCGGGGCACAAGTGCGGGCTAGGCTTAAGGCCGGGGCACAAGTGCGGGCTTGGCTTAAGGCCGGGGCACAAGTGCGGGCTAGGCTTAAGGCCGGGAGACAAGTGCGGGCTGGGCTTAAGGCCGCGGCACAAGTGCGGGCTGGGCTTAAGGCCGGGGCACAAGTGCGGGCTGGGCTTAAGGCCGGGGCACAAGTGCGGGCTGGGCTTAAGGCCTGGGCACAAGTGCGGGCTGGGCTTAAAGCCTGGGCACAAGTGCGGGCTGGGCTTAAGGCCTCAGCACAAGTGCGGGCTGGGCTTAAGGCCTGGGCACAAGTGCGGGCTGGGCTTAAGGCCTGGGCACAAGTGCGGGCTGGGCTTAAGGCCTGGGCACAAGTGCGGGCTGGGCTTAAGGCCTGGGCACAAGTGCGGGCTGGGCTTAAGGCCTGGGCACAAGTGCGGGCTGGGCTTAAGGCCTGGGCACAAGTGCGGGCTGGGCTTAAGGCCTGGGCACAAGTGCGGGCTGGGCTTAAGGCCTGGGCACAAGTGCGGGCTGGGCTTAAGGCCTGGGCACAAGTGCGGGCTGGGCTTTAGGCCGGGGCACAAGTGCGGGCTAGGCTAAAGGCCGGGGCACAAGTGCGGGCTAGGCTAAAGGCCTGGGCACAAGTGCGGGCTAGGCTTAAGGCCGGGGCACAAGTGCGGGCTAGGCTTAAGGCCGGGGCACAAGTGCGGGCTAGGCTTAAGGCCGGGGCACAAGTGCGGGCTAGGCTTAAGGCCGGGGCACAAGTGCGGGCTAGGCTGAAGGCCGGGGCACAAGTGCGGGCTAGGCTGAAGGCCGGGACACAAGTGCGGGCTAGGCTTAAGGCCGGGGCACAAGTGCGGGCTAGGCTTAAGGCCGGGGCACAAGTGCGGGCTAGGCTTAAGGCCGGGGCACAAGTGCGGGCTAGGCTTAAGGCCGGGGCACAAGTGCGGGCTAGGCTTAAGGCCGGGGCACAAGTGCGGGCTAGGCTTAAGGCCTGGGCACAAGTGCGGGCTAGGCTTAAGGCCTGGGCACAAGTGCGGGCTAGGCTTAAGGCCTGGGCACAAGTGCGGGCTAGGCTTAAGGCTTGGGCACAAGTGCGGGCTAGGCTTAAGGCCTGAGCACAAGTGCGGGCTTGGCTTAAGTCCGTGGCACAAGTGCGGGCTAGGCTTAAGGCCGGGGGCACAAGTGCGGGCTAGGCTTAAGGCCGGGGCACAAGTGCGGGCTAGGCTTAAGGCCGGGGCACAAGTGCGGGCTAGGCTTAAGGCCTGGGCACAAGTGCGGGCTAGGCTTAAGGCCTGGGCACAAGTGCGGGCTAGGCTTCAGGCCGATGCACAAGTGCGGGCTAGGCTTAAGGCCTGGGCACAAGTGCGGGCTAGGCTTCAGGCCGATGCACAAGTGCGGGCTAGGTTTAAGGCCTGGGCACAAGTGCGGGCTAGGCTTAAGGCCTGGGCACAAGTGCGGGCTAGGCTTAAGGCCTGGGCACAAGTGCGGGCTAGGCTTAAGGCCTGGGCACAAGTGCGGGCTAGGCTTAAGGCCTGGGCACAAGTGCGGGCTAGGCTTAAGGCCTGGGCACAAGTGCGGGCTAGGCTTAATCCCGGGGCACAAGTGCGGGCTAGGCTTAAGGCCTGGGCACAAGTGCGGGCTAGGCTTAAGGCCTGGGCACAAGTGCGGGCTAGGCTTAAGGCCTGGGCACAAGTGCGGGCTAGGCTTAAGGCCTGGGCACAAGTGCGGGCTACGCTTAAGGCCGGGGGCACAAGTGCGGGCTAGGCTTAAGGCCGGGGGCACAAGTGCGGGCTAGGCATAAGGCCTGGGCACAAGTGCGGGCTAGGCTTAAGGCCGATGCACAAGTGCGGGCTAGGCTTAAGGCCGGGGCACAAGTGCGGGCTAGGTTTAAGGCCTGGGCACAAGTGCGGGCTAGGCTTAAGGCCTGGGCACAAGTGCGGGCTAGGCTTAAGGCCTGGGCACAAGTGCGGGCTAGGCTTAAGGCCTGAGCACAAGTGCGGGCTAGGCTTAAGGCCGGGGCACAAGTGCGGGCTAGGCCTAAGGCCGGGGCACAAGTGCGGGCTAGGCTTAAGGCCTGGGCACAAGTGCGGGCTACGCTTAAGGCCGGGGGCACAAGTGCGGGCTAGGCTTAAGGCCGGGGGCACAAGTGCGGGCTAGGCATAAGGCCTGGGCACAAGTGCGGGCTAGGCTTAAGGCCGATGCACAAGTGCGGGCTAGGCTTAAGGCCGGGGCACAAGTGCGGGCTAGGTTTAAGGCCTGGGCACAAGTGCGGGCTAGGCTTAAGGCCTGGGCACAAGTGCGGGCTAGGCTTAAGGCCTGAGCACAAGTGCGGGCTAGGCTTAAGGCCGGGGCACAAGTGCGGGCTGGGCTTAAGGTCGGGGCACAAGTGCGGGCTGGGCTTAAGGTCGGGGCACAAGTGCGGGCTAGGCTTAAGGCCGGGGCACAAGTGCGGGCTAGGCTTAAGGCCGGGGCACAAGTGCGGGCTAGGCTTAAGGCCGGGGCACAAGTGCGGGCTAGGCTTAAGGCCGGGGCACAAGTGCGGGCTAGGCTTAAGGCCGGGGCACAAGTGCGGGCTAGGCTTAAGGCCGGTGCACAAGTGCGGGCTAGGCTTAAGGCCGGGGCACAAGTGCGGGCTAGGCTTAAGGCCGGGGCACAAGTGCGGGCTAGGCTTAAGGCCGGGGCACAAGTGCGGGCTAGGCTTAAGGCCGGGGCACAAGTGCGGGCTAGGCTTAAGGCCGGGGCACAAGTGCGGGCTAGGCTTAAGGCCGGGGCACAAGTGCGGGCTAGGCTTAAGGCCGGGGCACAAGTGCAGTGCTGGCTAGGATCAAGGCAGGGGGCACAAGTGCTGGCTAGGCTTAAGGCATGGGCACAAGTGCCAGCTAGGCTTAAGGCCTGGGCACAAGTGCAGGCTAGGCTTAAGGCCTGGGCACAAGTGCAGTGCTGGCTAGGATCAAGGCAAGGGGGCACAAGTGCTGGCTAGGCTTAAGGCATGGGCACAAGTGCTGGCTAGGCTTAAGGCATACAGCTAACTCTTTGCACTCTTTGCATAAAGGGTTAGGCACCCATAGGGGTGAAGAGCTAGCTTTCACCCCTCTACTCTGTACTTGGACATTTAGGACTAGATCCTTTGTTGTACAGTGCGGAGCCTCTCCATAACCCCATGCTCCAAGCGACCAGGCACTTCTTGTCTGTCCTCCGTAAATGGGTAATGCCTTCTTCCCCAATTACAGTCGTGCATGTGCATTCAGACGGGACAAGAGCGAAGAGCATAAAGCTGGCCCTATGTGCATAACCAACATGAAGCTGAAGACAAAAACAAACAAACAAGCATACAAGGGGCTCAAAAGTGCGGGCTGGGCTTAAGGCCTGGGCACAAGTGGGGGCTGGGCTTAAGGCCTGGGCACAAGTGCGGGCTGGGCTTAAGGCCTGGGCACAAGTGCGGGCTGGGCTTAAGGCCTGGGCACAAGTGCGGGCTGGGCTTAAGGCCTGGGCACAAGTGCGGGCTGGGCTTAAGGCCTGGGCACAAGTGCGGGCTGGGCTTTAGGCCGGGGCACAAGTGCGGGCTAGGCTAAAGGCCGGGGCACAAGTGCGGGCTAGGCTAAAGGCCTGGGCACAAGTGCGGGCTAGGCTTAAGGCCGGGGCACAAGTGCGGGCTAGGCTTAAGGCCGGGGCACAAGTGCGGGCTAGGCTTAAGGCCGGGGCACAAGTGCGGGCTAGGCTTAAGGCCGGGGCACAAGTGCGGGCTAGGCTTAAGGCCGGGGCACAAGTGCGGGCTAGGCTTAAGGCCGGGGCACAAGTGCGGGCTAGGCTGAAGGCCGGGGCACAAGTGCGGGCTAGGCTGAAGGCCGGGGCACAAGTGCGGGCTAGGCTGAAGGCCGGGACACAAGTGCGGGCTAGGCTTAAGGCCGGGGCACAAGTGCGGGCTAGGCTTAAGGCCGGGGCACAAGTGCGGGCTAGGCTTAAGGCCGGGGCACAAGTGCGGGCTAGGCTTAAGGCCGGGGCACAAGTGCGGGCTAGGCTTAAGGCCGGGGCACAAGTGCGGGCTAGGCTTAAGGCCTGGGCACAAGTGCGGGCTAGGCTTAAGGCCTGGGCACAAGTGCGGGCTAGGCTTAAGGCCTGGGCACAAGTGCGGGCTAGGCTTAAGGCTTGGGCACAAGTGCGGGCTAGGCTTAAGGCCTGAGCACAAGTGCGGGCTTGGCTTAAGTCCGTGGCACAAGTGCGGGCTAGGCTTAAGGCCGGGGCACAAGTGCGGGCTAGGCTTAAGGCCGGGGCACAAGTGCGGGCTAGGCTTAAGGCCTGGGCACAAGTGCGGGCTAGGCTTAAGGCCTGGGCACAAGTGCGGGCTAGGCTTCAGGCCGATGCACAAGTGCGGGCTAGGCTTAAGGCCTGGGCACAAGTGCGGGCTAGGCTTCAGGCCGATGCACAAGTGCGGGCTAGGTTTAAGGCCTGGGCACAAGTGCGGGCTAGGCTTAAGGCCTGGGCACAAGTGCGGGCTAGGCTTAAGGCCTGGGCACAAGTGCGGGCTAGGCTTAAGGCCTGGGCACAAGTGCGGGCTAGGCTTAAGGCCTGGGCACAAGTGCGGGCTAGGCTTAAGGCCTGGGCACAAGTGCGGGCTAGGCTTAATCCCGGGGCACAAGTGCGGGCTAGGCTTAAGGCCTGGGCACAAGTGCGGGCTAGGCTTAAGGCCTGGGCACAAGTGCGGGCTAGGCTTAAGGCCTGGGCACAAGTGCGGGCTAGGCTTAAGGCCTGGGCACAAGTGCGGGCTAGGCTTAAGGCCTGGGCACAAGTGCGGGCTACGCTTAAGGCCGGGGGCACAAGTGCGGGCTAGGCTTAAGGCCGGGGGCACAAGTGCGGGCTAGGCATAAGGCCTGGGCACAAGTGCGGGCTAGGCTTAAGGCCGATGCACAAGTGCGGGCTAGGCTTAAGGCCGGGGCACAAGTGCGGGCTAGGTTTAAGGCCTGGGCACAAGTGCGGGCTAGGCTTAAGGCCTGGGCACAAGTGCGGGCTAGGCTTAAGGCCTGGGCACAAGTGCGGGCTAGGCTTAAGGCCTGAGCACAAGTGCGGGCTAGGCTTAAGGCCGGGGCACAAGTGCGGGCTAGGCCTAAGGCCGGGGCACAAGTGCGGGCTAGGCTTAAGGCCTGGGCACAAGTGCGGGCTACGCTTAAGGCCGGGGGCACAAGTGCGGGCTAGGCTTAAGGCCGGGGGCACAAGTGCGGGCTAGGCATAAGGCCTGGGCACAAGTGCGGGCTAGGCTTAAGGCCGATGCACAAGTGCGGGCTAGGCTTAAGGCCGGGGCACAAGTGCGGGCTAGGTTTAAGGCCTGGGCACAAGTGCGGGCTAGGCTTAAGGCCTGGGCACAAGTGCGGGCTTGGCTTAAGGCCGGGGCACAAGTGCGGGCTAGGCTTAAGGCCGGGAGACAAGTGCGGGCTGGGCTTAAGGCCGCGGCACAAGTGCGGGCTGGGCTTAAGGCCGGGGCACAAGTGCGGGCTGGGCTTAAGGCCGGGGCACAAGTGCGGGCTGGGCTTAAGGCCTGGGCACAAGTGCGGGCTGGGCTTAAAGCCTGGGCACAAGTGCGGGCTGGGCTTAAGGCCTCAGCACAAGTGCGGGCTGGGCTTAAGGCCTGGGCACAAGTGCGGGCTGGGCTTAAGGCCTGGGCACAAGTGCGGGCTGGGCTTAAGGCCTGGGCACAAGTGCGGGCTGGGCTTAAGGCCTGGGCACAAGTGCGGGCTGGGCTTAAGGCCTGGGCACAAGTGCGGGCTGGGCTTAAGGCCTGGGCACAAGTGCGGGCTGGGCTTAAGGCCTGGGCACAAGTGCGGGCTGGGCTTAAGGCCTGGGCACAAGTGCGGGCTGGGCTTAAGGCCTGGGCACAAGTGCGGGCTGGGCTTTAGGCCGGGGCACAAGTGCGGGCTAGGCTAAAGGCCGGGGCACAAGTGCGGGCTAGGCTAAAGGCCTGGGCACAAGTGCGGGCTAGGCTTAAGGCCGGGGCACAAGTGCGGGCTAGGCTTAAGGCCGGGGCACAAGTGCGGGCTAGGCTTAAGGCCGGGGCACAAGTGCGGGCTAGGCTTAAGGCCGGGGCACAAGTGCGGGCTAGGCTGAAGGCCGGGGCACAAGTGCGGGCTAGGCTGAAGGCCGGGACACAAGTGCGGGCTAGGCTTAAGGCCGGGGCACAAGTGCGGGCTAGGCTTAAGGCCGGGGCACAAGTGCGGGCTAGGCTTAAGGCCGGGGCACAAGTGCGGGCTAGGCTTAAGGCCGGGGCACAAGTGCGGGCTAGGCTTAAGGCCGGGGCACAAGTGCGGGCTAGGCTTAAGGCCTGGGCACAAGTGCGGGCTAGGCTTAAGGCCTGGGCACAAGTGCGGGCTAGGCTTAAGGCCTGGGCACAAGTGCGGGCTAGGCTTAAGGCTTGGGCACAAGTGCGGGCTAGGCTTAAGGCCTGAGCACAAGTGCGGGCTTGGCTTAAGTCCGTGGCACAAGTGCGGGCTAGGCTTAAGGCCGGGGGCACAAGTGCGGGCTAGGCTTAAGGCCGGGGCACAAGTGCGGGCTAGGCTTAAGGCCGGGGCACAAGTGCGGGCTAGGCTTAAGGCCGGGGCACAAGTGCGGGCTAGGCTTAAGGCCTGGGCACAAGTGCGGGCTAGGCTTCAGGCCGATGCACAAGTGCGGGCTAGGCTTAAGGCCTGGGCACAAGTGCGGGCTAGGCTTCAGGCCGATGCACAAGTGCGGGCTAGGTTTAAGGCCTGGGCACAAGTGCGGGCTAGGCTTAAGGCCTGGGCACAAGTGCGGGCTAGGCTTAAGGCCTGGGCACAAGTGCGGGCTAGGCTTAAGGCCTGGGCACAAGTGCGGGCTAGGCTTAAGGCCTGGGCACAAGTGCGGGCTAGGCTTAAGGCCTGGGCACAAGTGCGGGCTAGGCTTAATCCCGGGGCACAAGTGCGGGCTAGGCTTAAGGCCTGGGCACAAGTGCGGGCTAGGCTTAAGGCCTGGGCACAAGTGCGGGCTAGGCTTAAGGCCTGGGCACAAGTGCGGGCTAGGCTTAAGGCCTGGGCACAAGTGCGGGCTACGCTTAAGGCCGGGGGCACAAGTGCGGGCTAGGCTTAAGGCCGGGGGCACAAGTGCGGGCTAGGCATAAGGCCTGGGCACAAGTGCGGGCTAGGCTTAAGGCCGATGCACAAGTGCGGGCTAGGCTTAAGGCCGGGGCACAAGTGCGGGCTAGGTTTAAGGCCTGGGCACAAGTGCGGGCTAGGCTTAAGGCCTGGGCACAAGTGCGGGCTAGGCTTAAGGCCTGGGCACAAGTGCGGGCTAGGCTTAAGGCCTGAGCACAAGTGCGGGCTAGGCTTAAGGCCGGGGCACAAGTGCGGGCTAGGCCTAAGGCCGGGGCACAAGTGCGGGCTAGGCTTAAGGCCTGGGCACAAGTGCGGGCTACGCTTAAGGCCGGGGGCACAAGTGCGGGCTAGGCTTAAGGCCGGGGGCACAAGTGCGGGCTAGGCATAAGGCCTGGGCACAAGTGCGGGCTAGGCTTAAGGCCGATGCACAAGTGCGGGCTAGGCTTAAGGCCGGGGCACAAGTGCGGGCTAGGTTTAAGGCCTGGGCACAAGTGCGGGCTAGGCTTAAGGCCTGGGCACAAGTGCGGGCTAGGCTTAAGGCCTGAGCACAAGTGCGGGCTAGGCTTAAGGCCGGGGCACAAGTGCGGGCTGGGCTTAAGGTCGGGGCACAAGTGCGGGCTGGGCTTAAGGTCGGGGCACAAGTGCGGGCTAGGCTTAAGGCCGGGGCACAAGTGCGGGCTAGGCTTAAGGCCGGGGCACAAGTGCGGGCTAGGCTTAAGGCCGGGGCACAAGTGCGGGCTAGGCTTAAGGCCGGGGCACAAGTGCGGGCTAGGCTTAAGGCCGGGGCACAAGTGCGGGCTAGGCTTAAGGCCGGTGCACAAGTGCGGGCTAGGCTTAAGGCCGGGGCACAAGTGCGGGCTAGGCTTAAGGCCGGGGCACAAGTGCGGGCTAGGCTTAAGGCCGGGGCACAAGTGCGGGCTAGGCTTAAGGCCGGGGCACAAGTGCGGGCTAGGCTTAAGGCCGGGGCACAAGTGCGGGCTAGGCTTAAGGCCGGGGCACAAGTGCGGGCTAGGCTTAAGGCCGGGGCACAAGTGCAGTGCTGGCTAGGATCAAGGCAGGGGGCACAAGTGCTGGCTAGGCTTAAGGCATGGGCACAAGTGCCAGCTAGGCTTAAGGCCTGGGCACAAGTGCAGGCTAGGCTTAAGGCCTGGGCACAAGTGCAGTGCTGGCTAGGATCAAGGCAAGGGGGCACAAGTGCTGGCTAGGCTTAAGGCATGGGCACAAGTGCTGGCTAGGCTTAAGGCATACAGCTAACTCTTTGCACTCTTTGCATAAAGGGTTAGGCACCCATAGGGGTGAAGAGCTAGCTTTCACCCCTCTACTCTGTACTTGGACATTTAGGACTAGATCCTTTGTTGTACAGTGCGGAGCCTCTCCATAACCCCATGCTCCAAGCGACCAGGCACTTCTTGTCTGTCCTCCGTAAATGGGTAATGCCTTCTTCCCCAATTACAGTCGTGCATGTGCATTCAGACGGGACAAGAGCGAAGAGCATAAAGCTGGCCCTATGTGCATAACCAACATGAAGCTGAAGACAAAAACAAACAAACAAGCATACAAGGGGCTCAAAAGTGCGGGCTGGGCTTAAGGCCTGGGCACAAGTGCGGGCTGGGCTTAAGGCCTGGGCACAAGTGCGGGCTGGGCTTAAGGCCTGGGCACAAGTGCGGGCTGGGCTTAAGGCCTGGGCACAAGTGCGGGCTGGGCTTTAGGCCGGGGCACAAGTGCGGGCTAGGCTAAAGGCCGGGGCACAAGTGCGGGCTAGGCTAAAGGCCTGGGCACAAGTGCGGGCTAGGCTTAAGGCCGGGGCACAAGTGCGGGCTAGGCTTAAGGCCGGGGCACAAGTGCGGGCTAGGCTTAAGGCCGGGGCACAAGTGCGGGCTAGGCTTAAGGCCGGGGCACAAGTGCGGGCTAGGCTTAAGGCCGGGGCACAAGTGCGGGCTAGGCTTAAGGCCGGGGCACAAGTGCGGGCTAGGCTTAAGGCCGGGGCACAAGTGCGGGCTAGGCTTAAGGCCGGGGCACAAGTGCGGGCTAGGCTTAAGGCCGGGGCACAAGTGCGGGCTAGGCTTAAGGCCGGGGCACAAGTGCGGGCTTGGCTTAAGGCCGGGGCACAAGTGCGGGCTAGGCTTAAGGCCGGGAGACAAGTGCGGGCTGGGCTTAAGGCCGCGGCACAAGTGCGGGCTGGGCTTAAGGCCGGGGCACAAGTGCGGGCTGGGCTTAAGGCCGGGGCACAAGTGCGGGCTGGGCTTAAGGCCTGGGCACAAGTGCGGGCTGGGCTTAAAGCCTGGGCACAAGTGCGGGCTGGGCTTAAGGCCTCAGCACAAGTGCGGGCTGGGCTTAAGGCCTGGGCACAAGTGCGGGCTGGGCTTACGGCCTGGGCACAAGTGCGGGCTGGGCTTAAGGCCTGGGCACAAGTGCGGGCTGGGCTTAAGGCCTGGGCACAAGTGCGGGCTGGGCTTAAGGCCTGGGCACAAGTGCGGGCTGGGCTTAAGGCCTGGGCACAAGTGCGGGCTGGGCTTAAGGCCTGGGCACAAGTGCGGGCTGGGCTTAAGGCCTGGGCACAAGTGCGGTCTGGGCTTAAGGCCTGGGCACAAGTGCGGGCTGGGCTTTAGGCCGGGGCACAAGTGCGGGCTAGGCTAAAGGCCGGGGCACAAGTGCGGGCTAGGCTAAAGGCCTGGGCACAAGTGCGGGCTAGGCTTAAGGCCGGGGCACAAGTGCGGGCTAGGCTTAAGGCCGGGGCACAAGTGCGGGCTAGGCTTAAGGCCGGGGCACAAGTGCGGGCTAGGCTTAAGGCCGGGGCACAAGTGCGGGCTAGGCTGAAGGCCGGGGCACAAGTGCGGGCTAGGCTGAAGGCCGGGACACAAGTGCGGGCTAGGCTTAAGGCCGGGGCACAAGTGCGGGCTAGGCTTAAGGCCGGGGCACAAGTGCGGGCTAGGCTTAAGGCCGGGGCACAAGTGCGGGCTAGGCTTAAGGCCGGGGCACAAGTGCGGGCTAGGCTTAAGGCCGGGGCACAAGTGCGGGCTAGGCTTAAGGCCTGGGCACAAGTGCGGGCTAGGCTTAAGGCCTGGGCACAAGTGCGGGCTAGGCTTAAGGCCTGGGCACAAGTGCGGGCTAGGCTTAAGGCTTGGGCACAAGTGCGGGCTAGGCTTAAGGCCTGAGCACAAGTGCGGGCTTGGCTTAAGTCCGTGGCACAAGTGCGGGCTAGGCTTAAGGCCGGGGGCACAAGTGCGGGCTAGGCTTAAGGCCGGGGGCACAAGTGCGGGCTAGGCTTAAGGCCGGGGCACAAGTGCGGGCTAGGCTTAAGGCCTGGGCACAAGTGCGGGCTAGGCTTAAGGCCTGGGCACAAGTGCGGGCTAGGCTTCAGGCCGATGCACAAGTGCGGGCTAGGCTTAAGGCCTGGGCACAAGTGCGGGCTAGGCTTCAGGCCGATGCACAAGTGCGGGCTAGGTTTAAGGCCTGGGCACAAGTGCGGGCTAGGCTTAAGGCCTGGGCACAAGTGCGGGCTAGGCTTAAGGCCTGGGCACAAGTGCGGGCTAGGCTTAAGGCCTGGGCACAAGTGCGGGCTAGGCTTAAGGCCTGGGCACAAGTGCGGGCTAGGCTTAAGGCCTGGGCACAAGTGCGGGCTAGGCTTAATCCCGGGGCACAAGTGCGGGCTAGGCTTAAGGCCTGGGCACAAGTGCGGGCTAGGCTTAAGGCCTGGGCACAAGTGCGGGCTAGGCTTAAGGCCTGGGCACAAGTGCGGGCTAGGCTTAAGGCCTGGGCACAAGTGCGGGCTACGCTTAAGGCCAGGGGCACAAGTGCGGGCTAGGCTTAAGGCCGGGGGCACAAGTGCGGGCTAGGCATAAGGCCTGGGCACAAGTGCGGGCTAGGCTTAAGGCCGATGCACAAGTGCGGGCTAGGCTTAAGGCCGGGGCACAAGTGCGGGCTAGGTTTAAGGCCTGGGCACAAGTGCGGGCTAGGCTTAAGGCCTGGGCACAAGTGCGGGCTAGGCTTAAGGCCTGGGCACAAGTGCGGGCTAGGCTTAAGGCCTGAGCACAAGTGCGGGCTAGGCTTAAGGCCGGGGCACAAGTGCGGGCTAGGCCTAAGGCCGGGGCACAAGTGCGGGCTAGGCTTAAGGCCTGGGCACAAGTGCGGGCTACGCTTAAGGCCGGGGGCACAAGTGCGGGCTAGGCTTAAGGCCGGGGGCACAAGTGCGGGCTAGGCATAAGGCCTGGGCACAAGTGCGGGCTAGGCTTAAGGCCGATGCACAAGTGCGGGCTAGGCTTAAGGCCGGGGCACAAGTGCGGGCTAGGTTTAAGGCCTGGGCACAAGTGCGGGCTAGGCTTAAGGCCTGGGCACAAGTGCGGGCTAGGCTTAAGGCCTGAGCACAAGTGCGGGCTAGGCTTAAGGCCGGGGCACAAGTGCGGGCTGGGCTTAAGGTCGGGGCACAAGTGCGGGCTGGGCTTAAGGTCGGGGCACAAGTGCGGGCTAGGCTTAAGGCCGGGGCACAAGTGCGGGCTAGGCTTAAGGCCGGGGCACAAGTGCGGGCTAGGCTTAAGGCCGGGGCACAAGTGCGGGCTAGGCTTAAGGCCGGGGCACAAGTGCGGGCTAGGCTTAAGGCCGGGGCACAAGTGCGGGCTAGGCTTAAGGCCGGTGCACAAGTGCGGGCTAGGCTTAAGGCCGGGGCACAAGTGCGGGCTAGGCTTAAGGCCGGGGCACAAGTGCGGGCTAGGCTTAAGGCCGGGGCACAAGTGCGGGCTAGGCTTAAGGCCGGGGCACAAGTGCGGGCTAGGCTTAAGGCCGGGGCACAAGTGCGGGCTAGGCTTAAGGCCGGGGCACAAGTGCGGGCTAGGCTTAAGGCCGGGGCACAAGTGCAGTGCTGGCTAGGATCAAGGCAGGGGGCACAAGTGCTGGCTAGGCTTAAGGCATGGGCACAAGTGCCAGCTAGGCTTAAGGCCTGGGCACAAGTGCAGGCTAGGCTTAAGGCCTGGGCACAAGTGCAGTGCTGGCTAGGATCAAGGCAAGGGGGCACAAGTGCTGGCTAGGCTTAAGGCATGGGCACAAGTGCTGGCTAGGCTTAAGGCATACAGCTAACTCTTTGCACTCTTTGCATAAAGGGTTAGGCACCCATAGGGGTGAAGAGCTAGCTTTCACCCCTCTACTCTGTACTTGGACATTTAGGACTAGATCCTTTGTTGTACAGTGCGGAGCCTCTCCATAACCCCATGCTCCAAGCGACCAGGCACTTCTTGTCTGTCCTCCGTAAATGGGTAATGCCTTCTTCCCCAATTACAGTCGTGCATGTGCATTCAGACGGGACAAGAGCGAAGAGCATAAAGCTGGCCCTATGTGCATAACCAACATGAAGCTGAAGACAAAAACAAACAAACAAGCATACAAGGGGCTCAAAAGTGCGGGCTGGGCTTAAGGCCTGGGCACAAGTGGGGGCTGGGCTTAAGGCCTGGGCACAAGTGCGGGCTGGGCTTAAGGCCTGGGCACAAGTGCGGGCTGGGCTTAAGGCCTGGGCACAAGTGCGGGCTGGGCTTAAGGCCTGGGCACAAGTGCGGGCTGGGCTTAAGGCCTGGGCACAAGTGCGGGCTGGGCTTTAGGCCGGGGCACAAGTGCGGGCTAGGCTAAAGGCCGGGGCACAAGTGCGGGCTAGGCTAAAGGCCTGGGCACAAGTGCGGGCTAGGCTTAAGGCCGGGGCACAAGTGCGGGCTAGGCTTAAGGCCGGGGCACAAGTGCGGGCTAGGCTTAAGGCCGGGGGCACAAGTGCGGGCTAGGCTTAAGGCCGGGGCACAAGTGCGGGCTAGGCTTAAGGCCGGGGCACAAGTGCGGGCTAGGCTTAAGGCCGGGGCACAAGTGCGGGCTAGGCTTAAGGCCGGGGCACAAGTGCGGGCTAGGCTTAAGGCCGGGGCACAAGTGCGGGCTAGGCTTAAGGCCGGGGCACAAGTGCGGGCTAGGCTTAAGGCCGGGGCACAAGTGCGGGCTAGGCTTAAGGCCGGGGCACAAGTGCGGGCTAGGCTTAAGGCCGGGGCACAAGTGCGGGCTAGGCTTAAGGCCGGGGCACAAGTGCGGGCTAGGCTTAAGGCCGGGGCACAAGTGCAGTGCTGGCTAGGATCAAGGCAGGGGGCACAAGTGCTGGCTAGGCTTAAGGCATGGGCACAAGTGCCAGCTAGGCTTAAGGCCTGGGCACAAGTGCAGGCTAGGCTTAAGGCCTGGGCACAAGTGCAGTGCTGGCTAGGATCAAGGCAAGGGGGCACAAGTGCTGGCTAGGCTTAAGGCATGGGCACAAGTGCTGGCTAGGCTTAAGGCATACAGCTAACTCTTTGCACTCTTTGCATAAAGGGTTAGGCACCCATAGGGGTGAAGAGCTAGCTTTCACCCCTCTACTCTGTACTTGGACATTTAGGACTAGATCCTTTGTTGTACAGTGCGGAGCCTCTCCATAACCCCATGCTCCAAGCGACCAGGCACTTCTTGTCTGTCCTCCGTAAATGGGTAATGCCTTCTTCCCCAATTACAGTCGTGCATGTGCATTCAGACGGGACAAGAGCGAAGAGCATAAAGCTGGCCCTATGTGCATAACCAACATGAAGCTGAAGACAAAAACAAACAAACAAGCATACAAGGGGCTCAAAAGTGCGGGCTGGGCTTAAGGCCTGGGCACAAGTGGGGGCTGGGCTTAAGGCCTGGGCACAAGTGCGGGCTGGGCTTAAGGCCTGGGCACAAGTGCGGGCTGGGCTTAAGGCCTGGGCACAAGTGCGGGCTGGGCTTAAGGCCGGGGCACAAGTGCGGGCTAGGCTAAAGGCCGGGGCACAAGTGCGGGCTAGGCTAAAGGCCTGGGCACAAGTGCGGGCTAGGCTTAAGGCCGGGGCACAAGTGCGGGCTAGGCTTAAGGCCGGGGCACAAGTGCGGGCTAGGCTTAAGGCCGGGGCACAAGTGCGGGCTAGGCTTAAGGCCGGGGCACAAGTGCGGGCTAGGCTTAAGGCCGGGGCACAAGTGCGGGCTAGGCTTAAGGCCGGGGCACAAGTGCGGGCTAGGCTTAAGGCCGGGGCACAAGTGCGGGCTAGGTTTAAGGCCTGGGCACAAGTGCGGGCTAGGCTTAAGGCCTGGGCACAAGTGCGGGCTAGGCTTAAGGCCTGAGCACAAGTGCGGGCTAGGCTTAAGGCCGGGGCACAAGTGCGGGCTGGGCTTAAGGTCGGGGCACAAGTGCGGGCTGGGCTTAAGGTCGGGGCACAAGTGCGGGCTAGGCTTAAGGCCGGGGCACAAGTGCGGGCTAGGCTTAAGGCCGGGGCACAAGTGCGGGCTAGGCTTAAGGCCGGGGCACAAGTGCGGGCTAGGCTTAAGGCCGGGGCACAAGTGCGGGCTAGGCTTAAGGCCGGGGCACAAGTGCGGGCTAGGCTTAAGGCCGGTGCACAAGTGCGGGCTAGGCTTAAGGCCGGGGCACAAGTGCGGGCTAGGCTTAAGGCCGGGGCACAAGTGCGGGCTAGGCTTAAGGCCGGGGCACAAGTGCGGGCTAGGCTTAAGGCCGGGGCACAAGTGCGGGCTAGGCTTAAGGCCGGGGCACAAGTGCGGGCTAGGCTTAAGGCCGGGGCACAAGTGCGGGCTAGGCTTAAGGCCGGGGCACAAGTGCAGTGCTGGCTAGGATCAAGGCAGGGGGCACAAGTGCTGGCTAGGCTTAAGGCATGGGCACAAGTGCCAGCTAGGCTTAAGGCCTGGGCACAAGTGCAGGCTAGGCTTAAGGCCTGGGCACAAGTGCAGTGCTGGCTAGGATCAAGGCAAGGGGGCACAAGTGCTGGCTAGGCTTAAGGCATGGGCACAAGTGCTGGCTAGGCTTAAGGCATACAGCTAACTCTTTGCACTCTTTGCATAAAGGGTTAGGCACCCATAGGGGTGAAGAGCTAGCTTTCACCCCTCTACTCTGTACTTGGACATTTAGGACTAGATCCTTTGTTGTACAGTGCGGAGCCTCTCCATAACCCCATGCTCCAAGCGACCAGGCACTTCTTGTCTGTCCTCCGTAAATGGGTAATGCCTTCTTCCCCAATTACAGTCGTGCATGTGCATTCAGACGGGACAAGAGCGAAGAGCATAAAGCTGGCCCTATGTGCATAACCAACATGAAGCTGAAGACAAAAACAAACAAACAAGCATACAAGGGGCTCAAAAGTGCGGGCTGGGCTTAAGGCCTGGGCACAAGTGGGGGCTGGGCTTAAGGCCTGGGCACAAGTGCGGGCTGGGCTTAAGGCCTGGGCACAAGTGCGGGCTGGGCTTAAGGCCTGGGCACAAGTGCGGGCTGGGCTTAAGGCCTGGGCACAAGTGCGGGCTGGGCTTAAGGCCTGGGCACAAGTGCGGGCTGGGCTTTAGGCCGGGGCACAAGTGCGGGCTAGGCTAAAGGCCGGGGCACAAGTGCGGGCTAGGCTAAAGGCCTGGGCACAAGTGCGGGCTAGGCTTAAGGCCGGGGCACAAGTGCGGGCTAGGCTTAAGGCCGGGGCACAAGTGCGGGCTAGGCTTAAGGCCGGGGCACAAGTGCGGGCTAGGCTTAAGGCCGGGACACAAGTGCGGGCTAGGCTTAAGGCCGGGGCACAAGTGCGGGCTAGGCTTAAGGCCGGGGCACAAGTGCGGGCTAGGCTTAAGGCCGGGGCACAAGTGCGGGCTAGGCTTAAGGCCGGGGCACAAGTGCGGGCTAGGCTTAAGGCCGGGGCACAAGTGCGGGCTAGGCTTAAGGCCGGGGCACAAGTGCGGGCTTGGCTTAAGGCCGGGGCACAAGTGCGGGCTAGGCTTAAGGCCGGGAGACAAGTGCGGGCTGGGCTTAAGGCCGCGGCACAAGTGCGGGCTGGGCTTAAGGCCGGGGCACAAGTGCGGGCTGGGCTTAAGGCCGGGGCACAAGTGCGGGCTGGGCTTAAGGCCTGGGCACAAGTGCGGGCTGGGCTTAAAGCCTGGGCACAAGTGCGGGCTGGGCTTAAGGCCTCAGCACAAGTGCGGGCTGGGCTTAAGGCCTGGGCACAAGTGCGGGCTGGGCTTAAGGCCTGGGCACAAGTGCGGGCTGGGCTTAAGGCCTGGGCACAAGTGCGGGCTGGGCTTAAGGCCTGGGCACAAGTGCGGGCTGGGCTTAAGGCCTGGGCACAAGTGCGGGCTGGGCTTAAGGCCTGGGCACAAGTGCGGGCTGGGCTTAAGGCCTGGGCACAAGTGCGGGCTGGGCTTAAGGCCTGGGCACAAGTGCGGGCTGGGCTTAAGGCCTGGGCACAAGTGCGGGCTGGGCTTAAGGTCTGGGCACAAGTGCGGGCTGGGCTTTAGGCCGGGGCACAAGTGCGGGCTAGGCTAAAGGCCGGGGCACAAGTGCGGGCTAGGCTAAAGGCCTGGGCACAAGTGCGGGCTAGGCTTAAGGCCGGGGCACAAGTGCGGGCTAGGCTTAAGGCCGGGGCACAAGTGCGGGCTAGGCTTAAGGCCGGGGCACAAGTGCGGGCTAGGCTTAAGGCCGGGGCACAAGTGCGGGCTAGGCTTAAGGCCGGGGCACAAGTGCGGGCTAGGCTGAAGGCCGGGGCACAAGTGCGGGCTAGGCTGAAGGCCGGGACACAAGTGCGGGCTAGGCTTAAGGCCGGGGCACAAGTGCGGGCTAGGCTTAAGGCCGGGGCACAAGTGCGGGCTAGGCTTAAGGCCGGGGCACAAGTGCGGGCTAGGCTTAAGGCCGGGGCACAAGTGCGGGCTAGGCTTAAGGCCGGGGCACAAGTGCGGGCTAGGCTTAAGGCCTGGGCACAAGTGCGGGCTAGGCTTAAGGCCTGGGCACAAGTGCGGGCTAGGCTTAAGGCCTGGGCACAAGTGCGGGCTAGGCTTAAGGCTTGGGCACAAGTGCGGGCTAGGCTTAAGGCCTGAGCACAAGTGCGGGCTTGGCTTAAGTCCGTGGCACAAGTGCGGGCTAGGCTTAAGGCCGGGGGCACAAGTGCGGGCTAGGCTTAAGGCCGGGGCACAAGTGCGGGCTAGGCTTAAGGCCGGGGCACAAGTGCGGGCTAGGCTTAAGGCCTGGGCACAAGTGCGGGCTAGGCTTAAGGCCTGGGCACAAGTGCGGGCTAGGCTTCAGGCCGATGCACAAGTGCGGGCTAGGCTTAAGGCCTGGGCACAAGTGCGGGCTAGGCTTCAGGCCGATGCACAAGTGCGGGCTAGGTTTAAGGCCTGGGCACAAGTGCGGGCTAGGCTTAAGGCCTGGGCACAAGTGCGGGCTAGGCTTAAGGCCTGGGCACAAGTGCGGGCTAGGCTTAAGGCCTGGGCACAAGTGCGGGCTAGGCTTAAGGCCTGGGCACAAGTGCGGGCTAGGCTTAAGGCCTGGGCACAAGTGCGGGCTAGGCTTAATCCCGGGGCACAAGTGCGGGCTAGGCTTAAGGCCTGGGCACAAGTGCGGGCTAGGCTTAAGGCCTGGGCACAAGTGCGGGCTAGGCTTAAGGCCTGGGCACAAGTGCGGGCTAGGCTTAAGGCCTGGGCACAAGTGCGGGCTACGCTTAAGGCCGGGGGCACAAGTGCGGGCTAGGCTTAAGGCCGGGGGCACAAGTGCGGGCTAGGCATAAGGCCTGGGCACAAGTGCGGGCTAGGCTTAAGGCCGATGCACAAGTGCGGGCTAGGCTTAAGGCCGGGGCACAAGTGCGGGCTAGGTTTAAGGCCTGGGCACAAGTGCGGGCTAGGCTTAAGGCCTGGGCACAAGTGCAGTGCTGGCTAGGATCAAGGCAGGGGGCACAAGTGCTGGCTAGGCTTAAGGCATGGGCACAAGTGCCAGCTAGGCTTAAGGCCTGGGCACAAGTGCAGGCTAGGCTTAAGGCCTGGGCACAAGTGCAGTGCTGGCTAGGATCAAGGCAAGGGGGCACAAGTGCTGGCTAGGCTTAAGGCATGGGCACAAGTGCTGGCTAGGCTTAAGGCATACAGCTAACTCTTTGCACTCTTTGCATAAAGGGTTAGGCACCCATAGGGGTGAAGAGCTAGCTTTCACCCCTCTACTCTGTACTTGGACATTTAGGACTAGATCCTTTGTTGTACAGTGCGGAGCCTCTCCATAACCCCATGCTCCAAGCGACCAGGCACTTCTTGTCTGTCCTCCGTAAATGGGTAATGCCTTCTTCCCCAATTACAGTCGTGCATGTGCATTCAGACGGGACAAGAGCGAAGAGCATAAAGCTGGCCCTATGTGCATAACCAACATGAAGCTGAAGACAAAAACAAACAAACAAGCATACAAGGGGCTCAAAAGTGCGGGCTAGGCTAAAGGCCGGGGCACAAGTGCGGGCTAGGCTAAAGGCCTGGGCACAAGTGCGGGCTAGGCTTAAGGCCGGGGCACAAGTGCGGGCTAGGCTTAAGGCCGGGGCACAAGTGCGGGCTAGGCTTAAGGCCGGGGCACAAGTGCGGGCTAGGCTTAAGGCCGGGGCACAAGTGCGGGCTAGGCTTAAGGCCGGGGCACAAGTGCGGGCTAGGCTTAAGGCCGGGGCACAAGTGCGGGCTAGGCTTAAGGCCGGGGCACAAGTGCGGGCTAGGCTTAAGGCCGGGGCACAAGTGCGGGCTAGGCTTAAGGCCGGGGCACAAGTGCGGGCTAGGCTTAAGGCCGGGGCACAAATGCGGGCTTGGCTTAAGGCCGGGGCACAAGTGCGGGCTAGGCTTAAGGCCGGGAGACAAGTGCGGGCTGGGCTTAAGGCAGCGGCACAAGTGCGGGCTGGGCTTAAGGCCGGGGCACAAGTGCGGGCTGGGCTTAAGGCCGGGGCACAAGTGTGGGCTGGGCTTAAGGCCTGGGCACAAGTGCGGGCTGGGCTTAAGGCCTGGGCACAAGTGCGGGCTGGGCTTAAGGCCTGGGCACAAGTGCGGGCTGGGCTTAAGGCCTGGGCACAAGTGCGGGCTGGGCTTAAAGCCTGGGCACAAGTGCGGGCTGGGCTTAAGGCCTCAGCACAAGTGCGGGCTGGGCTTAAGGCCTGGGCACAAATGCGGGCTGGGCTTAAGGCCTGGGCACAAGTGCGGGCTGGGCTTAAGGCCTGGGCACAAGTGCGGGCTGGGCTTAAGGCCTGGGCACAAGTGCGGGCTGGGCTTAAGGCCTGGGCACAAGTGCGGGCTGGGCTTAAGGCCTGGGCACAAGTGCGGGCTGGGCTTAAGGCCTGGGCACAAGTGCGGGCTGGGCTTAAGGCCTGGGCATAAGTGCGGGCTGGGCTTAAGGCCTGGGCACAAGTGCGGGCTGGGCTTAAGGCCTGGGCACAAGTGCGGGCTGGGCTTAAGGCCTGGGCACAAGTGCGGGCTGGGCTTTAGGCCGGGGCACAAGTGCGGGCTAGGCTAAAGGCCGGGGCACAAGTGCGGGCTAGGCTAAAGGCCTGGGCACAAGTGCGGGCTAGGCTTAAGGCCGGGGCACAAGTGCGGGCTAGGCTTAAGGCCGGGGCACAAGTGCGGGCTAGGCTTAAGGCCGGGGCACAAGTGCGGGCTAGGCTTAAGGCCGGGGCACAAGTGCGGGCTAGGCTGAAGGCCGGGGCACAAGTGCGGGCTAGGCTGAAGGCCGGGGCACAAGTGCGGGCTAGGCTTAAGGCCGGGGCACAAGTGCGGGCTAGGCTTAAGGCCGGGGCACAAGTGCGGGCTAGGCTTAAGGCCAGGGCACAAGTGCGGGCTAGGCTTAAGGCCGGGGCACAAGTGCGGGCTAGGCTTAAGGCCGGGGCACAAGTGCGGGCTAGGCTTAATGCCTGGGCACAAGTGCGGGCTAGGCTTAAGGCCTGGGCACAAGTGCGGGCTAGGCTTAAGGCCTGGGCACAAGTGCGGGCTAGGCTTAAGGCCGGGGGCACAAGTGCGGGCTAGGCTTAAGGCCGGGGGCACAAGTGCGTGCTAGGCATAAGGCCTGGGCACAAGTGCGGGCTAGGCTTAAGGCCGATGCACAAGTGCGGGCTAGGCTTAAGGCCGGGGCACAAGTGCGGGCTAGGTTTAAGGCCTGGGCACAAGTGCGGGCTAGGCTTAAGGCCTGAGCACAAGTGCGGGCTAGGCTTAAGGCCGGGGCACAAGTGCGGGCTGGGCTTAAGGTCGGGGCACAAGTGCGGGCTGGGCTTAAGGTCGGGGCACAAGTGCGGGCTAGGCTTAAGGCCGGGGCACAAGTGCGGGCTAGGCTTAAGGCCGGGGCACAAGTGCGGGCTAGGCTTAAGGCCGGGGCACAAGTGCGGGCTAGGCTTAAGGCCGGGGCACAAGTGCGGGCTAGGCTTAAGGCCGGGGCACAAGTGCGGGCTAGGCTTAAGGCCGGGGCACAAGTGCGGGCTAGGCTTAAGGCCGGGGCACAAGTGCGGGCTAGGCTTAAGGCCGGGGCACAAGTGCGGGCTAGGCTTAAGGCCGGGGCACAAGTGCGGGCTAGGCTTAAGGCCTGGGCACAAGTGCAGTGCTGGCTAGGATCAAGGCAAGGGGGCACAAGTGCTGGCTAGGCTTAAGGCATGGGCACAAGTGCTGGCTAGGCTTAAGGCATACAGCTAACTCTTTGCACTCTTTGCATAAAGGGTTAGGCACCCATAGGGGTGAAGAGCTAGCTTTCACCCCTCTACTCTGTACTTGGACATTTAGGACTAGATCCTTTGTTGTACAGTGCGGAGCCTCTCCATAACCCCATGCTCCAAGCGACCAGGCACTTCTTGTCTGTCCTCCGTAAATGGGTAATGCCTTCTTCCCCAATTACAGTCGTGCATGTGCATTCAGACGGGACAAGAGCGAAGAGCATAAAGCTGGCCCTATGTGCATAACCAACATGAAGCTGAAGACAAAAACAAACAAACAAGCATACAAGGGGCTCAAAAGTGCGGGCTGGGCTTAAGGCCTGGGCACAAGTGGGGGCTGGGCTTAAGGCCTGGGCACAAGTGCGGGCTGGGCTTAAGGCCTGGGCACAAGTGCGGGCTGGGCTTAAGGCCTGGGCACAAGTGCGGGCTGGGCTTAAGGCCTGGGCACAAGTGCGGGCTGGGCTTAAGGCCTGGGCACAAGTGCGGGCTGGGCTTAAGGCCTGGGCACAAGTGCGGGCTGGGCTTAAGGCCTGGGCACAAGTGCGGGCTGGGCTTAAGGCCTGGGCACAAGTGCGGGCTGGGCTTAAGGCCTGGGCACAAGTGCGGGCTGGGCTTAAGGCCTGGGCACAAGTGCGGGCTGGGCTTAAGGCCTGGGCACAAGTGCGGGCTGGGCTTTAGGCCGGGGCACAAGTGCGGGCTAGGCTAAAGGCCGGGGCACAAGTGCGGGCTAGGCTAAAGGCCTGGGCACAAGTGCGGGCTAGGCTTAAGGCCGGGGCACAAGTGCGGGCTAGGCTTAAGGCCGGGGCACAAGTGCGGGCTAGGCTTAAGGCCGGGGCACAAGTGCGGGCTAGGCTTAAGGCCGGGGCACAAGTGCGGGCTAGGCTTAAGGCCGGGGCACAAGTGCGGGCTAGGCTTAAGGCCGGGGCACAAGTGCGGGCTAGGCTTAAGGCCGGGGCACAAGTGCGGGCTAGGCTTAAGGCCGGGGCACAAGTGCGGGCTAGGCTTAAGGCCGGGGCACAAGTGCGGGCTAGGCTTAAGGCCGGGGCACAAGTGCGGGCTAGGCTTAAGGCCGGGGCACAAGTGCGGGCTAGGCTTAAGGCCGGGGCACAAGTGCGGGCTTGGCTTAAGGCCGGGGCACAAGTGCGGGCTGGGCTTAAGGCCGGGAGACAAGTGCGGGCTGGGCTTAAGGCCGCGGCACAAGTGCGGGCTGGGCTTAAGGCCGGGGCACAAGTGCGGGCTGGGCTTAAGGCCGGGGCACAAGTGCGGGCTGGGCTTAAGGCCTGGGCACAAGTGCGGGCTGGGCTTAAGGCCTGGGCACAAGTGCGGGCTGGGCTTAAGGCCTTGGGCACAAGTGCGGGCTGGGCTTAAAGCCTGGGCACAAGTGCGGGCTGGGCTTAAGGCCTGGGCACAAGTGCGGGCTGGGCTTAAGGCCTGGGCACAAGTGCGGGCTGGGCTTAAGGCCTGGGCACAAGTGCGGGCTGGGCTTAAGGCCTGGGCACAAGTGCGGGCTGGGCTTAAGGCCTGGGCACAAGTGCGGGCTGGGCTTAAGGCCTGGGCACAAGTGCGGGCTGGGCTTAAGGCCTGGGCACAAGTGCGGGCTGGGCTTAAGGCCTGGGCACAAGTGCGGGCTGGGCTTAAGGCCTGGGCACAAGTGCGGGCTGGGCTTTAGGCCGGGGCACAAGTGCGGGCTAGGCTAAAGGCCGGGGCACAAGTGCGGGCTAGGCTAAAGGCCTGGGCACAAGTGCGGGCTAGGCTTAAGGCCGGGGCACAAGTGCGGGCTAGGCTTAAGGCCGGGGCACAAGTGCGGGCTAGGCTTAAGGCCGGGGCACAAGTGCGGGCTAGGCTTAAGGCCGGGGCACAAGTGCGGGCTAGGCTGAAGGCCGGGGCACAAGTGCGGGCTAGGCTGAAGGCCGGGGCACAAGTGCGGGCTAGGCTGAAGGCCGGGGCACAAGTGCGGGCTAGGCTTAAGGCCGGGGCACAAGTGCGGGCTAGGCTTAAGGCCGGGGCACAAGTGCGGGCTAGGCTTAAGGCCGGGGCACAAGTGCGGGCTAGGCTTAAGGCCGGGGCACAAGTGCGGGCTAGGCTTAAGGCCGGGGCACAAGTGCGGGCTAGGCTTAAGGCCTGGGCACAAGTGCGGGCTAGGCTTAAGGCCTGGGCACAAGTGCGGGCTAGGCTTAAGGCCTGGGCACAAGTGCGGGCTAGGCTTCAGGCCGATGCACAAGTGCGGGCTAGGTTTAAGGCCTGGGCACAAGTGCGGGCTAGGCTTAAGGCCGGGGCACAAGTGCGGGCTAGGCTTAAGGCCTGGGCACAAGTGCGGGCTAGGCTTAAGGCCTGGGCACAAGTGCGGGCTAGGCTTAAGGCCTGGGCACAAGTGCGGGCTAGGCTTCAGGCCGATGCACAAGTGCGGGCTAGGTTTAAGGCCTGGGCACAAGTGCGGGCTAGGCTTAAGGCCTGGGCACAAGTGCGGGCTAGGCTTAAGGCCGGGGCACAAGTGCGGGCTAGGCTTAAGGCCGGGGCACAAGTGCGGGCTAGGCTTAAGGCCGGGGCACAAGTGCGGGCTTGGCTTAAGGCCGGGGCACAAGTGCGGGCTAGGCTTAAGGCCGGGAGACAAGTGCGGGCTGGGCTTAAGGCCGCGGCACAAGTGCGGGCTAGGCTTAAGGCCGGGGCACAAGTGCGGGCTTGGCTTAAGGCCGGGGCACAAGTGCGGGCTAGGCTTAAGGCCGGGAGACAAGTGCGGGCTGGGCTTAAGGCCGCGGCACAAGTGCGGGCTAGGCTTAAGGCCTGGGCACAAGTGCGGGCTAGGCTTCAGGCCGATGCACAAGTGCGGGCTAGGTTTAAGGCCTGGGCACAAGTGCGGGCTAGGCTTAAGGCCTGGGCACAAGTGCGGGCTAGGCTTAAGGCCGGGGCACAAGCGCGGGCTAGGCTTAAGGCCGGGGCACAAGTGCGGGCTAGGCTTAAGGCCGGGGCACAAGTGCGGGCTAGGCTTAAGGCCGGGGCACAAGTGCGGGCTTGGCTTAAGGCCGGGGCACAAGTGCGGGCTAGGCTTAAGGCCGGGAGACAAGTGCGGGCTGGGCTTAAGGCCGCGGCACAAGTGCGGGCTGGGCTTAAGGCCGGGGCACAAGTGCGGGCTGGGCTTAAGGCCGGGGCACAAGTGCGGGCTGGGCTTAAGGCCTGGGCACAAGTGCGGGCTGGGCTTAAGGCCTGGGCACAAGTGCGGGCTGGGCTTAAGGCCTGGGCACAAGTGCGGGCTGGGCTTAAGGCCTGGGCACAAGTGCGGGCTGGGCTTAAAGCCTGGGCACAAGTGCGGGCTGGGCTTAAGGCCTCAGCACAAGTGCGGGCTGGGCTTAAGGCCTGGGCACAAGTGCGGGCTGGGCTTAAGGCCTGGGCACAAGTGCGGGCTGGGCTTAAGGCCTGGGCACAAGTGCGGGCTGGGCTTAAGGCCTGGGCACAAGTGCGGGCTGGGCTTAAGGCCTGGGCACAAGTGCGGGCTGGGCTTAAGGCCTGGGCACAAGTGCGGGCTGGGCTTAAGGCCTGGGCACAAGTGCGGGCTGGGCTTAAGGCCTGGGCACAAGTGCGGGCTGGGCTTAAGGCCTGGGCACAAGTGCGGGCTGGGCTTAAGGCCTGGGCACAAGTGCGGGCTGGGCTTAAGGCCTGGGCACAAGTGCGGGCTGGGCTTTAGGCCGGGGCACAAGTGCGGGCTAGGCTAAAGGCCGGGGCACAAGTGCGGGCTAGGCTAAAGGCCTGGGCACAAGTGCGGGCTAGGCTTAAGGCCGGGGCACAAGTGCGGGCTAGGCTTAAGGCCGGGGCACAAGTGCGGGCTAGGCTTAAGGCCGGGGCACAAGTGCGGGCTAGGCTTAAGGCCGGGGCACAAGTGCGGGCTAGGCTTAAGGCCGGGGCACAAGTGCGGGCTAGGCTGAAGGCCGGGGCACAAGTGCGGGCTAGGCTGAAGGCCGGGGCACAAGTGCGGGCTAGGCTGAAGGCCGGGGCACAAGTGCGGGCTAGGCTGAAGGCCGGGGCACAAGTGCGGGCTAGGCTTAAGGCCGGGGCACAAGTGCGGGCTAGGCTTAAGGCCGGGGCACAAGTGCGGGCTAGGCTTAAGGCCGGGGCACAAGTGCGGGCTAGGCTTAAGGCCGGGGCACAAGTGCGGGCTAGGCTTAAGGCCGGGGCACAAGTGCGGGCTAGGCTTAAGGCCTGGGCACAAGTGCGGGCTAGGCTTAAGGCCTGGGCACAAGTGCGGGCTAGGCTTAAGGCCTGGGCACAAGTGCGGGCTAGGCTTAAGGCTTGGGCACAAGTGCGGGCTAGGCTTAAGGCCTGAGCACAAGTGCGGGCTTGGCTTAAGTCCGTGGCACAAGTGCGGGCTAGGCTTAAGGCTGGGGGCACAAGTGCGGGCTAGGCTTAAGGCCGGGGCACAAGTGCGGGCTAGGCTTAAGGCCGGGGCACAAGTGCGGGCTAGGCTTAAGGCCTGGGCACAAGTGCGGGCTAGGCTTAAGGCCTGGGCACAAGTGCGGGCTAGGCTTCAGGCCGATGCACAAGTGCGGGCTAGGTTTAAGGCCTGGGCACAAGTGCGGGCTAGGCTTAAGGCCTGGGCACAAGTGCGGGCTAGGCTTAAGGCCTGGGCACAAGTGCGGGCTAGGCTTAAGGCCTGGGCACAAGTGCGGGCTAGGCTTAAGGCCTGGGCACAAGTGCGGGCTAGGCTTAAGGCCTGGGCACAAGTGCGGGCTAGGCTTAATCCCGGGGCACAAGTGCGGGCTAGGCTTAAGGCCTGGGCACAAGTGCGGGCTAGGCTTAAGGCCTGGGCACAAGTGCGGGCTAGGCTTAAGGCCTGGGCACAAGTGCGGGCTACGCTTAAGGCCGGGGGCACAAGTGCGGGCTAGGCTTAAGGCCGGGGGCACAAGTGCGGGCTAGGCTTAAGGCCGGGGCACAAGTGCGGGCTAGGCTTAAGGCCGGGGCACAAGTGCGGGCTAGGCTTAAGGCCGGGGCACAAGTGCGGGCTAGGCTTAAGGCCGGGGCACAAGTGCGGGCTAGGCTTAAGGCCGGGGCACAAGTGCGGGCTAGGCTTAAGGCCGGGGCACAAGTGCGGGCTAGGCTTAAGGCCGGGGCACAAGTGCGGGCTAGGCTTAAGGCCGGGGCACAAGTGCGGGCTAGGCTTAAGGCCGGGGCACAAGTGCGGGCTAGGCTTAAGGCCGGGGCACAAGTGCGGGCTAGGCTTAAGGCCGGGGCACAAGTGCGGGCTAGGCTTAAGGCCGGGGCACAAGTGCAGTGCTGGCTAGGATCAAGGCAGGGGGCACAAGTGCTGGCTAGGCTTAAGGCATGGGCACAAGTGCCAGCTAGGCTTAAGGCCTGGGCACAAGTGCAGGCTAGGCTTAAGGCCTGGGCACAAGTGCAGTGCTGGCTAGGATCAAGGCAAGGGGGCACAAGTGCTGGCTAGGCTTAAGGCATGGGCACAAGTGCTGGCTAGGCTTAAGGCATACAGCTAACTCTTTGCACTCTTTGCATAAAGGGTTAGGCACCCATAGGGGTGAAGAGCTAGCTTTCACCCCTCTACTCTGTACTTGGACATTTAGGACTAGATCCTTTGTTGTACAGTGCGGAGCCTCTCCATAACCCCATGCTCCAAGCGACCAGGCACTTCTTGTCTGTCCTCCGTAAATGGGTAATGCCTTCTTCCCCAATTACAGTCGTGCATGTGCATTCAGACGGGACAAGAGCGAAGAGCATAAAGCTGGCCCTATGTGCATAACCAACATGAAGCTGAAGACAAAAACAAACAAACAAGCATACAAGGGGCTCAAAAGTGCGGGCTGGGCTTAAGGCCTGGGCACAAGTGGGGGCTGGGCTTAAGGCCTGGGCACAAGTGCGGGCTGGGCTTAAGGCCTGGGCACAAGTGCGGGCTGGGCTTAAGGCCTGGGCACAAGTGTGGGCTGGGCTTAAGGCCGGGGCACAAGTGCGGGCTAGGCTAAAGGCCGGGGCACAAGTGCGGGCTAGGCTAAAGGCCTGGGCACAAGTGCGGGCTAGGCTTAAGGCCGGGGCACAAGTGCGGGCTAGGCTTAAGGCCGGGGCACAAGTGCGGGCTAGGCTTAAGGCCGGGGCACAAGTGCGGGCTAGGCTTAAGGCCGGGGCACAAGTGCGGGCTAGGCTTAAGGCCGGGGCACAAGTGCGGGCTAGGCTTAAGGCCGGGGCACAAGTGCGGGC
This sequence comes from Ranitomeya imitator, assembly GCF_032444005.1. Lineage (NCBI taxonomy): Eukaryota > Metazoa > Chordata > Amphibia > Anura > Dendrobatidae > Ranitomeya > Ranitomeya imitator. Next base: position 177,303 of record NW_027194466.1, read on the forward strand.
TAGGCTTAAGGCCGGGGCACAAGTGCGGGCTAGGCTTAAGGCCGGGGCACAAGTGCGGGCTAGGCTTAAGGCCGGGGCACAAGTGCAGTGCTGGCTAGGATCAAGGCAGGGGGCACAAGTGCTGGCTAGGCTTAAGGCATGGGCACAAGTGCCAGCTAGGCTTAAGGCCTGGGCACAAGTGCAGGCTAGGCTTAAGGCCTGGGCACAAGTGCAGTGCTGGCTAGGATCAAGGCAAGGGGGCACAAGTGCTGGCTAGGCTTAAGGCATGGGCACAAGTGCTGGCTAGGCTTAAGGCATACAGCTAACTCTTTGCACTCTTTGCATAAAGGGTTAGGCACCCATAGGGGTGAAGAGCTAGCTTTCACCCCTCTACTCTGTACTTGGACATTTAGGACTAGATCCTTTGTTGTACAGTGCGGAGCCTCTCCATAACCCCATGCTCCAAGCGACCAGGCACTTCTTGTCTGTCCTCCGTAAATGGGTAATGCCTTCTTCCCCAATTACAGTCGTGCATGTGCATTCAGACGGGACAAGAGCGAAGAGCATAAAGCTGGCCCTATGTGCATAACCAACATGAAGCTGAAGACAAAAACAAACAAACAAGCATACAAGGGGCTCAAAAGTGCGGGCTGGGCTTAAGGCCTGGGCACAAGTGGGGGCTGGGCTTAAGGCCTGGGCACAAGTGCGGGCTGGGCTTAAGGCCTGGGCACAAGTGCGGGCTGGGCTTAAGGCCTGGGCACAAGTGCGGGCTGGGCTTAAGGCCTGGGCACAAGTGCGGGCTGGGCTTAAGGCCTGGGCACAAGTGCGGGCTGGGCTTAAGGCCTGGGCACAAGTGCGGGCTGGGCTTAAGGCCTCGGCACAAGTGCGGGCTGGGCTTAAGGCCTGGGCACAAGTGCGGGCTGGGCTTAAGGCCTGGGCACAAGTGCAGGCTGGGCTTAAGGCCTGGGCACAAGTGCGGGCTGGGCTTAAGGCCTGGGCACAAGTGCGGGCTGGGCTTAAGGCCTGGGCACAAGTGCGGGCTGGGCTTAAGGCCTGGGCACAAGTGCGGGCTGGGCTTTAGGCCGGGGCACAAGTGCGGGCTAGGCTAAAGGCCGGGGCACAAGTGCGGGCTAGGCTAAAGGCCTGGGCACAAGTGCGGGCTAGGCTTAAGGCCGGGGCACAAGTGCGGGCTAGGCTTAAGGCCGGGGCACAAGTGCGGGCTAGGCTTAAGGCCGGGGCACAAGTGCGGGCTAGGCTTAAGGCCGGGGCACAAGTGCGGGCTAGGCTTAAGGCCGGGGCACAAGTGCGGGCTAGGCTTAAGGCCGGGGCACAAGTGCGAGCTAGGCTTAAGGCCGGGGCACAAGTGCGGGCTAGGTTTAAGGCCTGGGCACAAGTGCGGGCTAGGCTTAAGGCCTGGGCACAAGTGCGGGCTAGGCTTAAGGCCTGGGCACAAGTGCGGGCTAGGCTAAAGGCCTGGGCACAAGTGCGGGCTAGGCTTAAGGCCGGGGCACAAGTGCGGGCTAGGCTTAAGGCCGGGGCACAAGTGCGGGCTAGGCTTAAGGCCGGGGCACAAGTGCGGGCTAGGCTTAAGGCCGGGGCACAAGTGCGGGCTAGGCTTAAGGCCGGGGCACAAGTGCGGGCTAGGCTTAAGGCCGGGGCACAAGTGCGGGCTAGGCTTAAGGCCGGGGCACAAGTTCGGGCTAGGCTTAAGGCCGGGGCACAAGTGCGGGCTAGGCTTAAGGCCGGGGCACAAGTGCGGGCTAGGCTTAAGGCCGGGGCACAAGTGCGGGCTAGGCTTAAGGCCGGGGCACAAGTGCGGGCTTGGCTTAAGGCCGGGGCACAAGTGCGGGCTAGGCTTAAGGCCGGGAGACAAGTGCGGGCTGGGCTTAAGGCCGCGGCACAAGTGCGGGCTGGGCTTAAGGCCGGGGCACAAGTGCGGGCTGGGCTTAAGGCCGGGGCACAAGTGCGGGCTGGGCTTAAGGCCTGGGCACAAGTGCGGGCTGGGCTTAAAGCCTGGGCACAAGTGCGGGCTGGGCTTAAGGCCTCAGCACAAGTGCGGGCTGGGCTTAAGGCCTGGGCACAAGTGCGGGCTGGGCTTAAGGCCTGGGCACAAGTGCGGGCTGGGCTTAAGGCCTGGGCACAAGTGCGGGCTGGGCTTAAGGCCTGGGCACAAGTGCGGGCTGGGCTTAAGGCCTGGGCACAAGTGCGGGCTGGGCTTAAGGCCTGGGCACAAGTGCGGGCTGGGCTTAAGGCCTGGGCACAAGTGCGGGCTGGGCTTAAGGCCTGGGCACAAGTGCGGGCTGGGCTTAAGGCCTGGGCACAAGTGCGGGCTGGGCTTTAGGCCGGGGCACAAGTGCGGGCTAGGCTAAAGGCCGGGGCACAAGTGCGGGCTAGGCTAAAGGCCTGGGCACAAGTGCGGGCTAGGCTTAAGGCCGGGGCACAAGTGCGGGCTAGGCTTAAGGCCGGGGCACAAGTGCGGGCTAGGCTTAAGGCCGGGGCACAAGTGCGGGCTAGGCTTAAGGCCGGGGCACAAGTGCGGGCTAGGCTGAAGGCCGGGGCACAAGTGCGGGCTAGGCTGAAGGCCGGGACACAAGTGCGGGCTAGGCTTAAGGCCGGGGCACAAGTGCGGGCTAGGCTTAAGGCCGGAGCACAAGTGCGGGCTAGGCTTAAGGCCGGGGCACAAGTGCGGGCTAGGCTTAAGGCCGGGGCACAAGTGCGGGCTAGGCTTAAGGCCGGGGCACAAGTGCGGGCTAGGCTTAAGGCCTGGGCACAAGTGCGGGCTAGGCTTAAGGCCTGGGCACAAGTGCGGGCTAGGCTTAAGGCCTGGGCACAAGTGCGGGCTAGGCTTAAGGCTTGGGCACAAGTGCGGGCTAGGCTTAAGGCCTGAGCACAAGTGCGGGCTTGGCTTAAGTCCGTGGCACAAGTGCGGGCTAGGCTTAAGGCCGGGGGCACAAGTGCGGGCTAGGCTTAAGGCCGGGGCACAAGTGCGGGCTAGGCTTAAGGCCGGGGCACAAGTGCGGGCTAGGCTTAAGGCCTGGGCACAAGTGCGGGCTAGGCTTAAGGCCTGGGCACAAGTGCGGGCTAGGCTTCAGGCCGATGCACAAGTGCGGGCTAGGCTTAAGGCCTGGGCACAAGTGCGGGCTAGGCTTCAGGCCGATGCACAAGTGCGGGCTAGGTTTAAGGCCTGGGCACAAGTGCGGGCTAGGCTTAAGGCCTGGGCACAAGTGCGGGCTAGGCTTAAGGCCTGGGCACAAGTGCGGGCTAGGCTTAAGGCCTGGGCACAAGTGCGGGCTAGGCTTAAGGCCTGGGCACAAGTGCGGGCTAGGCTTAAGGCCTGGGCACAAGTGCGGGCTAGGCTTAATCCCGGGGCACAAGTGCGGGCTAGGCTTAAGGCCTGGGCACAAGTGCGGGCTAGGCTTAAGGCCTGGGCACAAGTGCGGGCTAGGCTTAAGGCCTGGGCACAAGTGCGGGCTAGGCTTAAGGCCTGGGCACAAGTGCGGGCTACGCTTAAGGCCGGGGGCACAAGTGCGGGCTAGGCTTAAGGCCGGGGGCACAAGTGCGGGCTAGGCATAAGGCCTGGGCACAAGTGCGGGCTAGGCTTAAGGCCGATGCACAAGTGCGGGCTAGGCTTAAGGCCGGGGCACAAGTGCGGGCTAGGTTTAAGGCCTGGGCACAAGTGCGGGCTAGGCTTAAGGCCTGGGCACAAGTGCGGGCTAGGCTTAAGGCCTGGGCACAAGTGCGGGCTAGGCTTAAGGCCTGAGCACAAGTGCGGGCTAGGCTTAAGGCCGGGGCACAAGTGCGGGCTAGGCCTAAGGCCGGGGCACAAGTGCGGGCTAGGCTTAAGGCCTGGGCACAAGTGCGGGCTACGCTTAAGGCCGGGGGCACAAGTGCGGGCTAGGCTTAAGGCCGGGGGCACAAGTGCGGGCTAGGCATAAGGCCTGGGCACAAGTGCGGGCTAGGCTTAAGGCCGATGCACAAGTGCGGGCTAGGCTTAAGGCCGGGGCACAAGTGCGGGCTAGGTTTAAGGCCTGGGCACAAGTGCGGGCTAGGCTTAAGGCCTGGGCACAAGTGCGGGCTAGGCTTAAGGCCTGAGCACAAGTGCGGGCTAGGCTTAAGGCCGGGGCACAAGTGCGGGCTGGGCTTAAGGTCGGGGCACAAGTGCGGGCTGTGCTTAAGGTCGGGGCACAAGTGCGGGCTAGGCTTAAGGCCGGGGCACAAGTGCGGGCTAGGCTTAAGGCCGGGGCACAAGTGCGGGCTAGGCTTAAGGCCGGGGCACAAGTGCGGGCTAGGCTTAAGGCCGGGGCACAAGTGCGGGCTAGGCTTAAGGCCGGGGCACAAGTGCGGGCTAGGCTTAAGGCCGGGGCACAAGTGCGGGCTAGGCTTAAGGCCGGGGCACAAGTGCGGGCTAGGCTTAAGGCCGGGGCACAAGTGCGGGCTAGGCTTAAGGCCGGGGCACAAGTGCGGGCTAGGCTTAAGGCCGGGGCACAAGTGCGGGCTAGGCTTAAGGCCGGGGCACAAGTGCGGGCTAGGCTTAAGGCCGGGGCACAAGTGCGGGCTAGGCTTAAGGCCGGGGCACAAGTGCAGTGCTGGCTAGGATCAAGGCAGGGGGCACAAGTGCTGGCTAGGCTTAAGGCATGGGCACAAGTGCCAGCTAGGCTTAAGGCCTGGGCACAAGTGCAGGCTAGGCTTAAGGCCTGGGCACAAGTGCAGTGCTGGCTAGGATCAAGGCAAGGGGGCACAAGTGCTGGCTAGGCTTAAGGCATGGGCACAAGTGCTGGCTAGGCTTAAGGCATACAGCTAACTCTTTGCACTCTTTGCATAAAGGGTTAGGCACCCATAGGGGTGAAGAGCTAGCTTTCACCCCTCTACTCTGTACTTGGACATTTAGGACTAGATCCTTTGTTGTACAGTGCGGAGCCTCTCCATAACCCCATGCTCCAAGCGACCAGGCACTTCTTGTCTGTCCTCCGTAAATGGGTAATGCCTTCTTCCCCAATTACAGTCGTGCATGTGCATTCAGACGGGACAAGAGCGAAGAGCATAAAGCTGGCCCTATGTGCATAACCAACATGAAGCTGAAGACAAAAACAAACAAACAAGCATACAAGGGGCTCAAAAGTGCGGGCTGGGCTTAAGGCCTGGGCACAAGTGGGGGCTGGGCTTAAGGCCTGGGCACAAGTGCGGGCTGGGCTTAAGGCCTGGGCACAAGTGCGGGCTGGGCTTAAGGCCTGGGCACAAGTGCGGGCTGGGCTTAAGGCCTGGGCACAAGTGCGGGCTGGGCTTAAGGCCTGGGCACAAGTGCGGGCTGGGCTTAAGGCCTGGGCACAAGTGCGGGCTGGGCTTAAGGCCTCGGCACAAGTGCGGGCTGGGCTTAAGGCCTGGGCACAAGTGCGGGCTGGGCTTAAGGCCTGGGCACAAGTGCGGGCTGGGCTTAAGGCCTGGGCACAAGTGCGGGCTGGGCTTAAGGCCTGGGCACAAGTGCGGGCTGGGCTTAAGGCCTGGGCACAAGTGCGGGCTGGGCTTTAGGCCGGGGCACAAGTGCGGGCTAGGCTAAAGGCCGGGGCACAAGTGCGGGCTAGGCTAAAGGCCTGGGCACAAGTGCGGGCTAGGCTTAAGGCCGGGGCACAAGTGCGGGCTAGGCTTAAGGCCGGGGCACAAGTGCGGGCTAGCCTTAAGGCCGGGGCACAAGTGCGGGCTAGGCTTAAGGCCGGGGCACAAGTGCGGGCTAGGCTTAAGGCCGGGGCACAAGTGCGGGCTAGGCTTAAGGCCGGGGCACAAGTGCGGGCTAGGCTTAAGGCCGGGGCACAAGTGCGGGCTTGGCTTAAGGCCGGGGCACAAGTGCGGGCTAGGCTTAAGGCCGGGAGACAAGTGCGGGCTGGGCTTAAGGCCGCGGCACAAGTGCGGGCTGGGCTTAAGGCCGGGGCACAAGTGCGGGCTGGGCTTAAGGCCGGGGCACAAGTGCGGGCTGGGCTTAAGGCCGGGGCACAAGTGCGGGCTGGGCTTAAGGCCTGGGCACAAGTGCGGGCTGGGCTTAAGGCCTGGGCACAAGTGCGGGCTGGGCTTAAGGCCTGGGCACAAGTGCGGGCTGGGCTTAAGGCCTGGGCACAAGTGCGGGCTGGGCTTAAAGCCTGGGCACAAGTGCGGGCTGGGCTTAAGGCCTCAGCACAAGTGCGGGCTGGGCTTAAGGCCTGGGCACAAATGCGGGCTGGGCTTAAGGCCTGGGCACAAGTGCAGGCTGGGCTTAAGGCCTGGGCACAAGTGCGGGCTGGGCTTAAGGCCTGGGCACAAGTGCGGGCTGGGCTTAAGGCCTGGGCACAAGTGCGGGCTGGGCTTAAGGCCTGGGCACAAGTGCGGGCTGGGCTTAAGGCCTGGGCACAAGTGCGGGCTGGGCTTAAGGCCTGGGCACAAGTGCGGGCTGGGCTTAAGGCCTGGGCACAAGTGCGGGCTGGGCTTAAGGCCTGGGCACAAGTGCGGGCTGGGCTTAAGGCCTGGGCACAAGTGCGGGCTGGGCTTTAGGCCGGGGCACAAGTGCGGGCTAGGCTAAAGGCCGGGGCACAAGTGCGGGCTAGGCTAAAGGCCTGGGCACAAGTGCGGGCTAGGCTTAAGGCCGGGGCACAAGTGCGGGCTAGGCTTAAGGCCGGGGCACAAGTGCGGGCTAGGCTTAAGGCCGGGGCACAAGTGCGGGCTAGGCTTAAGGCCGGGGCACAAGTGCGGGCTAGGCTGAAGGCCGGGGCACAAGTGCGGGCTAGGCTGAAGGCCGGGGCACAAGTGCGGGCTAGGCTTAAGGCCGGGGCACAAGTGCGGGCTAGGCTTAAGGCCGGGGCACAAGTGCGGGCTAGGCTTAAGGCCAGGGCACAAGTGCGGGCTAGGCTTAAGGCCGGGGCACAAGTGCGGGCTAGGCTTAAGGCCGGGGCACAAGTGCGGGCTAGGCTTAAGGCCTGGGCACAAGTGCGGGCTAGGCTTAAGGCCTGGGCACAAGTGCGGGCTAGGCTTAAGGCCTGGGCACAAGTGCGGGCTAGGCTTAAGGCCGGGGGCACAAGTGCGGGCTAGGCTTAAGGCCGGGGGCACAAGTGCGTGCTAGGCATAAGGCCTGGGCACAAGTGCGGGCTAGGCTTAAGGCCGATGCACAAGTGCGGGCTAGGCTTAAGGCCGGGGCACAAGTGCGGGCTAGGTTTAAGGCCTGGGCACAAGTGCGGGCTAGGCTTAAGGCCTGAGCACAAGTGCGGGCTAGGCTTAAGGCCGGGGCACAAGTGCGGGCTGGGCTTAAGGTCGGGGCACAAGTGCGGGCTGGGCTTAAGGTCGGGGCACAAGTGCGGGCTAGGCTTAAGGCCGGGGCACAAGTGCGGGCTAGGCTTAAGGCCGGGGCACAAGTGCGGGCTAGGCTTAAGGCCGGGGCACAAGTGCGGGCTAGGCTTAAGGCCGGGGCACAAGTGCGGGCTAGGCTTAAGGCCGGGGCACAAGTGCGGGCTAGGCTTAAGGCCGGGGCACAAGTGCGGGCTAGGCTTAAGGCCGGGGCACAAGTGCGGGCTAGGCTTAAGGCCGGGGCACAAGTGCGGGCTAGGCTTAAGGCCTGGGCACAAGTGCAGTGCTGGCTAGGATCAAGGCAAGGGGGCACAAGTGCTGGCTAGGCTTAAGGCATGGGCACAAGTGCTGGCTAGGCTTAAGGCATACAGCTAACTCTTTGCACTCTTTGCATAAAGGGTTAGGCACCCATAGGGGTGAAGAGCTAGCTTTCACCCCTCTACTCTGTACTTGGACATTTAGGACTAGATCCTTTGTTGTACAGTGCGGAGCCTCTCCATAACCCCATGCTCCAAGCGACCAGGCACTTCTTGTCTGTCCTCCGTAAATGGGTAATGCCTTCTTCCCCAATTACAGTCGTGCATGTGCATTCAGACGGGACAAGAGCGAAGAGCATAAAGCTGGCCCTATGTGCATAACCAACATGAAGCTGAAGACAAAAACAAACAAACAAGCATACAAGGGGCTCAAAAGTGCGGGCTGGGCTTAAGGCCTGGGCACAAGTGGGGGCTGGGCTTAAGGCCTGGGCACAAGTGCGGGCTGGGCTTAAGGCCTGGGCACAAGTGCGGGCTGGGCTTAAGGCCTGGGCACAAGTGCGGGCTGGGCTTAAGGCCTGGGCACAAGTGCGGGCTGGGCTTAAGGCCTGGGCACAAGTGCGGGCTGGGCTTAAGGCCTGGGCACAAGTGCGGGCTGGGCTTAAGGCCTGGGCACAAGTGCGGGCTGGGCTTAAGGCCTGGGCACAAGTGCGGGCTGGGCTTAAGGCCTGGGCACAAGTGCGGGCTGGGCTTAAGGCCTGGGCACAAGTGCGGGCTGGGCTTAAGGCCTGGGCACAAGTGCGGGCTGGGCTTTAGGCCGGGGCACAAGTGCGGGCTAGGCTAAAGGCCGGGGCACAAGTGCGGGCTAGGCTAAAGGCCTGGGCACAAGTGCGGGCTAGGCTTAAGGCCGGGGCACAAGTGCGGGCTAGGCTTAAGGCCGGGGCACAAGTGCGGGCTAGGCTTAAGGCCGGGGCACAAGTGCGGGCTAGGCTTAAGGCCGGGGCACAAGTGCGGGCTAGGCTTAAGGCCGGGGCACAAGTGCGGGCTAGGCTTAAGGCCGGGGCACAAGTGCGGGCTAGGCTTAAGGCCGGGGCACAAGTGCGGGCTAGGCTTAAGGCCGGGGCACAAGTGCGGGCTAGGCTTAAGGCCGGGGCACAAGTGCGGGCTAGGCTTAAGGCCGGGGCACAAGTGCGGGCTAGGCTTAAGGCCGGGGCACAAGTGCGGGCTAGGCTTAAGGCCGGGGCACAAGTGCGGGCTTGGCTTAAGGCCGGGGCACAAGTGCGGGCTGGGCTTAAGGCCGGGAGACAAGTGCGGGCTGGGCTTAAGGCCGCGGCACAAGTGCGGGCTGGGCTTAAGGCCGGGGCACAAGTGCGGGCTGGGCTTAAGGCCGGGGCACAAGTGCGGGCTGGGCTTAAGGCCTGGGCACAAGTGCGGGCTGGGCTTAAGGCCTGGGCACAAGTGCGGGCTGGGCTTAAGGCCTGGGCACAAGTGCGGGCTGGGCTTAAAGCCTGGGCACAAGTGCGGGCTGGGCTTAAGGCCTGGGCACAAGTGCGGGCTGGGCTTAAGGCCTGGGCACAAGTGCGGGCTGGGCTTAAGGCCTGGGCACAAGTGCGGGCTGGGCTTAAGGCCTGGGCACAAGTGCGGGCTGGGCTTAAGGCCTGGGCACAAGTGCGGGCTGGGCTTAAGGCCTGGGCACAAGTGCGGGCTGGGCTTAAGGCCTGGGCACAAGTGCGGGCTGGGCTTAAGGCCTGGGCACAAGTGCGGGCTGGGCTTAAGGCCTGGGCACAAGTGCGGGCTGGGCTTAAGGCCTGGGCACAAGTGCGGGCTGGGCTTTAGGCCGGGGCACAAGTGCGGGCTAGGCTAAAGGCCGGGGCACAAGTGCGGGCTAGGCTAAAGGCCTGGGCACAAGTGCGGGCTAGGCTTAAGGCCGGGGCACAAGTGCGGGCTAGGCTTAAGGCCGGGGCACAAGTGCGGGCTAGGCTTAAGGCCGGGGCACAAGTGCGGGCTAGGCTTAAGGCCGGGGCACAAGTGCGGGCTAGGCTGAAGGCCGGGGCACAAGTGCGGGCTAGGCTGAAGGCCGGGGCACAAGTGCGGGCTAGGCTGAAGGCCGGGGCACAAGTGCGGGCTAGGCTTAAGGCCGGGGCACAAGTGCGGGCTAGGCTTAAGGCCGGGGCACAAGTGCGGGCTAGGCTTAAGGCCGGGGCACAAGTGCGGGCTAGGCTTAAGGCCGGGGCACAAGTGCGGGCTAGGCTTAAGGCCGGGGCACAAGTGCGGGCTAGGCTTAAGGCCTGGGCACAAGTGCGGGCTAGGCTTAAGGCCTGGGCACAAGTGCGGGCTAGGCTTAAGGCCTGGGCACAAGTGCGGGCTAGGCTTAAGGCTTGGGCACAAGTGCGGGCTAGGCTTAAGGCCTGAGCACAAGTGCGGGCTTGGCTTAAGTCCGTGGCACAAGTGCGGGCTAGGCTTAAGGCCGGGGGCACAAGTGCGGGCAAGCCTAGGCCGCGGCACAAGTGCGGGCTAGGCTTAAGGCCGGGGCACAAGTGCGGGCTAGGCTTAAGGCCTGGGCACAAGTGCGGGCTAGGCTTAAGGCCTGGGCACAAGTGCGGGCTAGGCTTCAGGCCGATGCACAAGTGCGGGCTAGGTTTAAGGCCTGGGCACAAGTGCGGGCTAGGCTTAAGGCCTGGGCACAAGTGCGGGCTAGGCTTAAGGCCTGGGCACAAGTGCGGGCTAGGCTTAAGGCCTGGGCACAAGTGCGGGCTAGGCTTAAGGCCTGGGCACAAGTGCGGGCTAGGCTTAAGGCCGGGGCACAAGTGCGGGCTAGGCCTAAGGCCGGGGCACAAGTGCGGGCTAGGCTTAAGGCCGGGGCACAAGCGCGGGCTAGGCTTAAGGCCGATGCACAAGCGCGGGCTAGGCTTAAGGCCGGGGCACAAGCGTGGGCTAGGCTTAAGGCCGGGGCACAAGCGCGGGCTAGGCTTAAGGCCTGGGCACAAGCGCGGGCTAGGCTTAAGGCCGGGGCACAAGCGCGGGCTAGGCTTAAGGCCTGGGCACAAGCGCGGGCTAGGCTTAAGGCCGGGGCACTAGTGCGGGCTAGGCTTAAGGCCTGGGCACAAGTGCGGGCTAGGCTTAAGGCCTGGGCACAAGTGCGGGCTAGGCTTAAGGCCTGGGCACAAGTGCGGGCTAGGCTTAAGGCCGGGGGCACAAGTGCGGGCTAAGCATAAGGCCTGGGCACAAGTGCGGGCTAGGCTTAAGGCCTGGGCACAAGTGCGGGCTAGGCTTAAGGCCTGGGCACAAGTGCGGGCTAGGCTTCAGGCCGATGCACAAGTGCGGGCTAGGCTTAAGGCCGGGGCACAAGTGCGGGCTAGGCTTAAGGCCTGGGCACAAGTGCGGGCTAGGCTTAAGGCCTGGGCACAAGTGCGGGCTAGGCTTAAGGCCTGGGCACAAGTGCGGGCTAGGCTTAAGGCCTGGGCACAAGTGCGGGCTAGGCTTAAGGCCGGGGCACAAGTGCGGGCTAGGCTTAAGGCCGGGGCACAAGTGCGGGCTAGGCTTAAGGCCGGGGCACAAGTGCGGGCTAGGCTTAAGGCCTGGGCACAAGTGCGGGCTAGGCTTAAGGCCTGGGCACAAGTGCGGGCTAGGCTTAAGGCCTGAGCACAAGTGCGGGCTAGGCTTAAGGCCGGGGCACAAGTGCGGGCTAGGCCTAAGGCCGGGGCACAAGTGCGGGCTAGGCTTAAGGCCTGGGCACAAGTGCGGGCTAGGCTTAAGGCCTGAGCACAAGTGCGGGCTAGGCTTAAGGCCGGGGCACAAGTGCGGGCTAGGCCTAAGGCCGGGGCACAAGTGCGGGCTAGGCCTAAGGCCGGGGCACAAGTGCGGGCTAGGCTTAAGGCCTGAGCACAAGTGCGGGCTAGGCTTAAGGCCGGGGCACAAGTGCGGGCTAGGCCTAAGGCCGGGGCACAAGTGCGGGCTAGGCTTAAGGCCGGGGCACAAGTGCGGGCTAGGCTTAAGGCCTGGGCACAAGTGCGGGCTACGCTTAAGGCCGGGGGCACAAGTGCGGGTTAGGCTTAAGGCCGGGGGCACAAGTGCGGGCTAGGCATAAGGCCTGGGCACAAGTGCGGGCTAGGCTTAAGGCCGGGGCACAAGTGCGGGCTAGGCTTAAGGCCGGGGCACAAGTGCGGGCTAGGCTTAAGGCCGGGGCACAAGTGCGGGCTAGGCTTAAGGCCGGGGCACAAGTGCGGGCTAGGCTTAAGGCCTGGGCACAAGTGCAGTGCTGGCTAGGATCAAGGCAAGGGGGCACAAGTGCTGGCTAGGCTTAAGGCATGGGCACAAGTGCTGGCTAGGCTTAAGGCATACAGCTAACTCTTTGCACTCTTTGCATAAAGGGTTAGGCACCCATAGGGGTGAAGAGCTAGCTTTCACCCCTCTACTCTGTACTTGGACATTTAGGACTAGATCCTTTGTTGTACAGTGCGGAGCCTCTCCATAACCCCATGCTCCAAGCGACCAGGCACTTCTTGTCTGTCCTCCGTAAATGGGTAATGCCTTCTTCCCCAATTACAGTCGTGCATGTGCATTCAGACGGGACAAGAGCGAAGAGCATAAAGCTGGCCCTATGTGCATAACCAACATGAAGCTGAAGACAAAAACAAACAAACAAGCATACAAGGGGCTCAAAAGTGCGGGCTGGGCTTAAGGCCTGGGCACAAGTGGGGGCTGGGCTTAAGGCCTGGGCACAAGTGCGGGCTGGGCTTAAGGCCTGGGCACAAGTGCGGGCTGGGCTTAAGGCCTGGGCACAAGTGCGGGCTGGGCTTAAGGCCTGGGCACAAGTGCGGGCTGGGCTTAAGGCCTGGGCACAAGTGCGGGCTGGGCTTAAGGCCTGGGCACAAGTGCGGGCTGGGCTTAAGGCCTCGGCACAAGTGCGGGCTGGGCTTAAGGCCTGGGCACAAGTGCGGGCTGGGCTTAAGGCCTGGGCACAAGTGCGGGCTGGGCTTAAGGCCTGGGCACAAGTGCGGGCTGGGCTTAAGGCCTGGGCACAAGTGCGGGCTGGGCTTAAGGCCGGGGCACAAGTGCGGGCTGGGCTTAAGGCCGGGGCACAAGTGCGGGCTAGGCTTAAGGCCGGGGCACAAGTGCGGGCTAGGCTTAAGGCCGGGGCACAAGTGCGGGCTAGGCTTAAGGCCGGGGCACAAGTGCGGGCTAGGCTTAAGGCCGGGGCACAAGTGCGGGCTAGGCTTAAGGCCGGGGCACAAGTGCGGGCTAGGCTTAAGGCCGGGGCACAAGTGCGGGCTAGGCTTAAGGCCGGGGCACAAGTGCGGGCTAGGCTTAAGGCCGGGGCACAAGTGCGGGCTAGGCTTAAGGCCGGGGCACAAGTGCGGGCTAGGCTTAAGGCCTGGGCACAAGTGCGGGCTAGGCTTAAGGCCTGGGCACAAGTGCGGGCTAGGCTTAAGGCCTGGGCACAAGTGCGGGCTAGGCTTCAGGCCGATGCACAAGTGCGGGCTAGGTTTAAGGCCTGGGCACAAGTGCGGGCTAGGCTTAAGGCCGGGGCACAAGTGCGGGCTAGGCTTAAGGCCTGGGCACAAGTGCGGGCTAGGCTTAAGGCCTGGGCACAAGTGCGGGCTAGGCTTAAGGCCTGGGCACAAGTGCGGGCTAGGCTTCAGGCCGATGCACAAGTGCGGGCTAGGTTTAAGGCCTGGGCACAAGTGCGGGCTAGGCTTAAGGCCTGGGCACAAGTGCGGGCTAGGCTTAAGGCCGGGGCACAAGTGCGGGCTAGGCTTAAGGCCGGGGCACAAGTGCGGGCTAGGCTTAAGGCCGGGGCACAAGTGCGGGCTTGGCTTAAGGCCGGGGCACAAGTGCGGGCTAGGCTTAAGGCCGGGAGACAAGTGCGGGCTGGGCTTAAGGCCGCGGCACAAGTGCGGGCTGGGCTTAAGGCCGGGGGCACAAGTGCGGGCTAGGCATAAGGCCTGGGCACAAGTGCGGGCTAGGCTTAAGGCCGGGGCACAAGTGCGGGCTAGGCTTAAGGCCGGGGCACAAGTGCGGGCTAGGCTTAAGGCCGGGGCACAAGTGCGGGCTAGGCTTAAGGCCGGGGCACAAGTGCGGGCTAGGCTTAAGGCCTGGGCACAAGTGCGGGCTGGGCTTAAGGCCTGGGCACAAGTGCGGGCTGGGCTTAAGGCCTGGGCACAAGTGCGGGCTGGGCTTAAGGCCTGGGCACAAGTGCGGGCTGGGCTTAAAGCCTGGGCACAAGTGCGGGCTGGGCTTAAGGCCTCAGCACAAGTGCGGGCTGGGCTTAAGGCCTGGGCACAAGTGCGGGCTGGGCTTAAGGCCTGGGCACAAGTGCGGGCTGGGCTTAAGGCCTGGGCACAAGTGCGGGCTGGGCTTAAGGCCTGGGCACAAAGTGCGGGCTGGGCTTAAGGCCTGGGCACAAGTGCGGGCTGGGCTTAAGGCCTGGGCACAAGTGCGGGCTGGGCTTAAGGCCTGGGCACAAGTGCGGGCTGGGCTTAAGGCCTGGGCACAAGTGCGGGCTGGGCTTAAGGCCTGGGCACAAGTGCGGGCTGGGCTTAAGGCCTGGGCACAAGTGCGGGCTGGGCTTAAGGCCTGGGCACAAGTGCGGGCTGGGCTTTAGGCCGGGGCACAAGTGCGGGCTAGGCTAAAGGCCGGGGCACAAGTGCGGGCTAGGCTAAAGGCCTGGGCACAAGTGCGGGCTAGGCTTAAGGCCGGGGCACAAGTGCGGGCTAGGCTTAAGGCCGGGGCACAAGTGCGGGCTAGGCTTAAGGCCGGGGCACAAGTGCGGGCTAGGCTTAAGGCCGGGGCACAAGTGCGGGCTAGGCTTAAGGCCAGGGCACAAGTGCGGGCTAGGCTGAAGGCCGGGGCACAAGTGCGGGCTAGGCTGAAGGCCGGGGCACAAGTGCGGGCTAGGCTGAAGGCCGGGGCACAAGTGCGGGCTAGGCTGAAGGCCGGGGCACAAGTGCGGGCTAGGCTTAAGGCCGGGGCACAAGTGCGGGCTAGGCTTAAGGCCTGGGCACAAGTGCGGGCTAGGCTTCAGGCCGATGCACAAGTGCGGGCTAGGTTTAAGGCCTGGGCACAAGTGCGGGCTAGGCTTAAGGCCTGGGCACAAGTGCGGGCTAGGCTTAAGGCCTGGGCACAAGTGCGGGCTAGGCTTAAGGCCTGGGCACAAGTGCGGGCTAGGCTTAAGGCCTGGGCACAAGTGCGGGCTAGGCTTAAGGCCTGGGCACAAGTGCGGGCTAGGCTTAATCCCGGGGCACAAGTGCGGGCTAGGCTTAAGGCCTGGGCACAAGTGCGGGCTAGGCTTAAGGCCTGGGCACAAGTGCGGGCTAGGCTTAAGGCCTGGGCACAAGTGCGGGCTACGCTTAAGGCCGGGGGCACAAGTGCGGGCTAGGCTTAAGGCCGGGGGCACAAGTGCGGGCTAGGCTTAAGGCCGGGGCACAAGTGCGGGCTAGGCTTAAGGCCGGGGCACAAGTGCGGGCTAGGCTTAAGGCCGGGGCACAAGTGCGGGCTAGGCTTAAGGCCGGGGCACAAGTGCGGGCTAGGCTTAAGGCCGGGGCACAAGTGCGGGCTAGGCTTAAGGCCGGGGCACAAGTGCGGGCTAGGCTTAAGGCCGGGGCACAAGTGCGGGCTAGGCTTAAGGCCGGGGCACAAGTGCGGGCTAGGCTTAAGGCCGGGGCACAAGTGCGGGCTAGGCTTAAGGCCGGGGCACAAGTGCGGGCTAGGCTTAAGGCCGGGGCACAAGTGCAGTGCTGGCTAGGATCAAGGCAGGGGGCACAAGTGCTGGCTAGGCTTAAGGCATGGGCACAAGTGCCAGCTAGGCTTAAGGCCTGGGCACAAGTGCAGGCTAGGCTTAAGGCCTGGGCACAAGTGCAGTGCTGGCTAGGATCAAGGCAAGGGGGCACAAGTGCTGGCTAGGCTTAAGGCATGGGCACAAGTGCTGGCTAGGCTTAAGGCATACAGCTAACTCTTTGCACTCTTTGCATAAAGGGTTAGGCACCCATAGGGGTGAAGAGCTAGCTTTCACCCCTCTACTCTGTACTTGGACATTTAGGACTAGATCCTTTGTTGTACAGTGCGGAGCCTCTCCATAACCCCATGCTCCAAGCG
The DNA here is from genome assembly GCF_032444005.1 of Ranitomeya imitator. Lineage (NCBI taxonomy): Eukaryota > Metazoa > Chordata > Amphibia > Anura > Dendrobatidae > Ranitomeya > Ranitomeya imitator. The sequence goes on from NW_027194466.1 coordinate 192,932, forward strand.
ACCAGGCACTTCTTGTCTGTCCTCCGTAAATGGGTAATGCCTTCTTCCCCAATTACAGTCGTGCATGTGCATTCAGACGGGACAAGAGCGAAGAGCATAAAGCTGGCCCTATGTGCATAACCAACATGAAGCTGAAGACAAAAACAAACAAACAAGCATACAAGGGGCTCAAAAGTGCGGGCTGGGCTTAAGGCCTGGGCACAAGTGGGGGCTGGGCTTAAGGCCTGGGCACAAGTGCGGGCTGGGCTTAAGGCCTGGGCACAAGTGCGGGCTGGGCTTAAGGCCTGGGCACAAGTGCGGGCTGGGCTTAAGGCCGGGGCACAAGTGCGGGCTAGGCTAAAGGCCGGGGCACAAGTGCGGGCTAGGCTAAAGGCCTGGGCACAAGTGCGGGCTAGGCTTAAGGCCGGGGCACAAGTGCGGGCTAGGCTTAAGGCCGGGGCACAAGTGCGGGCTAGGCTTAAGGCCGGGGCACAAGTGCGGGCTAGGCTTAAGGCCGGGGCACAAGTGCGGGCTAGGCTTAAGGCCGGGGCACAAGTGCGGGCTAGGCTTAAGGCCGGGGCACAAGTGCGGGCTAGGCTTAAGGCCGGGGCACAAGTGCGGGCTAGGCTTAAGGCCGGGGCACAAGTGCGGGCTAGGCTTAAGGCCGGGGCACAAGTGCAGTGCTGGCTAGGATCAAGGCAGGGGGCACAAGTGCTGGCTAGGCTTAAGGCATGGGCACAAGTGCCAGCTAGGCTTAAGGCCTGGGCACAAGTGCAGGCTAGGCTTAAGGCCTGGGCACAAGTGCAGTGCTGGCTAGGATCAAGGCAAGGGGGCACAAGTGCTGGCTAGGCTTAAGGCATGGGCACAAGTGCTGGCTAGGCTTAAGGCATACAGCTAACTCTTTGCACTCTTTGCATAAAGGGTTAGGCACCCATAGGGGTGAAGAGCTAGCTTTCACCCCTCTACTCTGTACTTGGACATTTAGGACTAGATCCTTTGTTGTACAGTGCGGAGCCTCTCCATAACCCCATGCTCCAAGCGACCAGGCACTTCTTGTCTGTCCTCCGTAAATGGGTAATGCCTTCTTCCCCAATTACAGTCGTGCATGTGCATTCAGACGGGACAAGAGCGAAGAGCATAAAGCTGGCCCTATGTGCATAACCAACATGAAGCTGAAGACAAAAACAAACAAACAAGCATACAAGGGGCTCAAAAGTGCGGGCTGGGCTTAAGGCCTGGGCACAAGTGGGGGCTGGGCTTAAGGCCTGGGCACAAGTGCGGGCTGGGCTTAAGGCCTGGGCACAAGTGCGGGCTGGGCTTAAGGCCTGGGCACAAGTGCGGGCTGGGCTTAAGGCCTGGGCACAAGTGCGGGCTGGGCTTAAGGCCTGGGCACAAGTGCGGGCTGGGCTTAAGGCCTGGGCACAAGTGCGGGCTGGGCTTAAGGCCTGGGCACAAGTGCGGGCTGGGCTTAAGGCCTGGGCACAAGTGCGGGCTGGGCTTTAGGCCGGGGCACAAGTGCGGGCTAGGCAAAAGGCCGGGGCACAAGTGCGGGCTAGGCTAAAGGCCTGGGCACAAGTGCGGGCTAGGCTTAAGGCCGGGGCACAAGTGCGGGCTAGGCTTAAGGCCGGGGCACAAGTGCGGGCTAGGCTTAAGGCCGGGGCACAAGTGCGGGCTAGGCTTAAGGCCGGGGCACAAGTGCGGGCTAGGCTTAAGGCCGGGGCACAAGTGCGGGCTAGGCTTAAGGCCGGGGCACAAGTGCGAGCTAGGCTTAAGGCCGGGGCACAAGTGCGGGCTAGGTTTAAGGCCTGGGCACAAGTGCGGGCTCGGCTTAAGGCCTGGGCACAAGTGCGGGCTAGGCTTAAGGCCTGGGCACAAGTGCGGGCTAGGCTAAAGGCCTGGGCACAAGTGCGGGCTAGGCTTAAGGCCGGGGCACAAGTGCGGGCTAGGCTTATGGCCGGGGCACAAGTGCGGGCTAGGCTTAAGGCCGGGGCACAAGTGCGGGCTAGGCTTAAGGCCGGGGCACAAGTGCGGGCTAGGCTTAAGGCCGGGGCACAAGTGCGGGCTAGGCTTAAGGCCGGGGCACAAGTGCGGGCTAGGCTTAAGGCCGGGGCACAAGTTCGGGCTAGGCTTAAGGCCGGGGCACAAGTGCGGGCTAGGCTTAAGGCCGGGGCACAAGTGCGGGCTAGGCTTAAGGCCGGGGCACAAGTGCGGGCTAGGCTTAAGGCCGGGGCACAAGTGCGGGCTAGGCTTAAGGCCGGGGCACAAGTGCGGGCTTGGCTTAAGGCCGGGGCACAAGTGCGGGCTAGGCTTAAGGCCGGGAGACAAGTGCGGGCTGGGCTTAAGGCCGCGGCACAAGTGCGGGCTGGGCTTAAGGCCGGGGCACAAGTGCGGGCTGGGCTTAAGGCCGGGGCACAAGTGCGGGCTGGGCTTAAGGCCTGGGCACAAGTGCGGGCTGGGCTTAAAGCCTGGGCACAAGTGCGGGCTGGGCTTAAGGCCTCAGCACAAGTGCGGGCTGGGCTTAAGGCCTGGGCACAAGTGCGGGCTGGGCTTAAGGCCTGGGCACAAGTGCGGGCTGGGCTTAAGGCCTGGGCACAAGTGCGGGCTGGGCTTAAGGCCTGGGCACAAGTGCGGGCTGGGCTTAAGGCCTGGGCACAAGTGCGGGCTGGGCTTAAGGCCTGGGCACAAGTGCGGGCTGGGCTTAAGGCCTGGGCACAAGTGCGGGCTGGGCTTAAGGCCTGGGCACAAGTGCGGGCTGGGCTTAAGGCCTGGGCACAAGTGTGGGCTGGGCTTTAGGCCGGGGCACAAGTGCGGGCTAGGCTAAAGGCCGGGGCACAAGTGCGGGCTAGGCTAAAGGCCTGGGCACAAGTGCGGGCTAGGCTTAAGGCCGGGGCACAAGTGCGGGCTAGGCTTAAGGCCGGGGCACAAGTGCGGGCTAGGCTTAAGGCCGGGGCACAAGTGCGGGCTAGGCTTAAGGCCGGGGCACAAGTGCGGGCTAGGCTGAAGGCCGGGGCACAAGTGCGGGCTAGGCTGAAGGCCGGGACACAAGTGCGGGCTAGGCTTAAGGCCGGGGCACAAGTGCGGGCTAGGCTTAAGGCCGGGGCACAAGTGCGGGCTAGGCTTAAGGCCGGGGCACAAGTGCGGGCTAGGCTTAAGGCCGGGGCACAAGTGCGGGCTAGGCTTAAGGCCGGGGCACAAGTGCGGGCTAGGCTTAAGGCCTGGGCACAAGTGCGGGCTAGGCTTAAGGCCTGGGCACAAGTGCGGGCTAGGCTTAAGGCCTGGGCACAAGTGCGGGCTAGGCTTAAGGCTTGGGCACAAGTGCGGGCTAGGCTTAAGGCCTGAGCACAAGTGCGGGCTTGGCTTAAGTCCGTGGCACAAGTGCGGGCTAGGCTTAAGGCCGGGGGCACAAGTGCGGGCTAGGCTTAAGGCCGGGGCACAAGTGCGGGCTAGGCTTAAGGCCGGGGCACAAGTGCGGGCTAGGCTTAAGGCCTGGGCACAAGTGCGGGCTAGGCTTAAGGCCTGGGCACAAGTGCGGGCTAGGCTTCAGGCCGATGCACAAGTGCGGGCTAGGCTTAAGGCCTGGGCACAAGTGCGGGCTAGGCTTCAGGCCGATGCACAAGTGCGGGCTAGGTTTAAGGCCTGGGCACAAGTGCGGGCTAGGCTTAAGGCCTGGGCACAAGTGCGGGCTAGGCTTAAGGCCTGGGCACAAGTGCGGGCTAGGCTTAAGGCCTGGGCACAAGTGCGGGCTAGGCTTAAGGCCTGGGCACAAGTGCGGGCTAGGCTTAAGGCCTGGGCACAAGTGCGGGCTAGGCTTAATCCCGGGGCACAAGTGCGGGCTAGGCTTAAGGCCTGGGCACAAGTGCGGGCTAGGCTTAAGGCCTGGGCACAAGTGCGGGCTAGGCTTAAGGCCTGGGCACAAGTGCGGGCTAGGCTTAAGGCCTGGGCACAAGTGCGGGCTAGGCTTAAGGCCTGGGCACAAGTGCGGGCTAGGCTTAAGGCCTGGGCACAAGTGCGGGCTAGGCTTCAGGCCGATGCACAAGTGCGGGCAAGGCTTAAGGCCTGGGCACAAGTGCGGGCTAGGCTTCAGGCCGATGCACAAGTGCGGGCTAGGTTTAAGGCCTGGGCACAAGTGCGGGCTAGGCTTAAGGCCTGGGCACAAGTGCGGGCTAGGCTTAAGGCCTGGGCACAAGTGCGGGCTAGGCTTAAGGCCTGGGCACAAGTGCGGGCTAGGCTTAAGGCCTGGGCACAAGTGCGGGCTAGGCTTAATCCCGGGGCACAAGTGCGGGCTAGGCTTAAGGCCTGGGCACAAGTGCGGGCTAGGCTTAAGGCCTGGGCACAAGTGCGGGCTAGGCTTAAGGCCTGGGCACAAGTGCGGGCTAGGCTTAAGGCCTGGGCACAAGTGCGGGCTACGCTTAAGGCCGGGGGCACAAGTGCGGGCTAGGCTTAAGGCCGGGGGCACAAGTGCGGGCTAGGCATAAGGCCTGGGCACAAGTGCGGGCTAGGCTTAAGGCCGATGCACAAGTGCGGGCTAGGCTTAAGGCCGGGGCACAAGTGCGGGCTAGGTTTAAGGCCTGGGCACAAGTGCGGGCTAGGCTTAAGGCCTGGGCACAAGTGCGGGCTAGGCTTAAGGCCTGGGCACAAGTGCGGGCTAGGCTTAAGGCCTGAGCACAAGTGCGGGCTAGGCTTAAGGCCGGGGCACAAGTGCGGGCTAGGCCTAAGGCCGGGGCACAAGTGCGGGCTAGGCTTAAGGCCTGGGCACAAGTGCGGGCTACGCTTAAGGCCGGGGGCACAAGTGCGGGCTAGGCTTAAGGCCGGGGGCACAAGTGCGGGCTAGGCATAAGGCCTGGGCACAAGTGCGGGCTAGGCTTAAGGCCGATGCACAAGTGCGGGCTAGGCTTAAGGCCGGGGCACAAGTGCGGGCTAGGTTTAAGGCCTGGGCACAAGTGCGGGCTAGGCTTAAGGCCTGGGCACAAGTGCGGGCTAGGCTTAAGGCCTGAGCACAAGTGCGGGCTAGGCTTAAGGCCGGGGCACAAGTTCGGGCTGGGCTTAAGGTCGGGGCACAAGTGCGGGCTGGGCTTAAGGTCAGGGCACAAGTGCGGGCTAGGCTTAAGGCCGGGGCACAAGTGCGGGCTAGGCTTAAGGCCGGGGCACAAGTGCGGGCTAGGCTTAAGGCCGGGGCACAAGTGCGGGCTAGGCTTAAGGCCGGGGCACAAGTGCGGGCTAGGCTTAAGGCCGGGGCACAAGTGCAGTGCTGGCTAGGATCAAGGCAGGGGGCACAAGTGCTGGCTAGGCTTAAGGCATGGGCACAAGTGCCAGCTAGGCTTAAGGCCTGGGCACAAGTGCAGGCTAGGCTTAAGGCCTGGGCACAAGTGCAGTGCTGGCTAGGATCAAGGCAAGGGGGCACAAGTGCTGGCTAGGCTTAAGGCATGGGCACAAGTGCTGGCTAGGCTTAAGGCATACAGCTAACTCTTTGCACTCTTTGCATAAAGGGTTAGGCACCCATAGGGGTGAAGAGCTAGCTTTCACCCCTCTACTCTGTACTTGGACATTTAGGACTAGATCCTTTGTTGTACAGTGCGGAGCCTCTCCATAACCCCATGCTCCAAGCGACCAGGCACTTCTTGTCTGTCCTCCGTAAATGGGTAATGCCTTCTTCCCCAATTACAGTCGTGCATGTGCATTCAGACGGGACAAGAGCGAAGAGCATAAAGCTGGCCCTATGTGCATAACCAACATGAAGCTGAAGACAAAAACAAACAAACAAGCATACAAGGGGCTCAAAAGTGCGGGCTGGGCTTAAGGCCTGGGCACAAGTGGGGGCTGGGCTTAAGGCCTGGGCACAAGTGCGGGCTGGGCTTAAGGCCTGGGCACAAGTGCGGGCTGGGCTTAAGGCCTGGGCACAAGTGCGGGCTGGGCTTAAGGCCTGGGCACAAGTGCGGGCTGGGCTTAAGGCCTGGGCACAAGTGCGGGCTGGGCTTAAGGCCTGGGCACAAGTGCGGGCTGGGCTTAAGGCCTCGGCACAAGTGCGGGCTGGGCTTAAGGCCTGGGCACAAGTGCGGGCTGGGCTTAAGGCCTGGGCACAAGTGCGGGCTGGGCTTAAGGCCTGGGCACAAATGCGGGCTGGGCTTAAGGCCTGGGCACAAGTGCGGGCTGGGCTTAAGGCCTGGGCACAAGTGCGGGCTGGGCTTTAGGCCGGGGCACAAGTGCGGGCTAGGCTAAAGGCCGGGGCACAAGTGCGGGCTAGGCTAAAGGCCTGGGCACAAGTGCGGGCTAGGCTTAAGGCCGGGGCACAAGTGCGGGCTAGGCTTAAGGCCGGGGCACAAGTGCGGGCTAGGCTTAAGGCCGGGGCACAAGTGCGGGCTAGGCTTAAGGCCGGGGCACAAGTGCGGGCTAGGCTTAAGGCCGGGGCACAAGTGCGGGCTAGGCTTAAGGCCGGGGCACAAGTGCGGGCTAGGCTTAAGGCCGGGGCACAAGTGCGAGCTAGGCTTAAGGCCGGGGCACAAGTGCGGGCTAGGTTTAAGGCCTGGGCACAAGTGCGGGCTAGGCTTAAGGCCTGGGCACAAGTGCGGGCTAGGCTTAAGGCCTGGGCACAAGTGCGGGCTAGGCTAAAGGCCTGGGCACAAGTGCGGGCTAGGCTTAAGGCCGGGGCACAAGTGCGGGCTAGGCTTAAGGCCGGGGCACAAGTGCGGGCTAGGCTTAAGGCCGGGGCACAAGTGCGGGCTAGGCTTAAGGCCGGGGCACAAGTGCGGGCTAGGCTTAAGGCCGGGGCACAAGTGCGGGCTAGGCTTAAGGCCGGGGCACAAGTGCGGGCTAGGCTTAAGGCCGGGGCACAAGTTCGGGCTAGGCTTAAGGCCGGGGCACAAGTGCGGGCTAGGCTTAAGGCCGGGGCACAAGTGCGGGCTAGGCTTAAGGCCGGGGCACAAGTGCGGGCTAGGCTTAAGGCCGGGGCACAAGTGCGGGCTAGGCTTAAGGCCGGGGCACAAGTGCGGGCTTGGCTTAAGGCCGGGGCACAAGTGCGGGCTAGGCTTAAGGCCGGGAGACAAGTGCGGGCTGGGCTTAAGGCCGCGGCACAAGTGCGGGCTGGGCTTAAGGCCGGGGCACAAGTGCGGGCTGGGCTTAAGGCCGGGGCACAAGTGCGGGCTGGGCTTAAGGCCTGGGCACAAGTGCGGGCTGGGCTTAAAGCCTGGGCACAAGTGCGGGCTGGGCTTAAGGCCTCAGCACAAGTGCGGGCTGGGCTTAAGGCCTGGGCACAAGTGCGGGCTGGGCTTAAGGCCTGGGCACAAGTGCGGGCTGGGCTTAAGGCCTGGGCACAAGTGCGGGCTGGGCTTAAGGCCTGGGCACAAGTGCGGGCTGGGCTTAAGGCCTGGGCACAAGTGCGGGCTGGGCTTAAGGCCTGGGCACAAGTGCGGGCTGGGCTTAAGGCCTGGGCACAAGTGCGGGCTGGGCTTAAGGCCTGGGCACAAGTGCGGGCTGGGCTTAAGGCCTGGGCACAAGTGCGGGCTGGGCTTTAGGCCGGGGCACAAGTGCGGGCTAGGCTAAAGGCCGGGGCACAAGTGCGGGCTAGGCTAAAGGCCTGGGCACAAGTGCGGGCTAGGCTTAAGGCCGGGGCACAAGTGCGGGCTAGGCTTAAGGCCGGGGCACAAGTGCGGGCTAGGCTTAAGGCCGGGGCACAAGTGCGGGCTAGGCTTAAGGCCGGGGCACAAGTGCGGGCTAGGCTGAAGGCCGGGGCACAAGTGCGGGCTAGGCTGAAGGCCGGGACACAAGTGCGGGCTAGGCTTAAGGCCGGGGCACAAGTGCGGGCTAGGCTTAAGGCCGGGGCACAAGTGCGGGCTAGGCTTAAGGCCGGGGCACAAGTGCGGGCTAGGCTTAAGGCCGGGGCACAAGTGCGGGCTAGGCTTAAGGCCGGGGCACAAGTGCGGGCTAGGCTTAAGGCCTGGGCACAAGTGCGGGCTAGGCTTAAGGCCTGGGCACAAGTGCGGGCTAGGCTTAAGGCCTGGGCACAAGTGCGGGCTAGGCTTAAGGCTTGGGCACAAGTGCGGGCTAGGCTTAAGGCCTGAGCACAAGTGCGGGCTTGGCTTAAGTCCGTGGCACAAGTGCGGGCTAGGCTTAAGGCCGGGGGCACAAGTGCGGGCTAGGCTTAAGGCCGGGGCACAAGTGCGGGCTAGGCTTAAGGCCGGGGCACAAGTGCGGGCTAGGCTTAAGGCCTGGGCACAAGTGCGGGCTAGGCTTAAGGCCTGGGCACAAGTGCGGGCTAGGCTTCAGGCTGATGCACAAGTGCGGGCTAGGCTTAAGGCCTGGGCACAAGTGCGGGCTAGGCTTCAGGCCGATGCACAAGTGCGGGCTAGGTTTAAGGCCTGGGCACAAGTGCGGGCTAGGCTTAAGGCCTGGGCACAAGTGCGGGCTAGGCTTAAGGCCTGGGCACAAGTGCGGGCTAGGCTTAAGGCCTGGGCACAAGTGCGGGCTAGGCTTAAGGCCTGGGCACAAGTGCGGGCTAGGCTTAAGGCCTGGGCACAAGTGCGGGCTAGGCTTAATCCCGGGGCACAAGTGCGGGCTAGGCTTAAGGCCTGGGCACAAGTGCGGGCTAGGCTTAAGGCCTGGGCACAAGTGCGGGCTAGGCTTAAGGCCTGGGCACAAGTGCGGGCTAGGCTTAAGGCCTGGGCACAAGTGCGGGCTAGGCTTAAGGCCTGGGCACAAGTGCGGGCTAGGCTTAAGGCCTGGGCACAAGTGCGGGCTAGGCTTCAGGCCGATGCACAAGTGCGGGCTAGGCTTAAGGCCTGGGCACAAGTGCGGGCTAGGCTTCAGGCCGATGCACAAGTGCGGGCTAGGTTTAAGGCCTGGGCACAAGTGCGGGCTAGGCTTAAGGCCTGGGCACAAGTGCGGGCTAGGCTTAAGGCCTGGGCACAAGTGCGGGCTAGGCTTAAGGCCTGGGCACAAGTGCGGGCTAGGCTTAAGGCCTGGGCACAAGTGCGGGCTAGGCTTAAGGCCTGGGCACAAGTGCGGGCTAGGCTTAATCCCGGGGCACAAGTGCGGGCTAGGCTTAAGGCCTGGGCACAAGTGCGGGCTAGGCTTAAGGCCTGGGCACAAGTGCGGGCTAGGCTTAAGGCCTGGGCACAAGTGCGGGCTAGGCTTAAGGCCTGGGCACAAGTGCGGGCTACGCTTAAGGCCGGGGGCACAAGTGCGGGCTAGGCTTAAGGCCGGGGGCACAAGTGCGGGCTAGGCATAAGGCCTGGGCACAAGTGCGGGCTAGGCTTAAGGCCGATGCACAAGTGCGGGCTAGGCTTAAGGCCGGGGCACAAGTGCGGGCTAGGTTTAAGGCCTGGGCACAAGTGCGGGCTAGGCTTAAGGCCTGGGCACAAGTGCGGGCTAGGCTTAAGGCCTGGGCACAAGTGCGGGCTAGGCTTAAGGCCTGAGCACAAGTGCGGGCTAGGCTTAAGGCCGGGGCACAAGTGCGGGCTAGGCCTAAGGCCGGGGCACAAGTGCGGGCTAGGCTTAAGGCCTGGGCACAAGTGCGGGCTACGCTTAAGGCCGGGGGCACAAGTGCGGGCTAGGCTTAAGGCCGGGGGCACAAGTGCGGGCTAGGCATAAGGCCTGGGCACAAGTGCGGGCTAGGCTTAAGGCCGATGCACAAGTGCGGGCTAGGCTTAAGGCCGGGGCACAAGTGCGGGCTAGGTTTAAGGCCTGGGCACAAGTGCGGGCTAGGCTTAAGGCCTGGGCACAAGTGCGGGCTAGGCTTAAGGCCTGAGCACAAGTGCGGGCTAGGCTTAAGGCCGGGGCACAAGTGCGGGCTGGGCTTAAGGTCGGGGCACAAGTGCGGGCTGGGCTTAAGGTCGGGGCACAAGTGCGGGCTAGGCTTAAGGCCGGGGCACAAGTGCGGGCTAGGCTTAAGGCCGGGGCACAAGTGCGGGCTAGGCTTAAGGCCGGGGCACAAGTGCGGGCTAGGCTTAAGGCCGGGGCACAAGTGCGGGCTAGGCTTAAGGCCGGGGCACAAGTGCGGGCTAGGCTTAAGGCCGGGGCACAAGTGCGGGCTAGGCTTAAGGCCTGGGCACAAGTGCGGGCTAGGCTTAAGGCCTGGGCACAAGTGCGGGCTAGGCTTAAGGCCTGGGCACAAGTGCGGGCTAGGCTTAAGGCTTGGGCACAAGTGCGGGCTAGGCTTAAGGCCTGAGCACAAGTGCGGGCTTGGCTTAAGTCCGTGGCACAAGTGCGGGCTAGGCTTAAGGCCGGGGGCACAAGTGCGGGCTAGGCTTAAGGCCGGGGCACAAGTGCGGGCTAGGCTTAAGGCCGGGGCACAAGTGCGGGCTAGGCTTAAGGCCTGGGCACAAGTGCGGGCTAGGCTTAAGGCCTGGGCACAAGTGCGGGCTAGGCTTCAGGCCGATGCACAAGTGCGGGCTAGGCTTAAGGCCTGGGCACAAGTGCGGGCTAGGCTTCAGGCCGATGCACAAGTGCGGGCTAGGTTTAAGGCCTGGGCACAAGTGCGGGCTAGGCTTAAGGCCTGGGCACAAGTGCGGGCTAGGCTTAAGGCCTGGGCACAAGTGCGGGCTAGGCTTAAGGCCTGGGCACAAGTGCGGGCTAGGCTTAAGGCCTGGGCACAAGTGCGGGCTAGGCTTAAGGCCTGGGCACAAGTGCGGGCTAGGCTTAATCCCGGGGCACAAGTGCGGGCTAGGCTTAAGGCCTGGGCACAAGTGCGGGCTAGGCTTAAGGCCTGGGCACAAGTGCGGGCTAGGCTTAAGGCCTGGGCACAAGTGCGGGCTAGGCTTAAGGCCTGGGCACAAGTGCGGGCTAGGCTTAAGGCCTGGGCACAAGTGCGGGCTAGGCTTAAGGCCTGGGCACAAGTGCGGGCTAGGCTTCAGGCCGATGCACAAGTGCGGGCAAGGCTTAAGGCCTGGGCACAAGTGCGGGCTAGGCTTCAGGCCGATGCACAAGTGCGGGCTAGGTTTAAGGCCTGGGCACAAGTGCGGGCTAGGCTTAAGGCCTGGGCACAAGTGCGGGCTAGGCTTAAGGCCTGGGCACAAGTGCGGGCTAGGCTTAAGGCCTGGGCACAAGTGCGGGCTAGGCTTAAGGCCTGGGCACAAGTGCGGGCTAGGCTTAAGGCCTGGGCACAAGTGCGGGCTAGGCTTAATCCCGGGGCACAAGTGCGGGCTAGGCTTAAGGCCTGGGCACAAGTGCGGGCTAGGCTTAAGGCCTGGGCACAAGTGCGGGCTAGGCTTAAGGCCTGGGCACAAGTGCGGGCTAGGCTTAAGGCCTGGGCACAAGTGCGGGCTACGCTTAAGGCCGGGGGCACAAGTGCGGGCTAGGCTTAAGGCCGGGGGCACAAGTGCGGGCTAGGCATAAGGCCTGGGCACAAGTGCGGGCTAGGCTTAAGGCCGATGCACAAGTGCGGGCTAGGCTTAAGGCCGGGGCACAAGTGCGGGCTAGGTTTAAGGCCTGGGCACAAGTGCGGGCTAGGCTTAAGGCCTGGGCACAAGTGCGGGCTAGGCTTAAGGCCTGGGCACAAGTGCGGGCTAGGCTTAAGGCCTGAGCACAAGTGCGGGCTAGGCTTAAGGCCGGGGCACAAGTGCGGGCTAGGCCTAAGGCCGGGGCACAAGTGCGGGCTAGGCTTAAGGCCTGGGCACAAGTGCGGGCTACGCTTAAGGCCGGGGGCACAAGTGCGGGCTAGGCTTAAGGCCGGGGGCACAAGTGCGGGCTAGGCATAAGGCCTGGGCACAAGTGCGGGCTAGGCTTAAGGCCGATGCACAAGTGCGGGCTAGGCTTAAGGCCGGGGCACAAGTGCGGGCTAGGTTTAAGGCCTGGGCACAAGTGCGGGCTAGGCTTAAGGCCTGGGCACAAGTGCGGGCTAGGCTTAAGGCCTGAGCACAAGTGCGGGCTAGGCTTAAGGCCGGGGCACAAGTTCGGGCTGGGCTTAAGGTCGGGGCACAAGTGCGGGCTGGGCTTAAGGTCGGGGCACAAGTGCGGGCTAGGCTTAAGGCCGGGGCACAAGTGCGGGCTAGGCTTAAGGCCGGGGCACAAGTGCGGGCTAGGCTTAAGGCCGGGGCACAAGTGCGGGCTAGGCTTAAGGCCGGGGCACAAGTGCGGGCTAGGCTTAAGGCCGGGGCACAAGTGCAGTGCTGGCTAGGATCAAGGCAGGGGGCACAAGTGCTGGCTAGGCTTAAGGCATGGGCACAAGTGCCAGCTAGGCTTAAGGCCTGGGCACAAGTGCAGGCTAGGCTTAAGGCCTGGGCACAAGTGCAGTGCTGGCTAGGATCAAGGCAAGGGGGCACAAGTGCTGGCTAGGCTTAAGGCATGGGCACAAGTGCTGGCTAGGCTTAAGGCATACAGCTAACTCTTTGCACTCTTTGCATAAAGGGTTAGGCACCCATAGGGGTGAAGAGCTAGCTTTCACCCCTCTACTCTGTACTTGGACATTTAGGACTAGATCCTTTGTTGTACAGTGCGGAGCCTCTCCATAACCCCATGCTCCAAGCGACCAGGCACTTCTTGTCTGTCCTCCGTAAATGGGTAATGCCTTCTTCCCCAATTACAGTCGTGCATGTGCATTCAGACGGGACAAGAGCGAAGAGCATAAAGCTGGCCCTATGTGCATAACCAACATGAAGCTGAAGACAAAAACAAACAAACAAGCATACAAGGGGCTCAAAAGTGCGGGCTGGGCTTAAGGCCTGGGCACAAGTGGGGGCTGGGCTTAAGGCCTGGGCACAAGTGCGGGCTGGGCTTAAGGCCTGGGCACAAGTGCGGGCTGGGCTTAAGGCCTGGGCACAAGTGCGGGCTGGGCTTAAGGCCTGGGCACAAGTGCGGGCTGGGCTTAAGGCCTGGGCACAAGTGCGGGCTGGGCTTAAGGCCTGGGCACAAGTGCGGGCTGGGCTTAAGGCCTCGGCACAAGTGCGGGCTGGGCTTAAGGCCTGGGCACAAGTGCGGGCTGGGCTTAAGGCCTGGGCACAAGTGCGGGCTGGGCTTAAGGCCTGGGCACAAGTGCGGGCTGGGCTTAAGGCCTGGGCACAAGTGCGGGCTGGGCTTAAGGCCTGGGCACAAGTGCGGGCTGGGCTTTAGGCCGGGGCACAAGTGCGGGCTAGGCTAAAGGCCGGGGCACAAGTGCGGGCTAGGCTAAAGGCCTGGGCACAAGTGCGGGCTAGGCTTAAGGCCGGGGCACAAGTGCGGGCTAGGCTTAAGGCCGGGGCACAAGTGCGGGCTAGGCTTAAGGCCGGGGCACAAGTGCGGGCTAGGCTTAAGGCCGGGGCACAAGTGCGGGCTAGGCTTAAGGCCGGGGCACAAGTGCGGGCTAGGCTTAAGGCCGGGGCACAAGTGCGGGCTAGGCTTAAGGCCGGGGCACAAGTGCGAGCTAGGCTTAAGGCCGGGGCACAAGTGCGGGCTAGGTTTAAGGCCTGGGCACAAGTGCGGGCTAGGCTTAAGGCCTGGGCACAAGTGCGGGCTAGGCTTAAGGCCTGGGCACAAGTGCGGGCTAGGCTAAAGGCCTGGGCACAAGTGCGGGCTAGGCTTAAGGCCGGGGCACAAGTGCGGGCTAGGCTTAAGGCCGGGGCACAAGTGCGGGCTAGGCTTAAGGCCGGGGCACAAGTGCGGGCTAGGCTTAAGGCCGGGGCACAAGTGCGGGCTAGGCTTAAGGCCGGGGCACAAGTGCGGGCTAGGCTTAAGGCCGGGGCACAAGTGCGGGCTAGGCTTAAGGCCGGGGCACAAGTTCGGGCTAGGCTTAAGGCCGGGGCACAAGTGCGGGCTAGGCTTAAGGCCGGGGCACAAGTGCGGGCTAGGCTTAAGGCCGGGGCACAAGTGCGGGCTAGGCTTAAGGCCGGGGCACAAGTGCGGGCTAGGCTTAAGGCCGGGGCACAAGTGCGGGCTTGGCTTAAGGCCGGGGCACAAGTGCGGGCTAGGCTTAAGGCCGGGAGACAAGTGCGGGCTGGGCTTAAGGCCGCGGCACAAGTGCGGGCTGGGCTTAAGGCCGGGGCACAAGTGCGGGCTGGGCTTAAGGCCGGGGCACAAGTGCGGGCTGGGCTTAAGGCCTGGGCACAAGTGCGGGCTGGGCTTAAAGCCTGGGCACAAGTGCGGGCTGGGCTTAAGGCCTCAGCACAAGTGCGGGCTGGGCTTAAGGCCTGGGCACAAGTGCGGGCTGGGCTTAAGGCCTGGGCACAAGTGCGGGCTGGGCTTAAGGCCTGGGCACAAGTGCGGGCTGGGCTTAAGGCCTGGGCACAAGTGCGGGCTGGGCTTAAGGCCTGGGCACAAGTGCGGGCTGGGCTTAAGGCCTGGGCACAAGTGCGGGCTGGGCTTAAGGCCTGGGCACAAGTGCGGGCTGGGCTTAAGGCCTGGGCACAAGTGCGGGCTGGGCTTAAGGCCTGGGCACAAGTGCGGGCTGGGCTTTAGGCCGGGGCACAAGTGCGGGCTAGGCTAAAGGCCGGGGCACAAGTGCGGGCTAGGCTAAAGGCCTGGGCACAAGTGCGGGCTAGGCTTAAGGCCGGGGCACAAGTGCGGGCTAGGCTTAAGGCCGGGGCACAAGTGCGGGCTAGGCTTAAGGCCGGGGCACAAGTGCGGGCTAGGCTTAAGGCCGGGGCACAAGTGCGGGCTAGGCTGAAGGCCGGGGCACAAGTGCGGGCTAGGCTGAAGGCCGGGACACAAGTGCGGGCTAGGCTTAAGGCCGGGGCACAAGTGCGGGCTAGGCTTAAGGCCGGGGCACAAGTGCGGGCTAGGCTTAAGGCCGGGGCACAAGTGCGGGCTAGGCTTAAGGCCGGGGCACAAGTGCGGGCTAGGCTTAAGGCCGGGGCACAAGTGCGGGCTAGGCTTAAGGCCTGGGCACAAGTGCGGGCTAGGCTTAAGGCCTGGGCACAAGTGCGGGCTAGGCTTAAGGCCTGGGCACAAGTGCGGGCTAGGCTTAAGGCTTGGGCACAAGTGCGGGCTAGGCTTAAGGCCTGAGCACAAGTGCGGGCTTGGCTTAAGTCCGTGGCACAAGTGCGGGCTAGGCTTAAGGCCGGGGGCACAAGTGCGGGCTAGGCTTAAGGCCGGGGCACAAGTGCGGGCTAGGCTTAAGGCCGGGGCACAAGTGCGGGCTAGGCTTAAGGCCTGGGCACAAGTGCGGGCTAGGCTTAAGGCCTGGGCACAAGTGCGGGCTAGGCTTCAGGCCGATGCACAAGTGCGGGCTAGGCTTAAGGCCTGGGCACAAGTGCGGGCTAGGCTTCAGGCCGATGCACAAGTGCGGGCTAGGTTTAAGGCCTGGGCACAAGTGCGGGCTAGGCTTAAGGCCTGGGCACAAGTGCGGGCTAGGCTTAAGGCCTGGGCACAAGTGCGGGCTAGGCTTAAGGCCTGGGCACAAGTGCGGGCTAGGCTTAAGGCCTGGGCACAAGTGCGGGCTAGGCTTAAGGCCTGGGCACAAGTGCGGGCTAGGCTTAATCCCGGGGCACAAGTGCGGGCTAGGCTTAAGGCCTGGGCACAAGTGCGGGCTAGGCTTAAGGCCTGGGCACAAGTGCGGGCTAGGCTTAAGGCCTGGGCACAAGTGCGGGCTAGGCTTAAGGCCTGGGCACAAGTGCGGGCTAGGCTTAAGGCCTGGGCACAAGTGCGGGCTAGGCTTAAGGCCTGGGCACAAGTGCGGGCTAGGCTTCAGGCCGATGCACAAGTGCGGGCTAGGCTTAAGGCCTGGGCACAAGTGCGGGCTAGGCTTCAGGCCGATGCACAAGTGCGGGCTAGGTTTAAGGCCTGGGCACAAGTGCGGGCTAGGCTTAAGGCCTGGGCACAAGTGCGGGCTAGGCTTAAGGCCTGGGCACAAGTGCGGGCTAGGCTTAAGGCCTGGGCACAAGTGCGGGCTAGGCTTAAGGCCTGGGCACAAGTGCGGGCTAGGCTTAAGGCCTGGGCACAAGTGCGGGCTAGGCTTAATCCCGGGGCACAAGTGCGGGCTAGGCTTAAGGCCTGGGCACAAGTGCGGGCTAGGCTTAAGGCCTGGGCACAAGTGCGGGCTAGGCTTAAGGCCTGGGCACAAGTGCGGGCTAGGCTTAAGGCCTGGGCACAAGTGCGGGCTACGCTTAAGGCCGGGGGCACAAGTGCGGGCTAGGCTTAAGGCCGGGGGCACAAGTGCGGGCTAGGCATAAGGCCTGGGCACAAGTGCGGGCTAGGCTTAAGGCCGATGCACAAGTGCGGGCTAGGCTTAAGGCCGGGGCACAAGTGCGGGCTAGGTTTAAGGCCTGGGCACAAGTGCGGGCTAGGCTTAAGGCCTGGGCACAAGTGCGGGCTAGGCTTAAGGCCTGGGCACAAGTGCGGGCTAGGCTTAAGGCCTGAGCACAAGTGCGGGCTAGGCTTAAGGCCGGGGCACAAGTGCGGGCTAGGCCTAAGGCCGGGGCACAAGTGCGGGCTAGGCTTAAGGCCTGGGCACAAGTGCGGGCTACGCTTAAGGCCGGGGGCACAAGTGCGGGCTAGGCTTAAGGCCGGGGGCACAAGTGCGGGCTAGGCATAAGGCCTGGGCACAAGTGCGGGCTAGGCTTAAGGCCGATGCACAAGTGCGGGCTAGGCTTAAGGCCGGGGCACAAGTGCGGGCTAGGTTTAAGGCCTGGGCACAAGTGCGGGCTAGGCTTAAGGCCTGGGCACAAGTGCGGGCTAGGCTTAAGGCCTGAGCACAAGTGCGGGCTAGGCTTAAGGCCGGGGCACAAGTGCGGGCTGGGCTTAAGGTCGGGGCACAAGTGCGGGCTGGGCTTAAGGTCGGGGCACAAGTGCGGGCTAGGCTTAAGGCCGGGGCACAAGTGCGGGCTAGGCTTAAGGCCGGGGCACAAGTGCGGGCTAGGCTTAAGGCCGGGGCACAAGTGCGGGCTAGGCTTAAGGCCGGGGCACAAGTGCGGGCTAGGCTTAAGGCCGGGGCACAAGTGCGGGCTAGGCTTAAGGCCGGTGCACAAGTGCGGGCTAGGCTTAAGGCCGGGGCACAAGTGCGGGCTAGGCTTAAGGCCGGGGCACAAGTGCGGGCTAGGCTTAAGGCCGGGGCACAAGTGCGGGCTAGGCTTAAGGCCGGGGCACAAGTGCGGGCTAGGCTTAAGGCCGGGGCACAAGTGCGGGCTAGGCTTAAGGCCGGGGCACAAGTGCGGGCTAGGCTTAAGGCCGGGGCACAAGTGCGGGCTAGGCTTAAGGCCGGGGCACAAGTGCAGTGCTGGCTAGGATCAAGGCAGGGGGCACAAGTGCTGGCTAGGCTTAAGGCATGGGCACAAGTGCCAGCTAGGCTTAAGGCCTGGGCACAAGTGCAGGCTAGGCTTAAGGCCTGGGCACAAGTGCAGTGCTGGCTAGGATCAAGGCAAGGGGGCACAAGTGCTGGCTAGGCTTAAGGCATGGGCACAAGTGCTGGCTAGGCTTAAGGCATACAGCTAACTCTTTGCACTCTTTGCATAAAGGGTTAGGCACCCATAGGGGTGAAGAGCTAGCTTTCACCCCTCTACTCTGTACTTGGACATTTAGGACTAGATCCTTTGTTGTACAGTGCGGAGCCTCTCCATAACCCCATGCTCCAAGCGACCAGGCACTTCTTGTCTGTCCTCCGTAAATGGGTAATGCCTTCTTCCCCAATTACAGTCGTGCATGTGCATTCAGACGGGACAAGAGCGAAGAGCATAAAGCTGGCCCTATGTGCATAACCAACATGAAGCTGAAGACAAAAACAAACAAACAAGCATACAAGGGGCTCAAAAGTGCGGGCTGGGCTTAAGGCCTGGGCACAAGTGGGGGCTGGGCTTAAGGCCTGGGCACAAGTGCGGGCTGGGCTTAAGGCCTGGGCACAAGTGCGGGCTGGGCTTAAGGCCTGGGCACAAGTGCGGGCTGGGCTTAAGGCCTGGGCACAAGTGCGGGCTGGGCTTAAGGCCTGGGCACAAGTGCGGGCTGGGCTTAAGGCCTGGGCACAAGTGCGGGCTGGGCTTAAGGCCTCGGCACAAGTGCGGGCTGGGCTTAAGGCCTGGGCACAAGTGCGGGCTGGGCTTAAGGCCTGGGCACAAGTGCGGGCTGGGCTTAAGGCCTGGGCACAAGTGCGGGCTGGGCTTAAGGCCTGGGCACAAGTGCGGGCTGGGCTTAAGGCCTGGGCACAAGTGCGGGCTGGGCTTTAGGCCGGGGCACAAGTGCGGGCTAGGCTAAAGGCCGGGGCACAAGTGCGGGCTAGGCTAAAGGCCTGGGCACAAGTGCGGGCTAGGCTTAAGGCCGGGGCACAAGTGCGGGCTAGGCTTAAGGCCGGGGCACAAGTGCGGGCTAGGCTTAAGGCCGGGGCACAAGTGCGGGCTAGGCTTAAGGCCGGGGCACAAGTGCGGGCTAGGCTTAAGGCCGGGGCACAAGTGCGGGCTAGGCTTAAGGCCGGGGCACAAGTGCGGGCTAGGCTTAAGGCCGGGGCACAAGTGCGAGCTAGGCTTAAGGCCGGGGCACAAGTGCGGGCTAGGTTTAAGGCCTGGGCACAAGTGCGGGCTAGGCTTAAGGCCTGGGCACAAGTGCGGGCTAGGCTTAAGGCCTGGGCACAAGTGCGGGCTAGGCTAAAGGCCTGGGCACAAGTGCGGGCTAGGCTTAAGGCCGGGGCACAAGTGCGGGCTAGGCTTAAGGCCGGGGCACAAGTGCGGGCTAGGCTTAAGGCCGGGGCACAAGTGCGGGCTAGGCTTAAGGCCGGGGCACAAGTGCGGGCTAGGCTTAAGGCCGGGGCACAAGTGCGGGCTAGGCTTAAGGCCGGGGCACAAGTGCGGGCTAGGCTTAAGGCCGGGGCACAAGTTCGGGCTAGGCTTAAGGCCGGGGCACAAGTGCGGGCTAGGCTTAAGGCCGGGGCACAAGTGCGGGCTAGGCTTAAGGCCGGGGCACAAGTGCGGGCTAGGCTTAAGGCCGGGGCACAAGTGCGGGCTAGGCTTAAGGCCGGGGCACAAGTGCGGGCTTGGCTTAAGGCCGGGGCACAAGTGCGGGCTAGGCTTAAGGCCGGGAGACAAGTGCGGGCTGGGCTTAAGGCCGCGGCACAAGTGCGGGCTGGGCTTAAGGCCGGGGCACAAGTGCGGGCTGGGCTTAAGGCCGGGGCACAAGTGCGGGCTGGGCTTAAGGCCTGGGCACAAGTGCGGGCTGGGCTTAAAGCCTGGGCACAAGTGCGGGCTGGGCTTAAGGCCTCAGCACAAGTGCGGGCTGGGCTTAAGGCCTGGGCACAAGTGCGGGCTGGGCTTAAGGCCTGGGCACAAGTGCGGGCTGGGCTTAAGGCCTGGGCACAAGTGCGGGCTGGGCTTAAGGCCTGGGCACAAGTGCGGGCTGGGCTTAAGGCCTGGGCACAAGTGCGGGCTGGGCTTAAGGCCTGGGCACAAGTGCGGGCTGGGCTTAAGGCCTGGGCACAAGTGCGGGCTGGGCTTAAGGCCTGGGCACAAGTGCGGGCTGGGCTTAAGGCCTGGGCACAAGTGCGGGCTGGGCTTTAGGCCGGGGCACAAGTGCGGGCTAGGCTAAAGGCCGGGGCACAAGTGCGGGCTAGGCTAAAGGCCTGGGCACAAGTGCGGGCTAGGCTTAAGGCCGGGGCACAAGTGCGGGCTAGGCTTAAGGCCGGGGCACAAGTGCGGGCTAGGCTTAAGGCCGGGGCACAAGTGCGGGCTAGGCTTAAGGCCGGGGCACAAGTGCGGGCTAGGCTGAAGGCCGGGGCACAAGTGCGGGCTAGGCTGAAGGCCGGGACACAAGTGCGGGCTAGGCTTAAGGCCGGGGCACAAGTGCGGGCTAGGCTTAAGGCCGGGGCACAAGTGCGGGCTAGGCTTAAGGCCGGGGCACAAGTGCGGGCTAGGCTTAAGGCCGGGGCACAAGTGCGGGCTAGGCTTAAGGCCGGGGCACAAGTGCGGGCTAGGCTTAAGGCCTGGGCACAAGTGCGGGCTAGGCTTAAGGCCTGGGCACAAGTGCGGGCTAGGCTTAAGGCCTGGGCACAAGTGCGGGCTAGGCTTAAGGCTTGGGCACAAGTGCGGGCTAGGCTTAAGGCCTGAGCACAAGTGCGGGCTTGGCTTAAGTCCGTGGCACAAGTGCGGGCTAGGCTTAAGGCCGGGGGCACAAGTGCGGGCTAGGCTTAAGGCCGGGGCACAAGTGCGGGCTAGGCTTAAGGCCGGGGCACAAGTGCGGGCTAGGCTTAAGGCCTGGGCACAAGTGCGGGCTAGGCTTAAGGCCTGGGCACAAGTGCGGGCTAGGCTTCAGGCCGATGCACAAGTGCGGGCTAGGCTTAAGGCCTGGGCACAAGTGCGGGCTAGGCTTCAGGCCGATGCACAAGTGCGGGCTAGGTTTAAGGCCTGGGCACAAGTGCGGGCTAGGCTTAAGGCCTGGGCACAAGTGCGGGCTAGGCTTAAGGCCTGGGCACAAGTGCGGGCTAGGCTTAAGGCCTGGGCACAAGTGCGGGCTAGGCTTAAGGCCTGGGCACAAGTGCGGGCTAGGCTTAAGGCCTGGGCACAAGTGCGGGCTAGGCTTAATCCCGGGGCACAAGTGCGGGCTAGGCTTAAGGCCTGGGCACAAGTGCGGGCTAGGCTTAAGGCCTGGGCACAAGTGCGGGCTAGGCTTAAGGCCTGGGCACAAGTGCGGGCTAGGCTTAAGGCCTGGGCACAAGTGCGGGCTAGGCTTAAGGCCTGGGCACAAGTGCGGGCTAGGCTTAAGGCCTGGGCACAAGTGCGGGCTAGGCTTCAGGCCGATGCACAAGTGCGGGCTAGGCTTAAGGCCTGGGCACAAGTGCGGGCTAGGCTTCAGGCCGATGCACAAGTGCGGGCTAGGTTTAAGGCCTGGGCACAAGTGCGGGCTAGGCTTAAGGCCTGGGCACAAGTGCGGGCTAGGCTTAAGGCCTGGGCACAAGTGCGGGCTAGGCTTAAGGCCTGGGCACAAGTGCGGGCTAGGCTTAAGGCCTGGGCACAAGTGCGGGCTAGGCTTAAGGCCTGGGCACAAGTGCGGGCTAGGCTTAATCCCGGGGCACAAGTGCGGGCTAGGCTTAAGGCCTGGGCACAAGTGCGGGCTAGGCTTAAGGCCTGGGCACAAGTGCGGGCTAGGCTTAAGGCCTGGGCACAAGTGCGGGCTAGGCTTAAGGCCTGGGCACAAGTGCGGGCTACGCTTAAGGCCGGGGGCACAAGTGCGGGCTAGGCTTAAGGCCGGGGGCACAAGTGCGGGCTAGGCATAAGGCCTGGGCACAAGTGCGGGCTAGGCTTAAGGCCGATGCACAAGTGCGGGCTAGGCTTAAGGCCGGGGCACAAGTGCGGGCTAGGTTTAAGGCCTGGGCACAAGTGCGGGCTAGGCTTAAGGCCTGGGCACAAGTGCGGGCTAGGCTTAAGGCCTGGGCACAAGTGCGGGCTAGGCTTAAGGCCTGAGCACAAGTGCGGGCTAGGCTTAAGGCCGGGGCACAAGTGCGGGCTAGGCCTAAGGCCGGGGCACAAGTGCGGGCTAGGCTTAAGGCCTGGGCACAAGTGCGGGCTACGCTTAAGGCCGGGGGCACAAGTGCGGGCTAGGCTTAAGGCCGGGGGCACAAGTGCGGGCTAGGCATAAGGCCTGGGCACAAGTGCGGGCTAGGCTTAAGGCCGATGCACAAGTGCGGGCTAGGCTTAAGGCCGGGGCACAAGTGCGGGCTAGGTTTAAGGCCTGGGCACAAGTGCGGGCTAGGCTTAAGGCCTGGGCACAAGTGCGGGCTAGGCTTAAGGCCTGAGCACAAGTGCGGGCTAGGCTTAAGGCCGGGGCACAAGTGCGGGCTGGGCTTAAGGTCGGGGCACAAGTGCGGGCTGGGCTTAAGGTCGGGGCACAAGTGCGGGCTAGGCTTAAGGCCGGGGCACAAGTGCGGGCTAGGCTTAAGGCCGGGGCACAAGTGCGGGCTAGGCTTAAGGCCGGGGCACAAGTGCGGGCTAGGCTTAAGGCCGGGGCACAAGTGCGGGCTAGGCTTAAGGCCGGGGCACAAGTGCGGGCTAGGCTTAAGGCCGGTGCACAAGTGCGGGCTAGGCTTAAGGCCGGGGCACAAGTGCGGGCTAGGCTTAAGGCCGGGGCACAAGTGCGGGCTAGGCTTAAGGCCGGGGCACAAGTGCGGGCTAGGCTTAAGGCCGGGGCACAAGTGCGGGCTAGGCTTAAGGCCGGGGCACAAGTGCGGGCTAGGCTTAAGGCCGGGGCACAAGTGCGGGCTAGGCTTAAGGCCGGGGCACAAGTGCGGGCTAGGCTTAAGGCCGGGGCACAAGTGCAGTGCTGGCTAGGATCAAGGCAGGGGGCACAAGTGCTGGCTAGGCTTAAGGCATGGGCACAAGTGCCAGCTAGGCTTAAGGCCTGGGCACAAGTGCAGGCTAGGCTTAAGGCCTGGGCACAAGTGCAGTGCTGGCTAGGATCAAGGCAAGGGGGCACAAGTGCTGGCTAGGCTTAAGGCATGGGCACAAGTGCTGGCTAGGCTTAAGGCATACAGCTAACTCTTTGCACTCTTTGCATAAAGGGTTAGGCACCCATAGGGGTGAAGAGCTAGCTTTCACCCCTCTACTCTGTACTTGGACATTTAGGACTAGATCCTTTGTTGTACAGTGCGGAGCCTCTCCATAACCCCATGCTCCAAGCGACCAGGCACTTCTTGTCTGTCCTCCGTAAATGGGTAATGCCTTCTTCCCCAATTACAGTCGTGCATGTGCATTCAGACGGGACAAGAGCGAAGAGCATAAAGCTGGCCCTATGTGCATAACCAACATGAAGCTGAAGACAAAAACAAACAAACAAGCATACAAGGGGCTCAAAAGTGCGGGCTGGGCTTAAGGCCTGGGCACAAGTGGGGGCTGGGCTTAAGGCCTGGGCACAAGTGCGGGCTGGGCTTAAGGCCTGGGCACAAGTGCGGGCTGGGCTTAAGGCCTGGGCACAAGTGCGGGCTGGGCTTAAGGCCTGGGCACAAGTGCGGGCTGGGCTTAAGGCCTGGGCACAAGTGCGGGCTGGGCTTAAGGCCTGGGCACAAGTGCGGGCTGGGCTTAAGGCCTGGGCACAAGTGCGGGCTGGGCTTAAGGCCTGGGCACAAGTGCGGGCTGGGCTTAAGGCCTGGGCACAAGTGCGGGCTGGGCTTAAGGCCTGGGCACAAGTGCGGGCTGGGCTTAAGGCCTGGGCACAAGTGCGGGCTGGGCTTAAGGCCTGGGCACAAGTGCGGGCTGGGCTTTAGGCCGGGGCACAAGTGCGGGCTAGGCTAAAGGCCGGGGCACAAGTGCGGGCTAGGCTAAAGGCCTGGGCACAAGTGCGGGCTAGGCTTAAGGCCGGGGCACAAGTGCGGGCTAGGCTTAAGGCCGGGGCACAAGTGCGGGCTAGGCTTAAGGCCGGGGCACAAGTGCGGGCTAGGCTTAAGGCCGGGGCACAAGTGCGGGCTAGGCTTAAGGCCGGGGCACAAGTGCGGGCTAGGCTTAAGGCCGGGGCACAAGTGCGGGCTAGGCTTAAGGCCGGGGCACAAGTGCGGGCTTGGCTTAAGGCCGGGGCACAAGTGCGGGCTAGGCTTAAGGCCGGGAGACAAGTGCGGGCTGGGCTTAAGGCCGCGGCACAAGTGCGGGCTGGGCTTAAGGCCGGGGCACAAGTGCGGGCTGGGCTTAAGGCCGGGGCACAAGTGCGGGCTGGGCTTAAGGCCGGGGCACAAGTGCGGGCTGGGCTTAAGGCCGGGGCACAAGTGCGGGCTGGGCTTAAGGCCTGGGCACAAGTGCGGGCTGGGCTTAAGGCCTGGGCACAAGTGCGGGCTGGGCTTAAGGCCTGGGCACAAGTGCGGGCTGGGCTTAAGGCCTGGGCACAAGTGCGGGCTGGGCTTAAAGCCTGGGCACAAGTGCGGGCTGGGCTTAAGGCCTCAGCACAAGTGCGGGCTGGGCTTAAGGCCTGGGCACAAATGCGGGCTGGGCTTAAGGCCTGGGCACAAGTGCGGGCTGGGCTTAAGGCCTGGGCACAAGTGCGGGCTGGGCTTAAGGCCTGGGCACAAGTGCGGGCTGGGCTTAAGGCCTGGGCACAAGTGCGGGCTGGGCTTAAGGCCTGGGCACAAGTGCGGGCTGGGCTTAAGGCCTGGGCACAAGTGCGGGCTGGGCTTAAGGCCTGGGCACAAGTGCGGGCTGGGCTTAAGGCCTGGGCACAAGTGCGGGCTGGGCTTAAGGCCTGGGCACAAGTGCGGGCTGGGCTTAAGGCCTGGGCACAAGTGCGGGCTGGGCTTAAGGCCTGGGCACAAGTGCGGGCTGGGCTTTAGGCCGGGGCACAAGTGCGGGCTAGGCTAAAGGCCGGGGCACAAGTGCGGGCTAGGCTAAAGGCCTGGGCACAAGTGCGGGCTAGGCTTAAGGCCGGGGCACAAGTGCGGGCTAGGCTTAAGGCCGGGGCACAAGTGCGGGCTAGGCTTAAGGCCGGGGCACAAGTGCGGGCTAGGCTTAAGGCCGGGGCACAAGTGCGGGCTAGGCTGAAGGCCGGGGCACAAGTGCAGGCTAGGCTGAAGGCCGGGGCACAAGTGCGGGCTAGGCTTAAGGCCGGGGCACAAGTGCGGGCTAGGCTTAAGGCCGGGGCACAAGTGCGGGCTAGGCTTAAGGCCAGGGCACAAGTGCGGGCTAGGCTTAAGGCCGGGGCACAAGTGCGGGCTAGGCTTAAGGCCGGGGCACAAGTGCGGGCTAGGCTTAAGGCCTGGGCACAAGTGCGGGCTAGGCTTAAGGCCTGGGCACAAGTGCGGGCTAGGCTTAAGGCCTGGGCACAAGTGCGGGCTAGGCTTAAGGCCGGGGGCACAAGTGCGGGCTAGGCTTAAGGCCGGGGGCACAAGTGCGTGCTAGGCATAAGGCCTGGGCACAAGTGCGGGCTAGGCTTAAGGCCGATGCACAAGTGCGGGCTAGGCTTAAGGCCGGGGCACAAGTGCGGGCTAGGTTTAAGGCCTGGGCACAAGTGCGGGCTAGGCTTAAGGCCTGAGCACAAGTGCGGGCTAGGCTTAAGGCCGGGGCACAAGTGCGGGCTGGGCTTAAGGTCGGGGCACAAGTGCGGGCTGGGCTTAAGGTCGGGGCACAAGTGCGGGCTAGGCTTAAGGCCGGGGCACAAGTGCGGGCTAGGCTTAAGGCCGGGGCACAAGTGCGGGCTAGGCTTAAGGCCGGGGCACAAGTGCGGGCTAGGCTTAAGGCCGGGGCACAAGTGCGGGCTAGGCTTAAGGCCGGGGCACAAGTGCGGGCTAGGCTTAAGGCCGGGGCACAAGTGCGGGCTAGGCTTAAGGCCGGGGCACAAGTGCGGGCTAGGCTTAAGGCCGGGGCACAAGTGCGGGCTAGGCTTAAGGCCTGGGCACAAGTGCAGTGCTGGCTAGGATCAAGGCAAGGGGGCACAAGTGCTGGCTAGGCTTAAGGCATGGGCACAAGTGCTGGCTAGGCTTAAGGCATACAGCTAACTCTTTGCACTCTTTGCATAAAGGGTTAGGCACCCATAGGGGTGAAGAGCTAGCTTTCACCCCTCTACTCTGTACTTGGACATTTAGGACTAGATCCTTTGTTGTACAGTGCGGAGCCTCTCCATAACCCCATGCTCCAAGCGACCAGGCACTTCTTGTCTGTCCTCCGTAAATGGGTAATGCCTTCTTCCCCAATTACAGTCGTGCATGTGCATTCAGACGGGACAAGAGCGAAGAGCATAAAGCTGGCCCTATGTGCATAACCAACATGAAGCTGAAGACAAAAACAAACAAACAAGCATACAAGGGGCTCAAAAGTGCGGGCTGGGCTTAAGGCCTGGGCACAAGTGGGGGCTGGGCTTAAGGCCTGGGCACAAGTGCGGGCTGGGCTTAAGGCCTGGGCACAAGTGCGGGCTAGGCTTAAGGCCGGGGCACAAGTGCGGGCTGGGCTTAAGGTCGGGGCACAAGTGCGGGCTGGGCTTAAGGTCGGGGCACAAGTGCGGGCTAGGCTTAAGGCCGGGGCACAAGTGCGGGCTAGGCTTAAGGCCGGGGCACAAGTGCGGGCTAGGCTTAAGGCCGGGGCACAAGTGCGGGCTAGGCTTAAGGCCGGGGCACAAGTGCGGGCTAGGCTTAAGGCCGGGGCACAAGTGCGGGCTAGGCTTAAGGCCGGTGCACAAGTGCGGGCTAGGCTTAAGGCCGGGGCACAAGTGCGGGCTAGGCTTAAGGCCGGGGCACAAGTGCGGGCTAGGCTTAAGGCCGGGGCACAAGTGCGGGCTAGGCTTAAGGCCGGGGCACAAGTGCGGGCTAGGCTTAAGGCCGGGGCACAAGTGCGGGCTAGGCTTAAGGCCGGGGCACAAGTGCGGGCTAGGCTTAAGGCCGGGGCACAAGTGCAGTGCTGGCTAGGATCAAGGCAGGGGGCACAAGTGCTGGCTAGGCTTAAGGCATGGGCACAAGTGCCAGCTAGGCTTAAGGCCTGGGCACAAGTGCAGGCTAGGCTTAAGGCCTGGGCACAAGTGCAGTGCTGGCTAGGATCAAGGCAAGGGGGCACAAGTGCTGGCTAGGCTTAAGGCATGGGCACAAGTGCTGGCTAGGCTTAAGGCATACAGCTAACTCTTTGCACTCTTTGCATAAAGGGTTAGGCACCCATAGGGGTGAAGAGCTAGCTTTCACCCCTCTACTCTGTACTTGGACATTTAGGACTAGATCCTTTGTTGTACAGTGCGGAGCCTCTCCATAACCCCATGCTCCAAGCGACCAGGCACTTCTTGTCTGTCCTCCGTAAATGGGTAATGCCTTCTTCCCCAATTACAGTCGTGCATGTGCATTCAGACGGGACAAGAGCGAAGAGCATAAAGCTGGCCCTATGTGCATAACCAACATGAAGCTGAAGACAAAAACAAACAAACAAGCATACAAGGGGCTCAAAAGTGCGGGCTGGGCTTAAGGCCTGGGCACAAGTGGGGGCTGGGCTTAAGGCCTGGGCACAAGTGCGGGCTGGGCTTAAGGCCTGGGCACAAGTGCGGGCTGGGCTTAAGGCCTGGGCACAAGTGCGGGCTGGGCTTAAGGCCTGGGCACAAGTGCGGGCTGGGCTTAAGGCCTGGGCACAAGTGCGGGCTGGGCTTAAGGCCTGGGCACAAGTGCGGGCTGGGCTTAAGGCCTCGGCACAAGTGCGGGCTGGGCTTAAGGCCTGGGCACAAGTGCGGGCTGGGCTTAAGGCCTGGGCACAAGTGCGGGCTGGGCTTAAGGCCTGGGCACAAGTGCGGGCTGGGCTTAAGGCCTGGGCACAAGTGCGGGCTGGGCTTAAGGCCTGGGCACAAGTGCGGGCTGGGCTTTAGGCCGGGGCACAAGTGCGGGCTAGGCTAAAGGCCGGGGCACAAGTGCGGGCTAGGCTAAAGGCCTGGGCACAAGTGCGGGCTAGGCTTAAGGCCGGGGCACAAGTGCGGGCTAGGCTTAAGGCCGGGGCACAAGTGCGGGCTAGGCTTAAGGCCGGGGCACAAGTGCGGGCTAGGCTTAAGGCCGGGGCACAAGTGCGGGCTAGGCTTAAGGCCGGGGCACAAGTGCGGGCTAGGCTTAAGGCCGGGGCACAAGTTCGGGCTAGGCTTAAGGCCGGGGCACAAGTGCGGGCTAGGCTTAAGGCCGGGGCACAAGTGCGGGCTAGGCTTAAGGCCGGGGCACAAGTGCGGGCTAGGCTTAAGGCCGGGGCACAAGTGCGGGCTAGGCTTAAGGCCGGGGCACAAGTGCGGGCTGGGCTTAAGGCATGGGCACAAGTGCTGGCTAGGCTTAAGGCATACAGCTAACTCTTTGCACTCTTTGCATAAAGGGTTAGGCACCCATAGGGGTGAAGAGCTAGCTTTCACCCCTCTACTCTGTACTTGGACATTTAGGACTAGATCCTTTGTTGTACAGTGCGGAGCCTCTCCATAACCCCATGCTCCAAGCGACCAGGCACTTCTTGTCTGTCCTCCGTAAATGGGTAATGCCTTCTTCCCCAATTACAGTCGTGCATGTGCATTCAGACGGGACAAGAGCGAAGAGCATAAAGCTGGCCCTATGTGCATAACCAACATGAAGCTGAAGACAAAAACAAACAAACAAGCATACAAGGGGCTCAAAAGTGCGGGCTGGGCTTAAGGCCTGGGCACAAGTGGGGGCTGGGCTTAAGGCCTGGGCACAAGTGCGGGCTGGGCTTAAGGCCTGGGCACAAGTGCGGGCTGGGCTTAAGGCCTGGGCACAAGTGCGGGCTGGGCTTAAGGCCTGGGCACAAGTGCGGGCTGGGCTTAAGGCCTGGGCACAAGTGCGGGCTGGGCTTAAGGCCTGGGCACAAGTGCGGGCTGGGCTTAAGGCCTCGGCACAAGTGCGGGCTGGGCTTAAGGCCTGGGCACAAGTGCGGGCTGGGCTTAAGGCCTGGGCACAAGTGCGGGCTGGGCTTAAGGCCTGGGCACAAGTGCGGGCTGGGCTTAAGGCCTGGGCACAAGTGCGGGCTGGGCTTAAGGCCTGGGCACAAGTGCGGGCTGGGCTTTAGGCCGGGGCACAAGTGCGGGCTAGGCTAAAGGCCGGGGCACAAGTGCGGGCTAGGCTAAAGGCCTGGGCACAAGTGCGGGCTAGGCTTAAGGCCGGGGCACAAGTGCGGGCTAGGCTTAAGGCCGGGGCACAAGTGCGGGCTAGGCTTAAGGCCGGGGCACAAGTGCGGGCTAGGCTTAAGGCCGGGGCACAAGTGCGGGCTAGGCTTAAGGCCGGGGCACAAGTGCGAGCTAGGCTTAAGGCCGGGGCACAAGTGCGGGCTAGGCTTAAGGCCGGGGCACAAGTGCGAGCTAGGCTTAAGGCCGGGGCACAAGTGCGGGCTAGGTTTAAGGCCTGGGCACAAGTGCGGGCTAGGCTTAAGGCCTGGGCACAAGTGCGGGCTAGGCTTAAGGCCTGGGCACAAGTGCGGGCTAGGCTAAAGGCCTGGGCACAAGTGCGGGCTAGGCTTAAGGCCGGGGCACAAGTGCGGGCTAGGCTTAAGGCCGGGGCACAAGTGCGGGCTAGGCTTAAGGCCGGGGCACAAGTGCGGGCTAGGCTTAAGGCCGGGGCACAAGTGCGGGCTAGGCTTAAGGCCGGGGCACAAGTGCGGGCTAGGCTTAAGGCCGGGGCACAAGTGCGGGCTAGGCTTAAGGCCGGGGCACAAGTTCGGGCTAGGCTTAAGGCCGGGGCACAAGTGCGGGCTAGGCTTAAGGCCGGGGCACAAGTGCGGGCTAGGCTTAAGGCCGGGGCACAAGTGCGGGCTAGGCTTAAGGCCGGGGCACAAGTGCGGGCTAGGCTTAAGGCCGGGGCACAAGTGCGGGCTTGGCTTAAGGCCGGGGCACAAGTGCGGGCTAGGCTTAAGGCCGGGAGACAAGTGCGGGCTGGGCTTAAGGCCGCGGCACAAGTGCGGGCTGGGCTTAAGGCCGGGGCACAAGTGCGGGCTGGGCTTAAGGCCGGGGCACAAGTGCGGGCTGGGCTTAAGGCCTGGGCACAAGTGCGGGCTGGGCTTAAAGCCTGGGCACAAGTGCGGGCTGGGCTTAAGGCCTCAGCACAAGTGCGGGCTGGGCTTAAGGCCTGGGCACAAGTGCGGGCTGGGCTTAAGGCCTGGGCACAAGTGCGGGCTGGGCTTAAGGCCTGGGCACAAGTGCGGGCTGGGCTTAAGGCCTGGGCACAAGTGCGGGCTGGGCTTAAGGCCTGGGCACAAGTGCGGGCTGGGCTTAAGGCCTGGGCACAAGTGCGGGCTGGGCTTAAGGCCTGGGCACAAGTGCGGGCTGGGCTTAAGGCCTGGGCACAAGTGCGGGCTGGGCTTAAGGCCTGGGCACAAGTGCGGGCTGGGCTTTAGGCCGGGGCACAAGTGCGGGCTAGGCTAAAGGCCGGGGCACAAGTGCGGGCTAGGCTAAAGGCCTGGGCACAAGTGCGGGCTAGGCTTAAGGCCGGGGCACAAGTGCGGGCTAGGCTTAAGGCCGGGGCACAAGTGCGGGCTAGGCTTAAGGCCGGGGCACAAGTGCGGGCTAGGCTTAAGGCCGGGGCACAAGTGCGGGCTAGGCTGAAGGCCGGGGCACAAGTGCGGGCTAGGCTGAAGGCCGGGACACAAGTGCGGGCTAGGCTTAAGGCCGGGGCACAAGTGCGGGCTAGGCTTAAGGCCGGGGCACAAGTGCGGGCTAGGCTTAAGGCCGGGGCACAAGTGCGGGCTAGGCTTAAGGCCGGGGCACAAGTGCGGGCTAGGCTTAAGGCCGGGGCACAAGTGCGGGCTAGGCTTAAGGCCGGGGCACAAGTGCGGGCTAGGCTTAAGGCCTGGGCACAAGTGCGGGCTAGGCTTAAGGCCTGGGCACAAGTGCGGGCTAGGCTTAAGGCCTGGGCACAAGTGCGGGCTAGGCTTAAGGCTTGGGCACAAGTGCGGGCTAGGCTTAAGGCCTGAGCACAAGTGCGGGCTTGGCTTAAGTCCGTGGCACAAGTGCGGGCTAGGCTTAAGGCCGGGGGCACAAGTGCGGGCTAGGCTTAAGGCCGGGGCACAAGTGCGGGCTAGGCTTAAGGCCGGGGCACAAGTGCGGGCTAGGCTTAAGGCCTGGGCACAAGTGCGGGCTAGGCTTAAGGCCTGGGCACAAGTGCGGGCTAGGCTTCAGGCCGATGCACAAGTGCGGGCTAGGCTTAAGGCCTGGGCACAAGTGCGGGCTAGGCTTCAGGCCGATGCACAAGTGCGGGCTAGGTTTAAGGCCTGGGCACAAGTGCGGGCTAGGCTTAAGGCCGGGGCACAAGTGCGGGCTAGGCTTAAGGCCGGGGCACAAGTGCGGGCTAGGCTTAAGGCCGGGGCACAAGTGCGGGCTAGGCTTAAGGCCGGTGCACAAGTGCGGGCTAGGCTTAAGGCCGGGGCACAAGTGCGGGCTAGGCTTAAGGCCGGGGCACAAGTGCGGGCTAGGCTTAAGGCCGGGGCACAAGTGCGGGCT
Organism: Ranitomeya imitator; assembly: GCF_032444005.1. Lineage (NCBI taxonomy): Eukaryota > Metazoa > Chordata > Amphibia > Anura > Dendrobatidae > Ranitomeya > Ranitomeya imitator. The sequence goes on from NW_027194466.1 coordinate 223,634, forward strand.
AGGCTTAAGGCCGGGGCACAAGTGCGGGCTAGGCTTAAGGCCGGGGCACAAGTGCGGGCTAGGCTTAAGGCCGGGGCACAAGTGCGGGCTAGGCTTAAGGCCGGGGCACAAGTGCGGGCTAGGCTTAAGGCCGGGGCACAAGTGCAGTGCTGGCTAGGATCAAGGCAGGGGGCACAAGTGCTGGCTAGGCTTAAGGCATGGGCACAAGTGCCAGCTAGGCTTAAGGCCTGGGCACAAGTGCAGGCTAGGCTTAAGGCCTGGGCACAAGTGCAGTGCTGGCTAGGATCAAGGCAAGGGGGCACAAGTGCTGGCTAGGCTTAAGGCATGGGCACAAGTGCTGGCTAGGCTTAAGGCATACAGCTAACTCTTTGCACTCTTTGCATAAAGGGTTAGGCACCCATAGGGGTGAAGAGCTAGCTTTCACCCCTCTACTCTGTACTTGGACATTTAGGACTAGATCCTTTGTTGTACAGTGCGGAGCCTCTCCATAACCCCATGCTCCAAGCGACCAGGCACTTCTTGTCTGTCCTCCGTAAATGGGTAATGCCTTCTTCCCCAATTACAGTCGTGCATGTGCATTCAGACGGGACAAGAGCGAAGAGCATAAAGCTGGCCCTATGTGCATAACCAACATGAAGCTGAAGACAAAAACAAACAAACAAGCATACAAGGGGCTCAAAAGTGCGGGCTGGGCTTAAGGCCTGGGCACAAGTGGGGGCTGGGCTTAAGGCCTGGGCACAAGTGCGGGCTGGGCTTAAGGCCTGGGCACAAGTGCGGGCTGGGCTTAAGGCCTGGGCACAAGTGCGGGCTGGGCTTAAGGCCTGGGCACAAGTGCGGGCTGGGCTTAAGGCCTGGGCACAAGTGCGGGCTGGGCTTAAGGCCTGGGCACAAGTGCGGGCTGGGCTTAAGGCCTGGGCACAAGTGCGGGCTGGGCTTAAGGCCTGGGCACAAGTGCGGGCTGGGCTTAAGGCCTGGGCACAAGTGCGGGCTGGGCTTAAGGCCTGGGCACAAGTGCGGGCTGGGCTTAAGGCCTGGGCACAAGTGCGGGCTGGGCTTAAGGCCTGGGCACAAGTGCGGGCTGGGCTTTAGGCCGGGGCACAAGTGCGGGCTAGGCTAAAGGCCGGGGCACAAGTGCGGGCTAGGCTAAAGGCCTGGGCACAAGTGCGGGCTAGGCTTAAGGCCGGGGCACAAGTGCGGGCTAGGCTTAAGGCCGGGGCACAAGTGCGGGCTAGGCTTAAGGCCGGGGCACAAGTGCGGGCTAGGCTTAAGGCCGGGGCACAAGTGCGGGCTAGGCTTAAGGCCGGGGCACAAGTGCGGGCTAGGCTTAAGGCCGGGGCACAAGTGCGGGCTAGGCTTAAGGCCGGGGCACAAGTGCGGGCTTGGCTTAAGGCCGGGGCACAAGTGCGGGCTAGGCTTAAGGCCGGGAGACAAGTGCGGGCTGGGCTTAAGGCCGCGGCACAAGTGCGGGCTGGGCTTAAGGCCGGGGCACAAGTGCGGGCTGGGCTTAAGGCCGGGGCACAAGTGCGGGCTGGGCTTAAGGCCGGGGCACAAGTGCGGGCTGGGCTTAAGGCCGGGGCACAAGTGCGGGCTGGGCTTAAGGCCTGGGCACAAGTGCGGGCTGGGCTTAAGGCCTGGGCACAAGTGCGGGCTGGGCTTAAGGCCTGGGCACAAGTGCGGGCTGGGCTTAAGGCCTGGGCACAAGTGCGGGCTGGGCTTAAAGCCTGGGCACAAGTGCGGGCTGGGCTTAAGGCCTCAGCACAAGTGCGGGCTGGGCTTAAGGCCTGGGCACAAATGCGGGCTGGGCTTAAGGCCTGGGCACAAGTGCGGGCTGGGCTTAAGGCCTGGGCACAAGTGCGGGCTGGGCTTAAGGCCTGGGCACAAGTGCGGGCTGGGCTTAAGGCCTGGGCACAAGTGCGGGCTGGGCTTAAGGCCTGGGCACAAGTGCGGGCTGGGCTTAAGGCCTGGGCACAAGTGCGGGCTGGGCTTAAGGCCTGGGCACAAGTGCGGGCTGGGCTTAAGGCCTGGGCACAAGTGCGGGCTGGGCTTAAGGCCTGGGCACAAGTGCGGGCTGGGCTTAAGGCCTGGGCACAAGTGCGGGCTGGGCTTAAGGCCTGGGCACAAGTGCGGGCTGGGCTTTAGGCCGGGGCACAAGTGCGGGCTAGGCTAAAGGCCGGGGCACAAGTGCGGGCTAGGCTAAAGGCCTGGGCACAAGTGCGGGCTAGGCTTAAGGCCGGGGCACAAGTGCGGGCTAGGCTTAAGGCCGGGGCACAAGTGCGGGCTAGGCTTAAGGCCGGGGCACAAGTGCGGGCTAGGCTTAAGGCCGGGGCACAAGTGCGGGCTAGGCTGAAGGCCGGGGCACAAGTGCGGGCTAGGCTGAAGGCCGGGGCACAAGTGCGGGCTAGGCTTAAGGCCGGGGCACAAGTGCGGGCTAGGCTTAAGGCCGGGGCACAAGTGCGGGCTAGGCTTAAGGCCAGGGCACAAGTGCGGGCTAGGCTTAAGGCCGGGGCACAAGTGCGGGCTAGGCTTAAGGCCGGGGCACAAGTGCGGGCTAGGCTTAAGGCCTGGGCACAAGTGCGGGCTAGGCTTAAGGCCTGGGCACAAGTGCGGGCTAGGCTTAAGGCCTGGGCACAAGTGCGGGCTAGGCTTAAGGCCGGGGGCACAAGTGCGGGCTAGGCTTAAGGCCGGGGGCACAAGTGCGTGCTAGGCATAAGGCCTGGGCACAAGTGCGGGCTAGGCTTAAGGCCGATGCACAAGTGCGGGCTAGGCTTAAGGCCGGGGCACAAGTGCGGGCTAGGTTTAAGGCCTGGGCACAAGTGCGGGCTAGGCTTAAGGCCTGAGCACAAGTGCGGGCTAGGCTTAAGGCCGGGGCACAAGTGCGGGCTGGGCTTAAGGTCGGGGCACAAGTGCGGGCTGGGCTTAAGGTCGGGGCACAAGTGCGGGCTAGGCTTAAGGCCGGGGCACAAGTGCGGGCTAGGCTTAAGGCCGGGGCACAAGTGCGGGCTAGGCTTAAGGCCGGGGCACAAGTGCGGGCTAGGCTTAAGGCCGGGGCACAAGTGCGGGCTAGGCTTAAGGCCGGGGCACAAGTGCGGGCTAGGCTTAAGGCCGGGGCACAAGTGCGGGCTAGGCTTAAGGCCGGGGCACAAGTGCGGGCTAGGCTTAAGGCCGGGGCACAAGTGCGGGCTAGGCTTAAGGCCTGGGCACAAGTGCAGTGCTGGCTAGGATCAAGGCAAGGGGGCACAAGTGCTGGCTAGGCTTAAGGCATGGGCACAAGTGCTGGCTAGGCTTAAGGCATACAGCTAACTCTTTGCACTCTTTGCATAAAGGGTTAGGCACCCATAGGGGTGAAGAGCTAGCTTTCACCCCTCTACTCTGTACTTGGACATTTAGGACTAGATCCTTTGTTGTACAGTGCGGAGCCTCTCCATAACCCCATGCTCCAAGCGACCAGGCACTTCTTGTCTGTCCTCCGTAAATGGGTAATGCCTTCTTCCCCAATTACAGTCGTGCATGTGCATTCAGACGGGACAAGAGCGAAGAGCATAAAGCTGGCCCTATGTGCATAACCAACATGAAGCTGAAGACAAAAACAAACAAACAAGCATACAAGGGGCTCAAAAGTGCGGGCTGGGCTTAAGGCCTGGGCACAAGTGGGGGCTGGGCTTAAGGCCTGGGCACAAGTGCGGGCTGGGCTTAAGGCCTGGGCACAAGTGCGGGCTAGGCTTAAGGCCGGGGCACAAGTGCGGGCTGGGCTTAAGGTCGGGGCACAAGTGCGGGCTGGGCTTAAGGTCGGGGCACAAGTGCGGGCTAGGCTTAAGGCCGGGGCACAAGTGCGGGCTAGGCTTAAGGCCGGGGCACAAGTGCGGGCTAGGCTTAAGGCCGGGGCACAAGTGCGGGCTAGGCTTAAGGCCGGGGCACAAGTGCGGGCTAGGCTTAAGGCCGGGGCACAAGTGCGGGCTAGGCTTAAGGCCGGTGCACAAGTGCGGGCTAGGCTTAAGGCCGGGGCACAAGTGCGGGCTAGGCTTAAGGCCGGGGCACAAGTGCGGGCTAGGCTTAAGGCCGGGGCACAAGTGCGGGCTAGGCTTAAGGCCGGGGCACAAGTGCGGGCTAGGCTTAAGGCCGGGGCACAAGTGCGGGCTAGGCTTAAGGCCGGGGCACAAGTGCGGGCTAGGCTTAAGGCCGGGGCACAAGTGCAGTGCTGGCTAGGATCAAGGCAGGGGGCACAAGTGCTGGCTAGGCTTAAGGCATGGGCACAAGTGCCAGCTAGGCTTAAGGCCTGGGCACAAGTGCAGGCTAGGCTTAAGGCCTGGGCACAAGTGCAGTGCTGGCTAGGATCAAGGCAAGGGGGCACAAGTGCTGGCTAGGCTTAAGGCATGGGCACAAGTGCTGGCTAGGCTTAAGGCATACAGCTAACTCTTTGCACTCTTTGCATAAAGGGTTAGGCACCCATAGGGGTGAAGAGCTAGCTTTCACCCCTCTACTCTGTACTTGGACATTTAGGACTAGATCCTTTGTTGTACAGTGCGGAGCCTCTCCATAACCCCATGCTCCAAGCGACCAGGCACTTCTTGTCTGTCCTCCGTAAATGGGTAATGCCTTCTTCCCCAATTACAGTCGTGCATGTGCATTCAGACGGGACAAGAGCGAAGAGCATAAAGCTGGCCCTATGTGCATAACCAACATGAAGCTGAAGACAAAAACAAACAAACAAGCATACAAGGGGCTCAAAAGTGCGGGCTGGGCTTAAGGCCTGGGCACAAGTGGGGGCTGGGCTTAAGGCCTGGGCACAAGTGCGGGCTGGGCTTAAGGCCTGGGCACAAGTGCGGGCTGGGCTTAAGGCCTGGGCACAAGTGCGGGCTGGGCTTAAGGCCTGGGCACAAGTGCGGGCTGGGCTTAAGGCCTGGGCACAAGTGCGGGCTGGGCTTAAGGCCTGGGCACAAGTGCGGGCTGGGCTTAAGGCCTCGGCACAAGTGCGGGCTGGGCTTAAGGCCTGGGCACAAGTGCGGGCTGGGCTTAAGGCCTGGGCACAAGTGCGGGCTGGGCTTAAGGCCTGGGCACAAGTGCGGGCTGGGCTTAAGGCCTGGGCACAAGTGCGGGCTGGGCTTAAGGCCTGGGCACAAGTGCGGGCTGGGCTTTAGGCCGGGGCACAAGTGCGGGCTAGGCTAAAGGCCGGGGCACAAGTGCGGGCTAGGCTAAAGGCCTGGGCACAAGTGCGGGCTAGGCTTAAGGCCGGGGCACAAGTGCGGGCTAGGCTTAAGGCCGGGGCACAAGTGCGGGCTAGGCTTAAGGCCGGGGCACAAGTGCGGGCTAGGCTTAAGGCCGGGGCACAAGTGCGGGCTAGGCTTAAGGCCGGGGCACAAGTGCGGGCTAGGCTTAAGGCCGGGGCACAAGTTCGGGCTAGGCTTAAGGCCGGGGCACAAGTGCGGGCTAGGCTTAAGGCCGGGGCACAAGTGCGGGCTAGGCTTAAGGCCGGGGCACAAGTGCGGGCTAGGCTTAAGGCCGGGGCACAAGTGCGGGCTAGGCTTAAGGCCGGGGCACAAGTGCGGGCTGGGCTTAAGGCATGGGCACAAGTGCTGGCTAGGCTTAAGGCATACAGCTAACTCTTTGCACTCTTTGCATAAAGGGTTAGGCACCCATAGGGGTGAAGAGCTAGCTTTCACCCCTCTACTCTGTACTTGGACATTTAGGACTAGATCCTTTGTTGTACAGTGCGGAGCCTCTCCATAACCCCATGCTCCAAGCGACCAGGCACTTCTTGTCTGTCCTCCGTAAATGGGTAATGCCTTCTTCCCCAATTACAGTCGTGCATGTGCATTCAGACGGGACAAGAGCGAAGAGCATAAAGCTGGCCCTATGTGCATAACCAACATGAAGCTGAAGACAAAAACAAACAAACAAGCATACAAGGGGCTCAAAAGTGCGGGCTGGGCTTAAGGCCTGGGCACAAGTGGGGGCTGGGCTTAAGGCCTGGGCACAAGTGCGGGCTGGGCTTAAGGCCTGGGCACAAGTGCGGGCTGGGCTTAAGGCCTGGGCACAAGTGCGGGCTGGGCTTAAGGCCTGGGCACAAGTGCGGGCTGGGCTTAAGGCCTGGGCACAAGTGCGGGCTGGGCTTAAGGCCTGGGCACAAGTGCGGGCTGGGCTTAAGGCCTGGGCACAAGTGCGGGCTGGGCTTAAGGCCTGGGCACAAGTGCGGGCTGGGCTTAAGGCCTGGGCACAAGTGCGGGCTGGGCTTAAGGCCTGGGCACAAGTGCGGGCTGGGCTTAAGGCCTGGGCACAAGTGCGGGCTGGGCTTAAGGCCTGGGCACAAGTGCGGGCTGGGCTTTAGGCCGGGGCACAAGTGCGGGCTAGGCTAAAGGCCGGGGCACAAGTGCGGGCTAGGCTAAAGGCCTGGGCACAAGTGCGGGCTAGGCTTAAGGCCGGGGCACAAGTGCGGGCTAGGCTTAAGGCCGGGGCACAAGTGCGGGCTAGGCTTAAGGCCGGGGCACAAGTGCGGGCTAGGCTTAAGGCCGGGGCACAAGTGCGGGCTAGGCTTAAGGCCGGGGCACAAGTGCGAGCTAGGCTTAAGGCCGGGGCACAAGTGCGGGCTAGGCTTAAGGCCGGGGCACAAGTGCGAGCTAGGCTTAAGGCCGGGGCACAAGTGCGGGCTAGGTTTAAGGCCTGGGCACAAGTGCGGGCTAGGCTTAAGGCCTGGGCACAAGTGCGGGCTAGGCTTAAGGCCTGGGCACAAGTGCGGGCTAGGCTAAAGGCCTGGGCACAAGTGCGGGCTAGGCTTAAGGCCGGGGCACAAGTGCGGGCTAGGCTTAAGGCCGGGGCACAAGTGCGGGCTAGGCTTAAGGCCGGGGCACAAGTGCGGGCTAGGCTTAAGGCCGGGGCACAAGTGCGGGCTAGGCTTAAGGCCGGGGCACAAGTGCGGGCTAGGCTTAAGGCCGGGGCACAAGTGCGGGCTAGGCTTAAGGCCGGGGCACAAGTTCGGGCTAGGCTTAAGGCCGGGGCACAAGTGCGGGCTAGGCTTAAGGCCGGGGCACAAGTGCGGGCTAGGCTTAAGGCCGGGGCACAAGTGCGGGCTAGGCTTAAGGCCGGGGCACAAGTGCGGGCTAGGCTTAAGGCCGGGGCACAAGTGCGGGCTTGGCTTAAGGCCGGGGCACAAGTGCGGGCTAGGCTTAAGGCCGGGAGACAAGTGCGGGCTGGGCTTAAGGCCGCGGCACAAGTGCGGGCTGGGCTTAAGGCCGGGGCACAAGTGCGGGCTGGGCTTAAGGCCGGGGCACAAGTGCGGGCTGGGCTTAAGGCCTGGGCACAAGTGCGGGCTGGGCTTAAAGCCTGGGCACAAGTGCGGGCTGGGCTTAAGGCCTCAGCACAAGTGCGGGCTGGGCTTAAGGCCTGGGCACAAGTGCGGGCTGGGCTTAAGGCCTGGGCACAAGTGCGGGCTGGGCTTAAGGCCTGGGCACAAGTGCGGGCTGGGCTTAAGGCCTGGGCACAAGTGCGGGCTGGGCTTAAGGCCTGGGCACAAGTGCGGGCTGGGCTTAAGGCCTGGGCACAAGTGCGGGCTGGGCTTAAGGCCTGGGCACAAGTGCGGGCTGGGCTTAAGGCCTGGGCACAAGTGCGGGCTGGGCTTAAGGCCTGGGCACAAGTGCGGGCTGGGCTTTAGGCCGGGGCACAAGTGCGGGCTAGGCTAAAGGCCGGGGCACAAGTGCGGGCTAGGCTAAAGGCCTGGGCACAAGTGCGGGCTAGGCTTAAGGCCGGGGCACAAGTGCGGGCTAGGCTTAAGGCCGGGGCACAAGTGCGGGCTAGGCTTAAGGCCGGGGCACAAGTGCGGGCTAGGCTTAAGGCCGGGGCACAAGTGCGGGCTAGGCTGAAGGCCGGGGCACAAGTGCGGGCTAGGCTGAAGGCCGGGACACAAGTGCGGGCTAGGCTTAAGGCCGGGGCACAAGTGCGGGCTAGGCTTAAGGCCGGGGCACAAGTGCGGGCTAGGCTTAAGGCCGGGGCACAAGTGCGGGCTAGGCTTAAGGCCGGGGCACAAGTGCGGGCTAGGCTTAAGGCCGGGGCACAAGTGCGGGCTAGGCTTAAGGCCGGGGCACAAGTGCGGGCTAGGCTTAAGGCCTGGGCACAAGTGCGGGCTAGGCTTAAGGCCTGGGCACAAGTGCGGGCTAGGCTTAAGGCCTGGGCACAAGTGCGGGCTAGGCTTAAGGCTTGGGCACAAGTGCGGGCTAGGCTTAAGGCCTGAGCACAAGTGCGGGCTTGGCTTAAGTCCGTGGCACAAGTGCGGGCTAGGCTTAAGGCCGGGGGCACAAGTGCGGGCTAGGCTTAAGGCCGGGGCACAAGTGCGGGCTAGGCTTAAGGCCGGGGCACAAGTGCGGGCTAGGCTTAAGGCCTGGGCACAAGTGCGGGCTAGGCTTAAGGCCTGGGCACAAGTGCGGGCTAGGCTTCAGGCCGATGCACAAGTGCGGGCTAGGCTTAAGGCCTGGGCACAAGTGCGGGCTAGGCTTCAGGCCGATGCACAAGTGCGGGCTAGGTTTAAGGCCTGGGCACAAGTGCGGGCTAGGCTTAAGGCCTGGGCACAAGTGCGGGCTAGGCTTAAGGCCTGGGCACAAGTGCGGGCTAGGCTTAAGGCCTGGGCACAAGTGCGGGCTAGGCTTAAGGCCTGGGCACAAGTGCGGGCTAGGCTTAAGGCCTGGGCACAAGTGCGGGCTAGGCTTAATCCCGGGGCACAAGTGCGGGCTAGGCTTAAGGCCTGGGCACAAGTGCGGGCTAGGCTTAAGGCCTGGGCACAAGTGCGGGCTAGGCTTAAGGCCTGGGCACAAGTGCGGGCTAGGCTTAAGGCCTGGGCACAAGTGCGGGCTAGGCTTAAGGCCTGGGCACAAGTGCGGGCTAGGCTTAAGGCCTGGGCACAAGTGCGGGCTAGGCTTCAGGCCGATGCACAAGTGCGGGCTAGGCTTAAGGCCTGGGCACAAGTGCGGGCTAGGCTTCAGGCCGATGCACAAGTGCGGGCTAGGTTTAAGGCCTGGGCACAAGTGCGGGCTAGGCTTAAGGCCTGGGCACAAGTGCGGGCTAGGCTTAAGGCCTGGGCACAAGTGCGGGCTAGGCTTAAGGCCTGGGCACAAGTGCGGGCTAGGCTTAAGGCCTGGGCACAAGTGCGGGCTAGGCTTAAGGCATGGGCACAAGTGCGGGCTAGGCTTAATCCCGGGGCACAAGTGCGGGCTAGGCTTAAGGCCTGGGCACAAGTGCGGGCTAGGCTTAAGGCCTGGGCACAAGTGCGGGCTAGGCTTAAGGCCTGGGCACAAGTGCGGGCTAGGCTTAAGGCCTGGGCACAAGTGCGGGCTACGCTTAAGGCCGGGGGCACAAGTGCGGGCTAGGCTTAAGGCCGGGGGCACAAGTGCGGGCTAGGCATAAGGCCTGGGCACAAGTGCGGGCTAGGCTTAAGGCCGATGCACAAGTGCGGGCTAGGCTTAAGGCCGGGGCACAAGTGCGGGCTAGGTTTAAGGCCTGGGCACAAGTGCGGGCTAGGCTTAAGGCCTGGGCACAAGTGCGGGCTAGGCTTAAGGCCTGGGCACAAGTGCGGGCTAGGCTTAAGGCCTGAGCACAAGTGCGGGCTAGGCTTAAGGCCGGGGCACAAGTGCGGGCTAGGCCTAAGGCCGGGGCACAAGTGCGGGCTAGGCTTAAGGCCTGGGCACAAGTGCGGGCTACGCTTAAGGCCGGGGGCACAAGTGCGGGCTAGGCTTAAGGCCGGGGGCACAAGTGCGGGCTAGGCATAAGGCCTGGGCACAAGTGCGGGCTAGGCTTAAGGCCGATGCACAAGTGCGGGCTAGGCTTAAGGCCGGGGCACAAGTGCGGGCTAGGTTTAAGGCCTGGGCACAAGTGCGGGCTAGGCTTAAGGCCTGGGCACAAGTGCGGGCTAGGCTTAAGGCCTGAGCACAAGTGCGGGCTAGGCTTAAGGCCGGGGCACAAGTGCGGGCTGGGCTTAAGGTCGGGGCACAAGTGCGGGCTGGGCTTAAGGTCGGGGCACAAGTGCGGGCTAGGCTTAAGGCCGGGGCACAAGTGCGGGCTAGGCTTAAGGCCGGGGCACAAGTGCGGGCTAGGCTTAAGGCCGGGGCACAAGTGCGGGCTAGGCTTAAGGCCGGGGCACAAGTGCGGGCTAGGCTTAAGGCCGGGGCACAAGTGCGGGCTAGGCTTAAGGCCGGTGCACAAGTGCGGGCTAGGCTTAAGGCCGGGGCACAAGTGCGGGCTAGGCTTAAGGCCGGGGCACAAGTGCGGGCTAGGCTTAAGGCCGGGGCACAAGTGCGGGCTAGGCTTAAGGCCGGGGCACAAGTGCGGGCTAGGCTTAAGGCCGGGGCACAAGTGCGGGCTAGGCTTAAGGCCGGGGCACAAGTGCGGGCTAGGCTTAAGGCCGGGGCACAAGTGCGGGCTAGGCTTAAGGCCGGGGCACAAGTGCAGTGCTGGCTAGGATCAAGGCAGGGGGCACAAGTGCTGGCTAGGCTTAAGGCATGGGCACAAGTGCCAGCTAGGCTTAAGGCCTGGGCACAAGTGCAGGCTTGGCTTAAGGCCTGGGCACAAGTGCAGTGCTGGCTAGGATCAAGGCAAGGGGGCACAAGTGCTGGCTAGGCTTAAGGCATGGGCACAAGTGCTGGCTAGGCTTAAGGCATACAGCTAACTCTTTGCACTCTTTGCATAAAGGGTTAGGCACCCATAGGGGTGAAGAGCTAGCTTTCACCCCTCTACTCTGTACTTGGACATTTAGGACTAGATCCTTTGTTGTACAGTGCGGAGCCTCTCCATAACCCCATGCTCCAAGCGACCAGGCACTTCTTGTCTGTCCTCCGTAAATGGGTAATGCCTTCTTCCCCAATTACAGTCGTGCATGTGCATTCAGACGGGACAAGAGCGAAGAGCATAAAGCTGGCCCTATGTGCATAACCAACATGAAGCTGAAGACAAAAACAAACAAACAAGCATACAAGGGGCTCAAAAGTGCGGGCTGGGCTTAAGGCCTGGGCACAAGTGGGGGCTGGGCTTAAGGCCTGGGCACAAGTGCGGGCTGGGCTTAAGGCCTGGGCACAAGTGCGGGCTGGGCTTAAGGCCTGGGCACAAGTGCGGGCTGGGCTTAAGGCCTGGGCACAAGTGCGGGCTGGGCTTAAGGCCTGGGCACAAGTGCGGGCTGGGCTTAAGGCCTGGGCACAAGTGCGGGCTGGGCTTAAGGCCTGGGCACAAGTGCGGGCTGGGCTTAAGGCCTGGGCACAAGTGCGGGCTGGGCTTAAGGCCTGGGCACAAGTGCGGGCTGGGCTTAAGGCCTGGGCACAAGTGCGGGCTGGGCTTAAGGCCTGGGCACAAGTGCGGGCTGGGCTTAAGGCCTGGGCACAAGTGCGGGCTGGGCTTTAGGCCGGGGCACAAGTGCGGGCTAGGCTAAAGGCCGGGGCACAAGTGCGGGCTAGGCTAAAGGCCTGGGCACAAGTGCGGGCTAGGCTTAAGGCCGGGGCACAAGTGCGGGCTAGGCTTAAGGCCGGGGCACAAGTGCGGGCTAGGCTTAAGGCCGGGGCACAAGTGCGGGCTAGGCTTAAGGCCGGGGCACAAGTGCGGGCTAGGCTTAAGGCCGGGGCACAAGTGCGGGCTAGGCTTAAGGCCGGGGCACAAGTGCGGGCTAGGCTTAAGGCCGGGGCACAAGTGCGGGCTTGGCTTAAGGCCGGGGCACAAGTGCGGGCTAGGCTTAAGGCCGGGAGACAAGTGCGGGCTGGGCTTAAGGCCGCGGCACAAGTGCGGGCTGGGCTTAAGGCCGGGGCACAAGTGCGGGCTGGGCTTAAGGCCGGGGCACAAGTGCGGGCTGGGCTTAAGGCCGGGGCACAAGTGCGGGCTGGGCTTAAGGCCGGGGCACAAGTGCGGGCTGGGCTTAAGGCCTGGGCACAAGTGCGGGCTGGGCTTAAGGCCTGGGCACAAGTGCGGGCTGGGCTTAAGGCCTGGGCACAAGTGCGGGCTGGGCTTAAGGCCTGGGCACAAGTGCGGGCTGGGCTTAAAGCCTGGGCACAAGTGCGGGCTGGGCTTAAGGCCTCAGCACAAGTGCGGGCTGGGCTTAAGGCCTGGGCACAAATGCGGGCTGGGCTTAAGGCCTGGGCACAAGTGCGGGCTGGGCTTAAGGCCTGGGCACAAGTGCGGGCTGGGCTTAAGGCCTGGGCACAAGTGCGGGCTGGGCTTAAGGCCTGGGCACAAGTGCGGGCTGGGCTTAAGGCCTGGGCACAAGTGCGGGCTGGGCTTAAGGCCTGGGCACAAGTGCGGGCTGGGCTTAAGGCCTGGGCACAAGTGCGGGCTGGGCTTAAGGCCTGGGCACAAGTGCGGGCTGGGCTTAAGGCCTGGGCACAAGTGCGGGCTGGGCTTAAGGCCTGGGCACAAGTGCGGGCTGGGCTTAAGGCCTGGGCACAAGTGCGGGCTGGGCTTTAGGCCGGGGCACAAGTGCGGGCTAGGCTAAAGGCCGGGGCACAAGTGCGGGCTAGGCTAAAGGCCTGGGCACAAGTGCGGGCTAGGCTTAAGGCCGGGGCACAAGTGCGGGCTAGGCTTAAGGCCGGGGCACAAGTGCGGGCTAGGCTTAAGGCCGGGGCACAAGTGCGGGCTAGGCTTAAGGCCGGGGCACAAGTGCGGGCTAGGCTGAAGGCCGGGGCACAAGTGCGGGCTAGGCTGAAGGCCGGGGCACAAGTGCGGGCTAGGCTTAAGGCCGGGGCACAAGTGCGGGCTAGGCTTAAGGCCGGGGCACAAGTGCGGGCTAGGCTTAAGGCCGGGGCACAAGTGCGGGCTAGGCTTAAGGCCGGGGCACAAGTGCGGGCTAGGCTTAAGGCCGGGGCACAAGTGCGGGCTAGGCTTAAGGCCGGGGCACAAGTGCGGGCTAGGCTTAAGGCCGGGGCACAAGTGCGGGCTAGGCTTAAGGCCGGGGCACAAGTGCGGGCTAGGCTTAAGGCCGGGGCACAAGTGCGGGCTAGGCTTAAGGCCGGGGCACAAGTGCGGGCTAGGCTTAAGGCCGGGGCACAAGTGCGGGCTTGGCTTAAGGCCGGGGCACAAGTGCGGGCTGGGCTTAAGGCCGGGAGACAAGTGCGGGCTGGGCTTAAGGCCGCGGCACAAGTGCGGGCTGGGCTTAAGGCCGGGGCACAAGTGCGGGCTGGGCTTAAGGCCGGGGCACAAGTGCGGGCTGGGCTTAAGGCCTGGGCACAAGTGCGGGCTGGGCTTAAGGCCTGGGCACAAGTGCGGGCTGGGCTTAAGGCCTGGGCACAAGTGCGGGCTGGGCTTAAGGCCTGGGCACAAGTGCGGGCTGGGCTTAAAGCCTGGGCACAAGTGCGGGCTGGGCTTAAGGCCTGGGCACAAGTGCGGGCTGGGCTTAAGGCCTGGGCACAAGTGCGGGCTGGGCTTAAGGCCTGGGCACAAGTGCGGGCTGGGCTTAAGGCCTGGGCACAAGTGCGGGCTGGGCTTAAGGCCTGGGCACAAGTGCGGGCTGGGCTTAAGGCCTGGGCACAAGTGCGGGCTGGGCTTAAGGCCTGGGCACAAGTGCGGGCTGGGCTTAAGGCCTGGGCACAAGTGCGGGCTGGGCTTAAGGCCTGGGCACAAGTGCGGGCTGGGCTTAAGGCCTGGGCACAAGTGCGGGCTGGGCTTTAGGCCGGGGCACAAGTGCGGGCTAGGCTAAAGGCCGGGGCACAAGTGCGGGCTAGGCTAAAGGCCTGGGCACAAGTGCGGGCTAGGCTTAAGGCCGGGGCACAAGTGCGGGCTAGGCTTAAGGCCGGGGCACAAGTGCGGGCTAGGCTTAAGGCCGGGGCACAAGTGCGGGCTAGGCTTAAGGCCGGGGCACAAGTGCGGGCTAGGCTGAAGGCCGGGGCACAAGTGCGGGCTAGGCTGAAGGCCGGGGCACAAGTGCGGGCTAGGCTTAAGGCCGGGGCACAAGTGCGGGCTAGGCTTAAGGCCGGGGCACAAGTGCGGGCTAGGCTTAAGGCCGGGGCACAAGTGCGGGCTAGGCTTAAGGCCGGGGCACAAGTGCGGGCTAGGCTTAAGGCCGGGGCACAAGTGCGGGCTAGGCTTAAGGCCTGGGCACAAGTGCGGGCTAGGCTTAAGGCCTGGGCACAAGTGCGGGCTAGGCTTAAGGCCTGGGCACAAGTGCGGGCTAGGCTTAAGGCTTGGGCACAAGTGCGGGCTAGGCTTAAGGCCTGAGCACAAGTGCGGGCTTGGCTTAAGTCCGTGGCACAAGTGCGGGCTAGGCTTAAGGCCGGGGGCACAAGTGCGGGCTAGGCTTAAGGCCGGGGCACAAGTGCGGGCTAGGCTTAAGGCCGGGGCACAAGTGCGGGCTAGGCTTAAGGCCTGGGCACAAGTGCGGGCTAGGCTTAAGGCCTGGGCACAAGTGCGGGCTAGGCTTCAGGCCGATGCACAAGTGCGGGCTAGGTTTAAGGCCTGGGCACAAGTGCGGGCTAGGCTTAAGGCCTGGGCACAAGTGCGGGCTAGGCTTAAGGCCTGGGCACAAGTGCGGGCTAGGCTTAAGGCCTGGGCACAAGTGCGGGCTAGGCTTAAGGCCTGGGCACAAGTGCGGGCTAGGCTTAAGGCCTGGGCACAAGTGCGGGCTAGGCTTAATCCCGGGGCACAAGTGCGGGCTAGGCTTAAGGCCTGGGCACAAGTGCGGGCTAGGCTTAAGGCCTGGGCACAAGTGCGGGCTAGGCTTAAGGCCTGGGCACAAGTGCGGGCTAGGCTTAAGGCCTGGGCACAAGTGCGGGCTACGCTTAAGGCCGGGGGCACAAGTGCGGGCTAGGCTTAAGGCCGGGGGCACAAGTGCGGGCTAGGCATAAGGCCTGGGCACAAGTGCGGGCTAGGCTTAAGGCCGATGCACAAGTGCGGGCTAGGCTTAAGGCCGGGGCACAAGTGCGGGCTAGGTTTAAGGCCTGGGCACAAGTGCGGGCTAGGCTTAAGGCCTGGGCACAAGTGCGGGCTAGGCTTAAGGCCTGGGCACAAGTGCGGGCTAGGCTTAAGGCCTGAGCACAAGTGCGGGCTAGGCTTAAGGCCGGGGCACAAGTGCGGGCTAGGCTTAAGGCCTGGGCACAAGTGCGGGCTACGCTTAAGGCCGGGGGCACAAGTGCGGGCTAGGCTTAAGGCCGGGGGCACAAGTGCGGGCTAGGCATAAGGCCTGGGCACAAGTGCGGGCTAGGCTTAAGGCCGATGCACAAGTGCGGGCTAGGCTTAAGGCCGGGGCACAAGTGCGGGCTAGGTTTAAGGCCTGGGCACAAGTGCGGGCTAGGCTTAAGGCCTGGGCACAAGTGCGGGCTAGGCTTCAGGCCGATGCACAAGTGCGGGCTAGGTTTAAGGCCTGGGCACAAGTGCGGGCTAGGCTTAAGGCCTGGGCACAAGTGCGGGCTAGGCTTAAGGCCTGGGCACAAGTGCGGGCTAGGCTTAAGGCCTGGGCACAAGTGCGGGCTAGGCTTAAGGCCTGGGCACAAGTGCGGGCTAGGCTTAAGGCCTGGGCACAAGTGCGGGCTAGGCTTAATCCCGGGGCACAAGTGCGGGCTAGGCTTAAGGCCTGGGCACAAGTGCGGGCTAGGCTTAAGGCCTGGGCACAAGTGCGGGCTAGGCTTAAGGCCTGGGCACAAGTGCGGGCTAGGCTTAAGGCCTGGGCACAAGTGCGGGCTACGCTTAAGGCCGGGGGCACAAGTGCGGGCTAGGCTTAAGGCCGGGGGCACAAGTGCGGGCTAGGCATAAGGCCTGGGCACAAGTGCGGGCTAGGCTTAAGGCCGATGCACAAGTGCGGGCTAGGCTTAAGGCCGGGGCACAAGTGCGGGCTAGGTTTAAGGCCTGGGCACAAGTGCGGGCTAGGCTTAAGGCCTGGGCACAAGTGCGGGCTAGGCTTAAGGCCTGGGCACAAGTGCGGGCTAGGCTTAAGGCCTGAGCACAAGTGCGGGCTAGGCTTAAGGCCGGGGCACAAGTGCGGGCTAGGCTTAAGGCCTGGGCACAAGTGCGGGCTACGCTTAAGGCCGGGGGCACAAGTGCGGGCTAGGCTTAAGGCCGGGGGCACAAGTGCGGGCTAGGCATAAGGCCTGGGCACAAGTGCGGGCTAGGCTTAAGGCCGATGCACAAGTGCGGGCTAGGCTTAAGGCCGGGGCACAAGTGCGGGCTAGGTTTAAGGCCTGGGCACAAGTGCGGGCTAGGCTTAAGGCCTGGGCACAAGTGCGGGCTAGGCTTAAGGCCTGAGCACAAGTGCGGGCTAGGCTTAAGGCCGGGGCACAAGTGCGGGCTGGGCTTAAGGTCGGGGCACAAGTGCGGGCTGGGCTTAAGGTCGGGGCACAAGTGCGGGCTGGGCTTAAGGTCGGGGCACAAGTGCGGGCTAGGCTTAAGGCCGGGGCACAAGTGCGGGCTAGGCTTAAGGCCGGGGCACAAGTGCGGGCTAGGCTTAAGGCCGGGGCACAAGTGCGGGCTAGGCTTAAGGCCGGGGCACAAGTGCGGGCTAGGCTTAAGGCCGGGGCACAAGTGCGGGCTAGGCTTAAGGCCGGGGCACAAGTGCGGGCTAGGCTTAAGGCCGGGGCACAAGTGCGGGCTAGGCTTAAGGCCGGGGCACAAGTGCGGGCTAGGCTTAAGGCCGGGGCACAAGTGCGGGCTAGGCTTAAGGCCGGGGCACAAGTGCGGGCTAGGCTTAAGGCCGGGGCACAAGTGCGGGCTAGGCTTAAGGCCGGGGCACAAGTGCGGGCTAGGCTTAAGGCCGGGGCACAAGTGCGGGCTAGGCTTAAGGCCGGGGCACAAGTGCGGGCTAGGCTTAAGGCCGGGGCACAAGTGCGGGCTAGGCTTAAGGCCGGGGCACAAGTGCAGTGCTGGCTAGGATCAAGGCAGGGGGCACAAGTGCTGGCTAGGCTTAAGGCATGGGCACAAGTGCCAGCTAGGCTTAAGGCCTGGGCACAAGTGCAGGCTAGGCTTAAGGCCTGGGCACAAGTGCAGTGCTGGCTAGGATCAAGGCAAGGGGGCACAAGTGCTGGCTAGGCTTAAGGCATGGGCACAAGTGCTGGCTAGGCTTAAGGCATACAGCTAACTCTTTGCACTCTTTGCATAAAGGGTTAGGCACCCATAGGGGTGAAGAGCTAGCTTTCACCCCTCTACTCTGTACTTGGACATTTAGGACTAGATCCTTTGTTGTACAGTGTGGAGCCTCTCCATAACCCCATGCTCCAAGCGACCAGGCACTTCTTGTCTGTCCTCCGTAAATGGGTAATGCCTTCTTCCCCAATTACAGTCGTGCATGTGCATTCAGACGGGACAAGAGCGAAGAGCATAAAGCTGGCCCTATGTGCATAACCAACATGAAGCTGAAGACAAAAACAAACAAACAAGCATACAAGGGGCTCAAAAGTGCGGGCTGGGCTTAAGGCCTGGGCACAAGTGGGGGCTGGGCTTAAGGCCTGGGCACAAGTGCGGGCTGGGCTTAAGGCCTGGGCACAAGTGCGGGCTGGGCTTAAGGCCTGGGCACAAGTGCGGGCTGGGCTTAAGGCCTGGGCACAAGTGCGGGCTGGGCTTAAGGCCTGGGCACAAGTGCGGGCTGGGCTTAAGGCCTGGGCACAAGTGCGGGCTGGGCTTAAGGCCTGGGCACAAGTGCGGGCTGGGCTTAAGGCCTGGGCACAAGTGCGGGCTGGGCTTAAGGCCTGGGCACAAGTGCGGGCTGGGCTTAAGGCCTGGGCACAAGTGCGGGCTGGGCTTAAGGCCTGGGCACAAGTGCGGGCTGGGCTTAAGGCCTGGGCACAAGTGCGGGCTGGGCTTTAGGCCGGGGCACAAGTGCGGGCTAGGCTAAAGGCCGGGGCACAAGTGCGGGCTAGGCTAAAGGCCTGGGCACAAGTGCGGGCTAGGCTTAAGGCCGGGGCACAAGTGCGGGCTAGGCTTAAGGCCGGGGCACAAGTGCGGGCTAGGCTTAAGGCCGGGGCACAAGTGCGGGCTAGGCTTAAGGCCGGGGCACAAGTGCGGGCTAGGCTTAAGGCCGGGGCACAAGTGCGGGCTAGGCTTAAGGCCGGGGCACAAGTGCGGGCTAGGCTTAAGGCCGGGGCACAAGTGCGGGCTAGGCTTAAGGCCGGGGCACAAGTGCGGGCTTGGCTTAAGGCCGGGGCACAAGTGCGGGCTAGGCTTAAGGCCGGGAGACAAGTGCGGGCTGGGCTTAAGGCCGCGGCACAAGTGCGGGCTGGGCTTAAGGCCGGGGCACAAGTGCGGGCTGGGCTTAAGGCCGGGGCACAAGTGCGGGCTGGGCTTAAGGCCTGGGCACAAGTGCGGGCTGGGCTTAAGGCCTGGGCACAAGTGCGGGCTGGGCTTAAGGCCTGGGCACAAGTGCGGGCTGGGCTTAAGGCCTGGGCACAAGTGCGGGCTGGGCTTAAAGCCTGGGCACAAGTGCGGGCTGGGCTTAAGGCCTCAGCACAAGTGCGGGCTGGGCTTAAGGCCTGGGCACAAGTGCGGGCTGGGCTTAAGGCCTGGGCACAAGTGCGGGCTGGGCTTAAGGCCTGGGCACAAGTGCGGGCTGGGCTTAAGGCCTGGGCACAAGTGCGGGCTGGGCTTAAGGCCTGGGCACAAGTGCGGGCTGGGCTTAAGGCCTGGGCACAAGTGCGGGCTGGGCTTAAGGCCTGGGCACAAGTGCGGGCTGGGCTTAAGGCCTGGGCACAAGTGCGGGCTGGGCTTAAGGCCTGGGCACAAGTGCGGGCTGGGCTTAAGGCCTGGGCACAAGTGCGGGCTGGGCTTAAGGCCTGGGCACAAGTGCGGGCTGGGCTTTAGGCCGGGGCACAAGTGCGGGCTAGGCTAAAGGCCGGGGCACAAGTGCGGGCTAGGCTAAAGGCCTGGGCACAAGTGCGGGCTAGGCTTAAGGCCGGGGCAAAAGTGCGGGCTAGGCTTAAGGCCGGGGCACAAGTGCGGGCTAGGCTTAAGGCCGGGGCACAAGTGCGGGCTAGGCTTAAGGCCGGGGCACAAGTGCGGGCTAGGCTTAAGGCCGGGGCACAAGTGCGGGCTAGGCTGAAGGCCGGGGCACAAGTGCGGGCTAGGCTGAAGGCCGGGGCACAAGTGCGGGCTAGGCTGAAGGCCGGGGCACAAGTGCGGGCTAGGCTTAAGGCCGGGGCACAAGTGCGGGCTAGGCTTAAGGCCGGGGCACAAGTGCGGGCTAGGCTTAAGGCCGGGGCACAAGTGCGGGCTAGGCTTAAGGCCGGGGCACAAGTGCGGGCTAGGCTTAAGGCCGGGGCACAAGTGCGGGCTAGGCTTAAGGCCTGGGCACAAGTGCGGGCTAGGCTTAAGGCCTGGGCACAAGTGCGGGCTAGGCTTAAGGCCTGGGCACAAGTGCGGGCTAGGCTTAAGGCTTGGGCACAAGTGCGGGCTAGGCTTAAGGCCTGAGCACAAGTGCGGGCTTGGCTTAAGTCCGTGGCACAAGTGCGGGCTAGGCTTAAGGCCGGGGGCACAAGTGCGGGCTAGGCTTAAGGCCGGGGCACTAGTGCGGGCTAGGCTTAAGGCCGGGGCACAAGTGCGGGCTAGGCTTAAGGCCTGGGCACAAGTGCGGGCTAGGCTTAAGGCCTGGGCACAAGTGCGGGCTAGGCTTCAGGCCGATGCACAAGTGCGGGCTAGGTTTAAGGCCTGGGCACAAGTGCGGGCTAGGCTTAAGGCCTGGGCACAAGTGCGGGCTAGGCTTAAGGCCGGGGCACAAGTGCGGGCTAGGCTTAAGGCCGGGGCACAAGTGCGGGCTAGGCTTAAGGCCGGGGCACAAGTGCGGGCTTGGCTTAAGGCCGGGGCACAAGTGCGGGCTAGGCTTAAGGCCGGGAGACAAGTGCGGGCTGGGCTTAAGGCCGCGGCACAAGTGCGGGCTGGGCTTAAGGCCGGGGCACAAGTGCGGGCTGGGCTTAAGGCCGGGGCACAAGTGCGGGCTGGGCTTAAGGCCTGGGCACAAGTGCGGGCTGGGCTTAAGGCCTGGGCACAAGTGCGGGCTGGGCTTAAGGCCTGGGCACAAGTGCGGGCTGGGCTTAAGGCCTGGGCACAAGTGCGGGCTGGGCTTAAAGCCTGGGCACAAGTGCGGGCTGGGCTTAAGGCCTCAGCACAAGTGCGGGCTGGGCTTAAGGCCTGGGCACAAGTGCGGGCTGGGCTTAAGGCCTGGGCACAAGTGCGGGCTGGGCTTAAGGCCTGGGCACAAGTGCGGGCTGGGCTTAAGGCCTGGGCACAAGTGCGGGCTGGGCTTAAGGCCTGGGCACAAGTGCGGGCTGGGCTTAAGGCCTGGGCACAAGTGCGGGCTGGGCTTAAGGCCTGGGCACAAGTGCGGGCTGGGCTTAAGGCCTGGGCACAAGTGCGGGCTGGGCTTAAGGCCTGGGCACAAGTGCGGGCTGGGCTTAAGGCCTGGGCACAAGTGCGGGCTGGGCTTAAGGCCTGGGCACAAGTGCGGGCTGGGCTTAAGGTCGGGGCACAAGTGCGGGCTGGGCTTAAGGTCGGGGCACAAGTGCGGGCTAGGCTTAAGGCCGGGGCACAAGTGCGGGCTAGGCTTAAGGCCGGGGCACAAGTGCGGGCTAGGCTTAAGGCCGGGGGCACAAGTGCGGGCTAGGCTTAAGGCCGGGGCACAAGTGCGGGCTAGGCTTAAGGCCGGGGCACAAGTGCGGGCTAGGCTTAAGGCCTGGGCACAAGTGCGGGCTGGGCTTTAGGCCGGGGCACAAGTGCGGGCTAGGCTAAAGGCCGGGGCACAAGTGCGGGCTAGGCTAAAGGCCTGGGCACAAGTGCGGGCTAGGCTTAAGGCCGGGGCACAAGTGCGGGCTAGGCTTAAGGCCGGGGCACAAGTGCGGGCTAGGCTTAAGGCCGGGGCACAAGTGCGGGCTAGGCTTAAGGCCGGGGCACAAGTGCGGGCTAGGCTTAAGGCCGGGGCACAAGTGCGGGCTAGGCTGAAGGCCGGGGCACAAGTGCGGGCTAGGCTGAAGGCCGGGGCACAAGTGCGGGCTAGGCTGAAGGCCGGGGCACAAGTGCGGGCTAGGCATAAGGCCGGGGCACAAGTGCGGGCTAGGCTTAAGGCCGGGGCACAAGTGCGGGCTAGGCTTAAGGCCGGGGCACAAGTGCGGGCTAGGCTTAAGGCCGGGGCACAAGTGCGGGCTAGGCTTAAGGCCGGGGCACAAGTGCGGGCTAGGCTTAAGGCCTGGGCACAAGTGCGGGCTAGGCTTAAGGCCTGGGCACAAGTGCGGGCTAGGCTTAAGGCCTGGGCACAAGTGCGGGCTAGGCTTAAGGCTTGGGCACAAGTGCGGGCTAGGCTTAAGGCCTGAGCACAAGTGCGGGCTTGGCTTAAGTCCGTGGCACAAGTGCGGGCTAGGCTTAAGGCCGGGGGCACAAGTGCGGGCTAGGCTTAAGGCCGGGGCACAAGTGCGGGCTAGGCTTAAGGCCGGGGCACAAGTGCGGGCTAGGCTTAAGGCCTGGGCACAAGTGCGGGCTAGGCTTAAGGCCTGGGCACAAGTGCGGGCTAGGCTTCAGGCCGATGCACAAGTGCGGGCTAGGTTTAAGGCCTGGGCACAAGTGCGGGCTAGGCTTAAGGCCTGGGCACAAGTGCGGGCTAGGCTTAAGGCCTGGGCACAAGTGCGGGCTAGGCTTAAGGCCTGGGCACAAGTGCGGGCTAGGCTTAAGGCCTGGGCACAAGTGCGGGCTAGGCTTAAGGCCTGGGCACAAGTGCGGGCTAGGCTTAATCCCGGGGCACAAGTGCGGGCTAGGCTTAAGGCCTGGGCACAAGTGCGGGCTAGGCTTAAGGCCTGGGCACAAGTGCGGGCTAGGCTTAAGGCCTGGGCACAAGTGCGGGCTACGCTTAAGGCCGGGGGCACAAGTGCGGGCTAGGCTTAAGGCCGGGGGCACAAGTGCGGGCTAGGCTTAAGGCCGGGGCACAAGTGCGGGCTAGGCTTAAGGCCGGGGCACAAGTGCGGGCTAGGCTTAAGGCCGGGGCACAAGTGCGGGCTAGGCTTAAGGCCGGGGCACAAGTGCGGGCTAGGCTTAAGGCCGGGGCACAAGTGCGGGCTAGGCTTAAGGCCGGGGCACAAGTGCGGGCTAGGCTTAAGGCCGGGGCACAAGTGCGGGCTAGGCTTAAGGCCGGGGCACAAGTGCGGGCTAGGCTTAAGGCCGGGGCACAAGTGCGGGCTAGGCTTAAGGCCGGGGCACAAGTGCAGTGCTGGCTAGGATCAAGGCAGGGGGCACAAGTGCTGGCTAGGCTTAAGGCATGGGCACAAGTGCCAGCTAGGCTTAAGGCCTGGGCACAAGTGCAGGCTAGGCTTAAGGCCTGGGCACAAGTGCAGTGCTGGCTAGGATCAAGGCAAGGGGGCACAAGTGCTGGCTAGGCTTAAGGCATGGGCACAAGTGCTGGCTAGGCTTAAGGCATACAGCTAACTCTTTGCACTCTTTGCATAAAGGGTTAGGCACCCATAGGGGTGAAGAGCTAGCTTTCACCCCTCTACTCTGTACTTGGACATTTAGGACTAGATCCTTTGTTGTACAGTGCGGAGCCTCTCCATAACCCCATGCTCCAAGCGACCAGGCACTTCTTGTCTGTCCTCCGTAAATGGGTAATGCCTTCTTCCCCAATTACAGTCGTGCATGTGCATTCAGACGGGACAAGAGCGAAGAGCATAAAGCTGGCCCTATGTGCATAACCAACATGAAGCTGAAGACAAAAACAAACAAACAAGCATACAAGGGGCTCAAAAGTGCGGGCTGGGCTTAAGGCCTGGGCACAAGTGCGGGCTGGGCTTAAGGCCTGGGCACAAGTGCGGGCTGGGCTTAAGGCCTGGGCACAAGTGCGGGCTGGGCTTAAGGCCTGGGCACAAGTGCGGGCTGGGCTTAAGGCCTGGGCACAAGTGCGGGCTGGGCTTAAGGCCTGGGCACAAGTGCGGGCTGGGCTTAAGGCCTCGGCACAAGTGCGGGCTGGGCTTAAGGCCTGGGCACAAGTGCGGGCTGGGCTTAAGGCCTGGGCACAAGTGCGGGCTGGGCTTAAGGCCTGGGCACAAGTGCGGGCTGGGCTTAAGGCCTGGGCACAAGTGCGGGCTGGGCTTAAGGCCTGGGCACAAGTGCGGGCTGGGCTTAAGGCCTGGGCACAAGTGCGGGCTGGGCTTTAGGCCGGGGCACAAGTGCGGGCTAGGCTAAAGGCCGGGGCACAAGTGCGGGCTAGGCTAAAGGCCTGGGCACAAGTGCGGGCTAGGCTTAAGGCCGGGGCACAAGTGCGGGCTAGGCTTAAGGCCGGGGCACAAGTGCGGGCTAGGCTTAAGGCCGGGGCACAAGTGCGGGCTAGGCTTAAGGCCGGGGCACAAGTGCGGGCTAGGCTTAAGGCCGGGGCACAAGTGCGGGCTAGGCTTAAGGCCGGGGCACAAGTGCGAGCTAGGCTTAAGGCCGGGGCACAAGTGCGGGCTAGGTTTAAGGCCTGGGCACAAGTGCGGGCTAGGCTTAAGGCCTGGGCACAAGTGCGGGCTAGGCTTAAGGCCTGGGCACAAGTGCGGGCTAGGCTAAAGGCCTGGGCACAAGTGCGGGCTAGGCTTAAGGCCGGGGCACAAGTGCGGGCTAGGCTTAAGGCCGGGGCACAAGTGCGGGCTAGGCTTAAGGCCGGGGCACAAGTGCGGGCTAGGCTTAAGGCCGGGGCACAAGTGCGGGCTAGGCTTAAGGCCGGGGCACAAGTGCGGGCTAGGCTTAAGGCCGGGGCACAAGTGCGGGCTAGGCTTAAGGCCGGGGCACAAGTTCGGGCTAGGCTTAAGGCCGGGGCACAAGTGCGGGCTAGGCTTAAGGCCGGGGCACAAGTGCGGGCTAGGCTTAAGGCCGGGGCACAAGTGCGGGCTAGGCTTAAGGCCGGGGCACAAGTGCGGGCTTGGCTTAAGGCCGGGGCACAAGTGCGGGCTAGGCTTAAGGCCGGGAGACAAGTGCGGGCTGGGCTTAAGGCCGCGGCACAAGTGCGGGCTGGGCTTAAGGCCGGGGCACAAGTGCGGGCTGGGCTTAAGGCCGGGGCACAAGTGCGGGCTGGGCTTAAGGCCTGGGCACAAGTGCGGGCTGGGCTTAAAGCCTGGGCACAAGTGCGGGCTGGGCTTAAGGCCTCAGCACAAGTGCGGGCTGGGCTTAAGGCCTGGGCACAAGTGCGGGCTGGGCTTAAGGCCTGGGCACAAGTGCGGGCTGGGCTTAAGGCCTGGGCACAAGTGCGGGCTAGGCTTAAGGCCTGGGCACAAGTGCGGGCTAGGCTTAAGGCCTGGGCACAAGTGCGGGCTAGGCTTCAGGCCGATGCACAAGTGCGGGCTAGGTTTAAGGCCTGGGCACAAGTGCGGGCTAGGCTTAAGGCCTGGGCACAAGTGCGGGCTAGGCTTAAGGCCTGGGCACAAGTGCGGGCTAGGCTTAAGGCCTGGGCACAAGTGCGGGCTAGGCTTAAGGCCTGGGCACAAGTGCGGGCTAGGCTTAAGGCCTGGGCACAAGTGCGGGCTAGGCTTAATCCCGGGGCACAAGTGCGGGCTAGGCTTAAGGCCTGGGCACAAGTGCGGGCTAGGCTTAAGGCCTGGGCACAAGTGCGGGCTAGGCTTAAGGCCTGGGCACAAGTGCGGGCTACGCTTAAGGCCGGGGGCACAAGTGCGGGCTAGGCTTAAGGCCGGGGGCACAAGTGCGGGCTGGGCTTAAGGCCTGGGCACAAGTGCGGGCTGGGCTTAAGGCCTGGGCACAAGTGCGGGCTGGGCTTAAGGCCGGGGCACAAGTGCGGGCTAGGCTAAAGGCCGGGGCACAAGTGCGGGCTAGGCTAAAGGCCTGGGCACAAGTGCGGGCTAGGCTTAAGGCCGGGGCACAAGTGCGGGCTAGGCTTAAGGCCGGGGCACAAGTGCGGGCTAGGCTTAAGGCCGGGGCACAAGTGCGGGCTAGGCTTAAGGCCGGGGCACAAGTGCGGGCTAGGCTTAAGGCCGGGGCACAAGTGCGGGCTAGGCTTAAGGCCGGGGCACAAGTGCGGGCTAGGCTTAAGGCCGGGGCACAAGTGCGGGCTAGGCTTAAGGCCGGGGCACAAGTGCGGGCTAGGCTTAAGGCCGGGGCACAAGTGCAGTGCTGGCTAGGATCAAGGCAGGGGGCACAAGTGCTGGCTAGGCTTAAGGCATGGGCACAAGTGCCAGCTAGGCTTAAGGCCTGGGCACAAGTGCAGGCTAGGCTTAAGGCCTGGGCACAAGTGCAGTGCTGGCTAGGATCAAGGCAAGGGGGCACAAGTGCTGGCTAGGCTTAAGGCATGGGCACAAGTGCTGGCTAGGCTTAAGGCATACAGCTAACTCTTTGCACTCTTTGCATAAAGGGTTAGGCACCCATAGGGGTGAAGAGCTAGCTTTCACCCCTCTACTCTGTACTTGGACATTTAGGACTAGATCCTTTGTTGTACAGTGCGGAGCCTCTCCATAACCCCATGCTCCAAGCGACCAGGCACTTCTTGTCTGTCCTCCGTAAATGGGTAATGCCTTCTTCCCCAATTACAGTCGTGCATGTGCATTCAGACGGGACAAGAGCGAAGAGCATAAAGCTGGCCCTATGTGCATAACCAACATGAAGCTGAAGACAAAAACAAACAAACAAGCATACAAGGGGCTCAAAAGTGCGGGCTGGGCTTAAGGCCTGGGCACAAGTGCGGGCTGGGCTTAAGGCCTGGGCACAAGTGCGGGCTGGGCTTAAGGCCTGGGCACAAGTGCGGGCTGGGCTTAAGGCCTGGGCACAAGTGCGGGCTGGGCTTAAGGCCTGGGCACAAGTGCGGGCTGGGCTTAAGGCCTGGGCACAAGTGCGGGCTGGGCTTAAGGCCTCGGCACAAGTGCGGGCTGGGCTTAAGGCCTGGGCACAAGTGCGGGCTGGGCTTAAGGCCTGGGCACAAGTGCGGGCTGGGCTTAAGGCCTGGGCACAAGTGCGGGCTGGGCTTAAGGCCTGGGCACAAGTGCGGGCTGGGCTTAAGGCCTGGGCACAAGTGCGGGCTGGGCTTAAGGCCTGGGCACAAGTGCGGGCTGGGCTTTAGGCCGGGGCACAAGTGCGGGCTAGGCTAAAGGCCGGGGCACAAGTGCGGGCTAGGCTAAAGGCCTGGGCACAAGTGCGGGCTAGGCTTAAGGCCGGGGCACAAGTGCGGGCTAGGCTTAAGGCCGGGGCACAAGTGCGGGCTAGGCTTAAGGCCGGGGCACAAGTGCGGGCTAGGCTTAAGGCCGGGGCACAAGTGCGGGCTAGGCTTAAGGCCGGGGCACAAGTGCGGGCTAGGCTTAAGGCCGGGGCACAAGTGCGAGCTAGGCTTAAGGCCGGGGCACAAGTGCGGGCTAGGTTTAAGGCCTGGGCACAAGTGCGGGCTAGGCTTAAGGCCTGGGCACAAGTGCGGGCTAGGCTTAAGGCCTGGGCACAAGTGCGGGCTAGGCTAAAGGCCTGGGCACAAGTGCGGGCTAGGCTTAAGGCCGGGGCACAAGTGCGGGCTAGGCTTAAGGCCGGGGCACAAGTGCGGGCTAGGCTTAAGGCCGGGGCACAAGTGCGGGCTAGGCTTAAGGCCGGGGCACAAGTGCGGGCTAGGCTTAAGGCCGGGGCACAAGTGCGGGCTAGGCTTAAGGCCGGGGCACAAGTGCGGGCTAGGCTTAAGGCCGGGGCACAAGTTCGGGCTAGGCTTAAGGCCGGGGCACAAGTGCGGGCTAGGCTTAAGGCCGGGGCACAAGTGCGGGCTAGGCTTAAGGCCGGGGCACAAGTGCGGGCTAGGCTTAAGGCCGGGGCACAAGTGCGGGCTTGGCTTAAGGCCGGGGCACAAGTGCGGGCTAGGCTTAAGGCCGGGAGACAAGTGCGGGCTGGGCTTAAGGCCGCGGCACAAGTGCGGGCTGGGCTTAAGGCCGGGGCACAAGTGCGGGCTGGGCTTAAGGCCGGGGCACAAGTGCGGGCTGGGCTTAAGGCCTGGGCACAAGTGCGGGCTGGGCTTAAAGCCTGGGCACAAGTGCGGGCTGGGCTTAAGGCCTCAGCACAAGTGCGGGCTGGGCTTAAGGCCTGGGCACAAGTGCGGGCTGGGCTTAAGGCCTGGGCACAAGTGCGGGCTGGGCTTAAGG
This sequence comes from Ranitomeya imitator, assembly GCF_032444005.1. NCBI lineage: Eukaryota > Metazoa > Chordata > Amphibia > Anura > Dendrobatidae > Ranitomeya > Ranitomeya imitator. Next base: position 250,618 of record NW_027194466.1, read on the forward strand.
CCTGGGCACAAGTGCGGGCTGGGCTTAAGGCCTGGGCACAAGTGCGGGCTGGGCTTAAGGCCTGGGCACAAGTGCGGGCTGGGCTTAAGGCCTGGGCACAAGTGCGGGCTGGGCTTAAGGCCTGGGCACAAGTGCGGGCTGGGCTTAAGGCCTGGGCACAAGTGCGGGCTGGGCTTAAGGCCTGGGCACAAGTGCGGGCTGGGCTTTAGGCCGGGGCACAAGTGCGGGCTAGGCTAAAGGCCGGGGCACAAGTGCGGGCTAGGCTAAAGGCCTGGGCACAAGTGCGGGCTAGGCTTAAGGCCGGGGCACAAGTGCGGGCTAGGCTTAAGGCCGGGGCACAAGTGCGGGCTAGGCTTAAGGCCGGGGCACAAGTGCGGGCTAGGCTTAAGGCCGGGGCACAAGTGCGGGCTAGGCTGAAGGCCGGGGCACAAGTGCGGGCTAGGCTGAAGGCCGGGACACAAGTGCGGGCTAGGCTTAAGGCCGGGGCACAAGTGCGGGCTAGGCTTAAGGCCGGGGCACAAGTGCGGGCTAGGCTTAAGGCCGGGGCACAAGTGCGGGCTAGGCTTAAGGCCGGGGCACAAGTGCGGGCTAGGCTTAAGGCCGGGGCACAAGTGCGGGCTAGGATTAAGGCCTGGGCACAAGTGCGGGCTAGGCTTAAGGCCTGGGCACAAGTGCGGGCTAGGCTTAAGGCCTGGGCACAAGTGCGGGCTAGGCTTAAGGCCTGGGCACAAGTGCGGGCTAGGCTTAAGGCCTGGGCACAAGTGCGGGCTAGGCTTCAGGCCGATGCACAAGTGCGGGCTAGGTTTAAGGCCTGGGCACAAGTGCGGGCTAGGCTTAAGGCCTGGGCACAAGTGCGGGCTAGGCTTAAGGCCTGGGCACAAGTGCGGGCTAGGCTTAAGGCCTGGGCACAAGTGCGGGCTAGGCTTAAGGCCTGGGCACAAGTGCGGGCTAGGCTTAAGGCCTGGGCACAAGTGCGGGCTAGGCTTAATCCCGGGGCACAAGTGCGGGCTAGGCTTAAGGCCTGGGCACAAGTGCGGGCTAGGCTTAAGGCCTGGGCACAAGTGCGGGCTAGGCTTAAGGCCTGGGCACAAGTGCGGGCTAGGCTTAAGGCCTGGGCACAAGTGCGGGCTACGCTTAAGGCCGGGGGCACAAGTGCGGGCTAGGCTTAAGGCCGGGGGCACAAGTGCGGGCTAGGCATAAGGCCTGGGCACAAGTGCGGGCTAGGCTTAAGGCCGATGCACAAGTGCGGGCTAGGCTTAAGGCCGGGGCACAAGTGCGGGCTAGGTTTAAGGCCTGGGCACAAGTGCGGGCTAGGCTTAAGGCCTGGGCACAAGTGCGGGCTAGGCTTAAGGCCTGGGCACAAGTGCGGGCTAGGCTTAAGGCCTGAGCACAAGTGCGGGCTAGGCTTAAGGCCGGGGCACAAGTGCGGGCTAGGCCTAAGGCCGGGGCACAAGTGCGGGCTAGGCTTAAGGCCTGGGCACAAGTGCGGGCTACGCTTAAGGCCGGGGGCACAAGTGCGGGCTAGGCTTAAGGCCGGGGGCACAAGTGCGGGCTAGGCATAAGGCCTGGGCACAAGTGCGGGCTAGGCTTAAGGCCGATGCACAAGTGCGGGCTAGGCTTAAGGCCGGGGCACAAGTGCGGGCTAGGTTTAAGGCCTGGGCACAAGTGCGGGCTAGGCTTAAGGCCTGGGCACAAGTGCGGGCTAGGCTTAAGGCCTGAGCACAAGTGCGGGCTAGGCTTAAGGCCGGGGCACAAGTGCGGGCTGGGCTTAAGGTCGGGGCACAAGTGCGGGCTGGGCTTAAGGTCGGGGCACAAGTGCGGGCTAGGCTTAAGGCCGGGGCACAAGTGCGGGCTAGGCTTAAGGCCGGGGCACAAGTGCGGGCTAGGCTTAAGGCCGGGGCACAAGTGCGGGCTAGGCTTAAGGCCGGGGCACAAGTGCGGGCTAGGCTTAAGGCCGGGGCACAAGTGCGGGCTAGGCTTAAGGCCGGTGCACAAGTGCGGGCTAGGCTTAAGGCCGGGGCACAAGTGCGGGCTAGGCTTAAGGCCGGGGCACAAGTGCGGGCTAGGCTTAAGGCCGGGGCACAAGTGCGGGCTAGGCTTAAGGCCGGGGCACAAGTGCGGGCTAGGCTTAAGGCCGGGGCACAAGTGCGGGCTAGGCTTAAGGCCGGGGCACAAGTGCGGGCTAGGCTTAAGGCCGGGGCACAAGTGCAGTGCTGGCTAGGATCAAGGCAGGGGGCACAAGTGCTGGCTAGGCTTAAGGCATGGGCACAAGTGCCAGCTAGGCTTAAGGCCTGGGCACAAGTGCAGGCTAGGCTTAAGGCCTGGGCACAAGTGCAGTGCTGGCTAGGATCAAGGCAAGGGGGCACAAGTGCTGGCTAGGCTTAAGGCATGGGCACAAGTGCTGGCTAGGCTTAAGGCATACAGCTAACTCTTTGCACTCTTTGCATAAAGGGTTAGGCACCCATAGGGGTGAAGAGCTAGCTTTCACCCCTCTACTCTGTACTTGGACATTTAGGACTAGATCCTTTGTTGTACAGTGCGGAGCCTCTCCATAACCCCATGCTCCAAGCGACCAGGCACTTCTTGTCTGTCCTCCGTAAATGGGTAATGCCTTCTTCCCCAATTACAGTCGTGCATGTGCATTCAGACGGGACAAGAGCGAAGAGCATAAAGCTGGCCCTATGTGCATAACCAACATGAAGCTGAAGACAAAAACAAACAAACAAGCATACAAGGGGCTCAAAAGTGCGGGCTGGGCTTAAGGCCTGGGCACAAGTGGGGGCTGGGCTTAAGGCCTGGGCACAAGTGCGGGCTGGGCTTAAGGCCTGGGCACAAGTGCGGGCTGGGCTTAAGGCCTGGGCACAAGTGCGGGCTGGGCTTAAGGCCTGGGCACAAGTGCGGGCTGGGCTTAAGGCCTGGGCACAAGTGCGGGCTGGGCTTTAGGCCGGGGCACAAGTGCGGGCTAGGCTAAAGGCCGGGGCACAAGTGCGGGCTAGGCTAAAGGCCTGGGCACAAGTGCGGGCTAGGCTTAAGGCCGGGGCACAAGTGCGGGCTAGGCTTAAGGCCGGGGCACAAGTGCGGGCTAGGCTTAAGGCCGGGGCACAAGTGCGGGCTAGGCTTAAGGCCGGGACACAAGTGCGGGCTAGGCTTAAGGCCGGGGCACAAGTGCGGGCTAGGCTTAAGGCCGGGGCACAAGTGCGGGCTAGGCTTAAGGCCGGGGCACAAGTGCGGGCTAGGCTTAAGGCCGGGGCACAAGTGCGGGCTAGGCTTAAGGCCGGGGCACAAGTGCGGGCTAGGCTTAAGGCCGGGGCACAAGTGCGGGCTTGGCTTAAGGCCGGGGCACAAGTGCGGGCTAGGCTTAAGGCCGGGAGACAAGTGCGGGCTGGGCTTAAGGCCGCGGCACAAGTGCGGGCTGGGCTTAAGGCCGGGGCACAAGTGCGGGCTGGGCTTAAGGCCGGGGCACAAGTGCGGGCTGGGCTTAAGGCCTGGGCACAAGTGCGGGCTGGGCTTAAAGCCTGGGCACAAGTGCGGGCTGGGCTTAAGGCCTCAGCACAAGTGCGGGCTGGGCTTAAGGCCTGGGCACAAGTGCGGGCTGGGCTTAAGGCCTGGGCACAAGTGCGGGCTGGGCTTAAGGCCTGGGCACAAGTGCGGGCTGGGCTTAAGGCCTGGGCACAAGTGCGGGCTGGGCTTAAGGCCTGGGCACAAGTGCGGGCTGGGCTTAAGGCCTGGGCACAAGTGCGGGCTGGGCTTAAGGCCTGGGCACAAGTGCGGGCTGGGCTTAAGGCCTGGGCACAAGTGCGGGCTGGGCTTAAGGCCTGGGCACAAGTGCGGGCTGGGCTTAAGGTCTGGGCACAAGTGCGGGCTGGGCTTTAGGCCGGGGCACAAGTGCGGGCTAGGCTAAAGGCCGGGGCACAAGTGCGGGCTAGGCTAAAGGCCTGGGCACAAGTGCGGGCTAGGCTTAAGGCCGGGGCACAAGTGCGGGCTAGGCTTAAGGCCGGGGCACAAGTGCGGGCTAGGCTTAAGGCCGGGGCACAAGTGCGGGCTAGGCTTAAGGCCGGGGCACAAGTGCGGGCTAGGCTTAAGGCCGGGGCACAAGTGCGGGCTAGGCTGAAGGCCGGGGCACAAGTGCGGGCTAGGCTGAAGGCCGGGACACAAGTGCGGGCTAGGCTTAAGGCCGGGGCACAAGTGCGGGCTAGGCTTAAGGCCGGGGCACAAGTGCGGGCTAGGCTTAAGGCCGGGGCACAAGTGCGGGCTAGGCTTAAGGCCGGGGCACAAGTGCGGGCTAGGCTTAAGGCCGGGGCACAAGTGCGGGCTAGGCTTAAGGCCTGGGCACAAGTGCGGGCTAGGCTTAAGGCCTGGGCACAAGTGCGGGCTAGGCTTAAGGCCTGGGCACAAGTGCGGGCTAGGCTTAAGGCTTGGGCACAAGTGCGGGCTAGGCTTAAGGCCTGAGCACAAGTGCGGGCTTGGCTTAAGTCCGTGGCACAAGTGCGGGCTAGGCTTAAGGCCGGGGGCACAAGTGCGGGCTAGGCTTAAGGCCGGGGCACAAGTGCGGGCTAGGCTTAAGGCCGGGGCACAAGTGCGGGCTAGGCTTAAGGCCTGGGCACAAGTGCGGGCTAGGCTTAAGGCCTGGGCACAAGTGCGGGCTAGGCTTCAGGCCGATGCACAAGTGCGGGCTAGGCTTAAGGCCTGGGCACAAGTGCGGGCTAGGCTTCAGGCCGATGCACAAGTGCGGGCTAGGTTTAAGGCCTGGGCACAAGTGCGGGCTAGGCTTAAGGCCTGGGCACAAGTGCGGGCTAGGCTTAAGGCCTGGGCACAAGTGCGGGCTAGGCTTAAGGCCTGGGCACAAGTGCGGGCTAGGCTTAAGGCCTGGGCACAAGTGCGGGCTAGGCTTAAGGCCTGGGCACAAGTGCGGGCTAGGCTTAATCCCGGGGCACAAGTGCGGGCTAGGCTTAAGGCCTGGGCACAAGTGCGGGCTAGGCTTAAGGCCTGGGCACAAGTGCGGGCTAGGCTTAAGGCCTGGGCACAAGTGCGGGCTAGGCTTAAGGCCTGGGCACAAGTGCGGGCTACGCTTAAGGCCGGGGGCACAAGTGCGGGCTAGGCTTAAGGCCGGGGGCACAAGTGCGGGCTAGGCATAAGGCCTGGGCACAAGTGCGGGCTAGGCTTAAGGCCGATGCACAAGTGCGGGCTAGGCTTAAGGCCGGGGCACAAGTGCGGGCTAGGTTTAAGGCCTGGGCACAAGTGCGGGCTAGGCTTAAGGCCTGGGCACAAGTGCAGTGCTGGCTAGGATCAAGGCAGGGGGCACAAGTGCTGGCTAGGCTTAAGGCATGGGCACAAGTGCCAGCTAGGCTTAAGGCCTGGGCACAAGTGCAGGCTAGGCTTAAGGCCTGGGCACAAGTGCAGTGCTGGCTAGGATCAAGGCAAGGGGGCACAAGTGCTGGCTAGGCTTAAGGCATGGGCACAAGTGCTGGCTAGGCTTAAGGCATACAGCTAACTCTTTGCACTCTTTGCATAAAGGGTTAGGCACCCATAGGGGTGAAGAGCTAGCTTTCACCCCTCTACTCTGTACTTGGACATTTAGGACTAGATCCTTTGTTGTACAGTGCGGAGCCTCTCCATAACCCCATGCTCCAAGCGACCAGGCACTTCTTGTCTGTCCTCCGTAAATGGGTAATGCCTTCTTCCCCAATTACAGTCGTGCATGTGCATTCAGACGGGACAAGAGCGAAGAGCATAAAGCTGGCCCTATGTGCATAACCAACATGAAGCTGAAGACAAAAACAAACAAACAAGCATACAAGGGGCTCAAAAGTGCGGGCTAGGCTAAAGGCCGGGGCACAAGTGCGGGCTAGGCTAAAGGCCTGGGCACAAGTGCGGGCTAGGCTTAAGGCCGGGGCACAAGTGCGGGCTAGGCTTAAGGCCGGGGCACAAGTGCGGGCTAGGCTTAAGGCCGGGGCACAAGTGCGGGCTAGGCTTAAGGCCGGGGCACAAGTGCGGGCTAGGCTTAAGGCCGGGGCACAAGTGCGGGCTAGGCTTAAGGCCGGGGCACAAGTGCGGGCTAGGCTTAAGGCCGGGGCACAAGTGCGGGCTAGGCTTAAGGCCGGGGCACAAATGCGGGCTTGGCTTAAGGCCGGGGCACAAGTGCGGGCTAGGCTTAAGGCCGGGAGACAAGTGCGGGCTGGGCTTAAGGCAGCGGCACAAGTGCGGGCTGGGCTTAAGGCCGGGGCACAAGTGCGGGCTGGGCTTAAGGCCGGGGCACAAGTGTGGGCTGGGCTTAAGGCCTGGGCACAAGTGCGGGCTGGGCTTAAGGCCTGGGCACAAGTGCGGGCTGGGCTTAAGGCCTGGGCACAAGTGCGGGCTGGGCTTAAGGCCTGGGCACAAGTGCGGGCTGGGCTTAAAGCCTGGGCACAAGTGCGGGCTGGGCTTAAGGCCTCAGCACAAGTGCGGGCTGGGCTTAAGGCCTGGGCACAAATGCGGGCTGGGCTTAAGGCCTGGGCACAAGTGCGGGCTGGGCTTAAGGCCTGGGCACAAGTGCGGGCTGGGCTTAAGGCCTGGGCACAAGTGCGGGCTGGGCTTAAGGCCTGGGCACAAGTGCGGGCTGGGCTTAAGGCCTGGGCACAAGTGCGGGCTGGGCTTAAGGCCTGGGCACAAGTGCGGGCTGGGCTTAAGGCCTGGGCATAAGTGCGGGCTGGGCTTAAGGCCTGGGCACAAGTGCGGGCTGGGCTTAAGGCCTGGGCACAAGTGCGGGCTGGGCTTAAGGCCTGGGCACAAGTGCGGGCTGGGCTTTAGGCCGGGGCACAAGTGCGGGCTAGGCTAAAGGCCGGGGCACAAGTGCGGGCTAGGCTAAAGGCCTGGGCACAAGTGCGGGCTAGGCTTAAGGCCGGGGCACAAGTGCGGGCTAGGCTTAAGGCCGGGGCACAAGTGCGGGCTAGGCTTAAGGCCGGGGCACAAGTGCGGGCTAGGCTTAAGGCCGGGGCACAAGTGCGGGCTAGGCTGAAGGCCGGGGCACAAGTGCGGGCTAGGCTGAAGGCCGGGGCACAAGTGCGGGCTAGGCTTAAGGCCGGGGCACAAGTGCGGGCTAGGCTTAAGGCCGGGGCACAAGTGCGGGCTAGGCTTAAGGCCAGGGCACAAGTGCGGGCTAGGCTTAAGGCCGGGGCACAAGTGCGGGCTAGGCTTAAGGCCGGGGCACAAGTGCGGGCTAGGCTTAAGGCCTGGGCACAAGTGCGGGCTAGGCTTAAGGCCTGGGCACAAGTGCGGGCTAGGCTTAAGGCCTGGGCACAAGTGCGGGCTAGGCTTAAGGCCGGGGGCACAAGTGCGGGCTAGGCTTAAGGCCGGGGGCACAAGTGCGTGCTAGGCATAAGGCCTGGGCACAAGTGCGGGCTAGGCTTAAGGCCGATGCACAAGTGCGGGCTAGGCTTAAGGCCGGGGCACAAGTGCGGGCTAGGTTTAAGGCCTGGGCACAAGTGCGGGCTAGGCTTAAGGCCTGAGCACAAGTGCGGGCTAGGCTTAAGGCCGGGGCACAAGTGCGGGCTGGGCTTAAGGTCGGGGCACAAGTGCGGGCTGGGCTTAAGGTCGGGGCACAAGTGCGGGCTAGGCTTAAGGCCGGGGCACAAGTGCGGGCTAGGCTTAAGGCCGGGGCACAAGTGCGGGCTAGGCTTAAGGCCGGGGCACAAGTGCGGGCTAGGCTTAAGGCCGGGGCACAAGTGCGGGCTAGGCTTAAGGCCGGGGCACAAGTGTGGGCTAGGCTTAAGGCCGGGGCACAAGTGCGGGCTAGGCTTAAGGCCGGGGCACAAGTGCGGGCTAGGCTTAAGGCCGGGGCACAAGTGCGGGCTAGGCTTAAGGCCGGGGCACAAGTGCGGGCTAGGCTTAAGGCCTGGGCACAAGTGCAGTGCTGGCTAGGATCAAGGCAAGGGGGCACAAGTGCTGGCTAGGCTTAAGGCATGGGCACAAGTGCTGGCTAGGCTTAAGGCATACAGCTAACTCTTTGCACTCTTTGCATAAAGGGTTAGGCACCCATAGGGGTGAAGAGCTAGCTTTCACCCCTCTACTCTGTACTTGGACATTTAGGACTAGATCCTTTGTTGTACAGTGCGGAGCCTCTCCATAACCCCATGCTCCAAGCGACCAGGCACTTCTTGTCTGTCCTCCGTAAATGGGTAATGCCTTCTTCCCCAATTACAGTCGTGCATGTGCATTCAGACGGGACAAGAGCGAAGAGCATAAAGCTGGCCCTATGTGCATAACCAACATGAAGCTGAAGACAAAAACAAACAAACAAGCATACAAGGGGCTCAAAAGTGCGGGCTGGGCTTAAGGCCTGGGCACAAGTGGGGGCTGGGCTTAAGGCCTGGGCACAAGTGCGGGCTGGGCTTAAGGCCTGGGCACAAGTGCGGGCTGGGCTTAAGGCCTGGGCACAAGTGCGGGCTGGGCTTAAGGCCTGGGCACAAGTGCGGGCTGGGCTTAAGGCCTGGGCACAAGTGCGGGCTGGGCTTAAGGCCTGGGCACAAGTGCGGGCTGGGCTTAAGGCCTGGGCACAAGTGCGGGCTGGGCTTAAGGCCTGGGCACAAGTGCGGGCTGGGCTTAAGGCCTGGGCACAAGTGCGGGCTGGGCTTAAGGCCTGGGCACAAGTGCGGGCTGGGCTTAAGGCCTGGGCACAAGTGCGGGCTGGGCTTTAGGCCGGGGCACAAGTGCGGGCTAGGCTAAAGGCCGGGGCACAAGTGCGGGCTAGGCTAAAGGCCTGGGCACAAGTGCGGGCTAGGCTTAAGGCCGGGGCACAAGTGCGGGCTAGGCTTAAGGCCGGGGCACAAGTGCGGGCTAGGCTTAAGGCCGGGGCACAAGTGCGGGCTAGGCTTAAGGCCGGGGCACAAGTGCGGGCTAGGCTTAAGGCCGGGGCACAAGTGCGGGCTAGGCTTAAGGCCGGGGCACAAGTGCGGGCTAGGCTTAAGGCCGGGGCACAAGTGCGGGCTAGGCTTAAGGCCGGGGCACAAGTGCGGGCTAGGCTTAAGGCCGGGGCACAAGTGCGGGCTAGGCTTAAGGCCGGGGCACAAGTGCGGGCTAGGCTTAAGGCCGGGGCACAAGTGCGGGCTAGGCTTAAGGCCGGGGCACAAGTGCGGGCTTGGCTTAAGGCCGGGGCACAAGTGCGGGCTGGGCTTAAGGCCGGGAGACAAGTGCGGGCTGGGCTTAAGGCCGCGGCACAAGTGCGGGCTGGGCTTAAGGCCGGGGCACAAGTGCGGGCTGGGCTTAAGGCCGGGGCACAAGTGCGGGCTGGGCTTAAGGCCTGGGCACAAGTGCGGGCTGGGCTTAAGGCCTGGGCACAAGTGCGGGCTGGGCTTAAGGCCTTGGGCACAAGTGCGGGCTGGGCTTAAAGCCTGGGCACAAGTGCGGGCTGGGCTTAAGGCCTGGGCACAAGTGCGGGCTGGGCTTAAGGCCTGGGCACAAGTGCGGGCTGGGCTTAAGGCCTGGGCACAAGTGCGGGCTGGGCTTAAGGCCTGGGCACAAGTGCGGGCTGGGCTTAAGGCCTGGGCACAAGTGCGGGCTGGGCTTAAGGCCTGGGCACAAGTGCGGGCTGGGCTTAAGGCCTGGGCACAAGTGCGGGCTGGGCTTAAGGCCTGGGCACAAGTGCGGGCTGGGCTTAAGGCCTGGGCACAAGTGCGGGCTGGGCTTTAGGCCGGGGCACAAGTGCGGGCTAGGCTAAAGGCCGGGGCACAAGTGCGGGCTAGGCTAAAGGCCTGGGCACAAGTGCGGGCTAGGCTTAAGGCCGGGGCACAAGTGCGGGCTAGGCTTAAGGCCGGGGCACAAGTGCGGGCTAGGCTTAAGGCCGGGGCACAAGTGCGGGCTAGGCTTAAGGCCGGGGCACAAGTGCGGGCTAGGCTGAAGGCCGGGGCACAAGTGCGGGCTAGGCTGAAGGCCGGGGCACAAGTGCGGGCTAGGCTGAAGGCCGGGGCACAAGTGCGGGCTAGGCTTAAGGCCGGGGCACAAGTGCGGGCTAGGCTTAAGGCCGGGGCACAAGTGCGGGCTAGGCTTAAGGCCGGGGCACAAGTGCGGGCTAGGCTTAAGGCCGGGGCACAAGTGCGGGCTAGGCTTAAGGCCGGGGCACAAGTGCGGGCTAGGCTTAAGGCCTGGGCACAAGTGCGGGCTAGGCTTAAGGCCTGGGCACAAGTGCGGGCTAGGCTTAAGGCCTGGGCACAAGTGCGGGCTAGGCTTCAGGCCGATGCACAAGTGCGGGCTAGGTTTAAGGCCTGGGCACAAGTGCGGGCTAGGCTTAAGGCCGGGGCACAAGTGCGGGCTAGGCTTAAGGCCTGGGCACAAGTGCGGGCTAGGCTTAAGGCCTGGGCACAAGTGCGGGCTAGGCTTAAGGCCTGGGCACAAGTGCGGGCTAGGCTTAAGGCCGGGGCACAAGTGCGGGCTAGGCTTAAGGCCGGGGCACAAGTGCGGGCTAGGCTTAAGGCCGGGGCACAAGTGCGGGCTTGGCTTAAGGCCGGGGCACAAGTGCGGGCTAGGCTTAAGGCCGGGAGACAAGTGCGGGCTGGGCTTAAGGCCGCGGCACAAGTGCGGGCTAGGCTTAAGGCCGGGGCACAAGTGCGGGCTTGGCTTAAGGCCGGGGCACAAGTGCGGGCTAGGCTTAAGGCCGGGAGACAAGTGCGGGCTGGGCTTAAGGCCGCGGCACAAGTGCGGGCTAGGCTTAAGGCCTGGGCACAAGTGCGGGCTAGGCTTCAGGCCGATGCACAAGTGCGGGCTAGGTTTAAGGCCTGGGCACAAGTGCGGGCTAGGCTTAAGGCCTGGGCACAAGTGCGGGCTAGGCTTAAGGCCGGGGCACAAGCGCGGGCTAGGCTTAAGGCCGGGGCACAAGTGCGGGCTAGGCTTAAGGCCGGGGCACAAGTGCGGGCTAGGCTTAAGGCCGGGGCACAAGTGCGGGCTTGGCTTAAGGCCGGGGCACAAGTGCGGGCTAGGCTTAAGGCCGGGAGACAAGTGCGGGCTGGGCTTAAGGCCGCGGCACAAGTGCGGGCTGGGCTTAAGGCCGGGGCACAAGTGCGGGCTGGGCTTAAGGCCGGGGCACAAGTGCGGGCTGGGCTTAAGGCCTGGGCACAAGTGCGGGCTGGGCTTAAGGCCTGGGCACAAGTGCGGGCTGGGCTTAAGGCCTGGGCACAAGTGCGGGCTGGGCTTAAGGCCTGGGCACAAGTGCGGGCTGGGCTTAAAGCCTGGGCACAAGTGCGGGCTGGGCTTAAGGCCTCAGCACAAGTGCGGGCTGGGCTTAAGGCCTGGGCACAAGTGCGGGCTGGGCTTAAGGCCTGGGCACAAGTGCGGGCTGGGCTTAAGGCCTGGGCACAAGTGCGGGCTGGGCTTAAGGCCTGGGCACAAGTGCGGGCTGGGCTTAAGGCCTGGGCACAAGTGCGGGCTGGGCTTAAGGCCTGGGCACAAGTGCGGGCTGGGCTTAAGGCCTGGGCACAAGTGCGGGCTGGGCTTAAGGCCTGGGCACAAGTGCGGGCTGGGCTTAAGGCCTGGGCACAAGTGCGGGCTGGGCTTAAGGCCTGGGCACAAGTGCGGGCTGGGCTTAAGGCCTGGGCACAAGTGCGGGCTGGGCTTTAGGCCGGGGCACAAGTGCGGGCTAGGCTAAAGGCCGGGGCACAAGTGCGGGCTAGGCTAAAGGCCTGGGCACAAGTGCGGGCTAGGCTTAAGGCCGGGGCACAAGTGCGGGCTAGGCTTAAGGCCGGGGCACAAGTGCGGGCTAGGCTTAAGGCCGGGGCACAAGTGCGGGCTAGGCTTAAGGCCGGGGCACAAGTGCGGGCTAGGCTTAAGGCCGGGGCACAAGTGCGGGCTAGGCTGAAGGCCGGGGCACAAGTGCGGGCTAGGCTGAAGGCCGGGGCACAAGTGCGGGCTAGGCTGAAGGCCGGGGCACAAGTGCGGGCTAGGCTGAAGGCCGGGGCACAAGTGCGGGCTAGGCTTAAGGCCGGGGCACAAGTGCGGGCTAGGCTTAAGGCCGGGGCACAAGTGCGGGCTAGGCTTAAGGCCGGGGCACAAGTGCGGGCTAGGCTTAAGGCCGGGGCACAAGTGCGGGCTAGGCTTAAGGCCGGGGCACAAGTGCGGGCTAGGCTTAAGGCCTGGGCACAAGTGCGGGCTAGGCTTAAGGCCTGGGCACAAGTGCGGGCTAGGCTTAAGGCCTGGGCACAAGTGCGGGCTAGGCTTAAGGCTTGGGCACAAGTGCGGGCTAGGCTTAAGGCCTGAGCACAAGTGCGGGCTTGGCTTAAGTCCGTGGCACAAGTGCGGGCTAGGCTTAAGGCTGGGGGCACAAGTGCGGGCTAGGCTTAAGGCCGGGGCACAAGTGCGGGCTAGGCTTAAGGCCGGGGCACAAGTGCGGGCTAGGCTTAAGGCCTGGGCACAAGTGCGGGCTAGGCTTAAGGCCTGGGCACAAGTGCGGGCTAGGCTTCAGGCCGATGCACAAGTGCGGGCTAGGTTTAAGGCCTGGGCACAAGTGCGGGCTAGGCTTAAGGCCTGGGCACAAGTGCGGGCTAGGCTTAAGGCCTGGGCACAAGTGCGGGCTAGGCTTAAGGCCTGGGCACAAGTGCGGGCTAGGCTTAAGGCCTGGGCACAAGTGCGGGCTAGGCTTAAGGCCTGGGCACAAGTGCGGGCTAGGCTTAATCCCGGGGCACAAGTGCGGGCTAGGCTTAAGGCCTGGGCACAAGTGCGGGCTAGGCTTAAGGCCTGGGCACAAGTGCGGGCTAGGCTTAAGGCCTGGGCACAAGTGCGGGCTACGCTTAAGGCCGGGGGCACAAGTGCGGGCTAGGCTTAAGGCCGGGGGCACAAGTGCGGGCTAGGCTTAAGGCCGGGGCACAAGTGCGGGCTAGGCTTAAGGCCGGGGCACAAGTGCGGGCTAGGCTTAAGGCCGGGGCACAAGTGCGGGCTAGGCTTAAGGCCGGGGCACAAGTGCGGGCTAGGCTTAAGGCCGGGGCACAAGTGCGGGCTAGGCTTAAGGCCGGGGCACAAGTGCGGGCTAGGCTTAAGGCCGGGGCACAAGTGCGGGCTAGGCTTAAGGCCGGGGCACAAGTGCGGGCTAGGCTTAAGGCCGGGGCACAAGTGCGGGCTAGGCTTAAGGCCGGGGCACAAGTGCGGGCTAGGCTTAAGGCCGGGGCACAAGTGCGGGCTAGGCTTAAGGCCGGGGCACAAGTGCAGTGCTGGCTAGGATCAAGGCAGGGGGCACAAGTGCTGGCTAGGCTTAAGGCATGGGCACAAGTGCCAGCTAGGCTTAAGGCCTGGGCACAAGTGCAGGCTAGGCTTAAGGCCTGGGCACAAGTGCAGTGCTGGCTAGGATCAAGGCAAGGGGGCACAAGTGCTGGCTAGGCTTAAGGCATGGGCACAAGTGCTGGCTAGGCTTAAGGCATACAGCTAACTCTTTGCACTCTTTGCATAAAGGGTTAGGCACCCATAGGGGTGAAGAGCTAGCTTTCACCCCTCTACTCTGTACTTGGACATTTAGGACTAGATCCTTTGTTGTACAGTGCGGAGCCTCTCCATAACCCCATGCTCCAAGCGACCAGGCACTTCTTGTCTGTCCTCCGTAAATGGGTAATGCCTTCTTCCCCAATTACAGTCGTGCATGTGCATTCAGACGGGACAAGAGCGAAGAGCATAAAGCTGGCCCTATGTGCATAACCAACATGAAGCTGAAGACAAAAACAAACAAACAAGCATACAAGGGGCTCAAAAGTGCGGGCTGGGCTTAAGGCCTGGGCACAAGTGGGGGCTGGGCTTAAGGCCTGGGCACAAGTGCGGGCTGGGCTTAAGGCCTGGGCACAAGTGCGGGCTGGGCTTAAGGCCTGGGCACAAGTGCGGGCTGGGCTTAAGGCCGGGGCACAAGTGCGGGCTAGGCTAAAGGCCGGGGCACAAGTGCGGGCTAGGCTAAAGGCCTGGGCACAAGTGCGGGCTAGGCTTAAGGCCGGGGCACAAGTGCGGGCTAGGCTTAAGGCCGGGGCACAAGTGCGGGCTAGGCTTAAGGCCGGGGCACAAGTGCGGGCTAGGCTTAAGGCCGGGGCACAAGTGCGGGCTAGGCTTAAGGCCGGGGCACAAGTGCGGGCTAGGCTTAAGGCCGGGGCACAAGTGCGGGCTAGGCTTAAGGCCGGGGCACAAGTGCGGGCTAGGCTTAAGGCCGGGGCACAAGTGCGGGCTAGGCTTAAGGCCGGGGCACAAGTGCAGTGCTGGCTAGGATCAAGGCAGGGGGCACAAGTGCTGGCTAGGCTTAAGGCATGGGCACAAGTGCCAGCTAGGCTTAAGGCCTGGGCACAAGTGCAGGCTAGGCTTAAGGCCTGGGCACAAGTGCAGTGCTGGCTAGGATCAAGGCAAGGGGGCACAAGTGCTGGCTAGGCTTAAGGCATGGGCACAAGTGCTGGCTAGGCTTAAGGCATACAGCTAACTCTTTGCACTCTTTGCATAAAGGGTTAGGCACCCATAGGGGTGAAGAGCTAGCTTTCACCCCTCTACTCTGTACTTGGACATTTAGGACTAGATCCTTTGTTGTACAGTGCGGAGCCTCTCCATAACCCCATGCTCCAAGCGACCAGGCACTTCTTGTCTGTCCTCCGTAAATGGGTAATGCCTTCTTCCCCAATTACAGTCGTGCATGTGCATTCAGACGGGACAAGAGCGAAGAGCATAAAGCTGGCCCTATGTGCATAACCAACATGAAGCTGAAGACAAAAACAAACAAACAAGCATACAAGGGGCTCAAAAGTGCGGGCTGGGCTTAAGGCCTGGGCACAAGTGGGGGCTGGGCTTAAGGCCTGGGCACAAGTGCGGGCTGGGCTTAAGGCCTGGGCACAAGTGCGGGCTGGGCTTAAGGCCTGGGCACAAGTGCGGGCTGGGCTTAAGGCCTGGGCACAAGTGCGGGCTGGGCTTAAGGCCTGGGCACAAGTGCGGGCTGGGCTTAAGGCCTGGGCACAAGTGCGGGCTGGGCTTAAGGCCTCGGCACAAGTGCGGGCTGGGCTTAAGGCCTGGGCACAAGTGCGGGCTGGGCTTAAGGCCTGGGCACAAGTGCAGGCTGGGCTTAAGGCCTGGGCACAAGTGCGGGCTGGGCTTAAGGCCTGGGCACAAGTGCGGGCTGGGCTTAAGGCCTGGGCACAAGTGCGGGCTGGGCTTAAGGCCTGGGCACAAGTGCGGGCTGGGCTTTAGGCCGGGGCACAAGTGCGGGCTAGGCTAAAGGCCGGGGCACAAGTGCGGGCTAGGCTAAAGGCCTGGGCACAAGTGCGGGCTAGGCTTAAGGCCGGGGCACAAGTGCGGGCTAGGCTTAAGGCCGGGGCACAAGTGCGGGCTAGGCTTAAGGCCGGGGCACAAGTGCGGGCTAGGCTTAAGGCCGGGGCACAAGTGCGGGCTAGGCTTAAGGCCGGGGCACAAGTGCGGGCTAGGCTTAAGGCCGGGGCACAAGTGCGAGCTAGGCTTAAGGCCGGGGCACAAGTGCGGGCTAGGTTTAAGGCCTGGGCACAAGTGCGGGCTAGGCTTAAGGCCTGGGCACAAGTGCGGGCTAGGCTTAAGGCCTGGGCACAAGTGCGGGCTAGGCTAAAGGCCTGGGCACAAGTGCGGGCTAGGCTTAAGGCCGGGGCACAAGTGCGGGCTAGGCTTAAGGCCGGGGCACAAGTGCGGGCTAGGCTTAAGGCCGGGGCACAAGTGCGGGCTAGGCTTAAGGCCGGGGCACAAGTGCGGGCTAGGCTTAAGGCCGGGGCACAAGTGCGGGCTAGGCTTAAGGCCGGGGCACAAGTGCGGGCTAGGCTTAAGGCCGGGGCACAAGTTCGGGCTAGGCTTAAGGCCGGGGCACAAGTGCGGGCTAGGCTTAAGGCCGGGGCACAAGTGCGGGCTAGGCTTAAGGCCGGGGCACAAGTGCGGGCTAGGCTTAAGGCCGGGGCACAAGTGCGGGCTTGGCTTAAGGCCGGGGCACAAGTGCGGGCTAGGCTTAAGGCCGGGAGACAAGTGCGGGCTGGGCTTAAGGCCGCGGCACAAGTGCGGGCTGGGCTTAAGGCCGGGGCACAAGTGCGGGCTGGGCTTAAGGCCGGGGCACAAGTGCGGGCTGGGCTTAAGGCCTGGGCACAAGTGCGGGCTGGGCTTAAAGCCTGGGCACAAGTGCGGGCTGGGCTTAAGGCCTCAGCACAAGTGCGGGCTGGGCTTAAGGCCTGGGCACAAGTGCGGGCTGGGCTTAAGGCCTGGGCACAAGTGCGGGCTGGGCTTAAGGCCTGGGCACAAGTGCGGGCTGGGCTTAAGGCCTGGGCACAAGTGCGGGCTGGGCTTAAGGCCTGGGCACAAGTGCGGGCTGGGCTTAAGGCCTGGGCACAAGTGCGGGCTGGGCTTAAGGCCTGGGCACAAGTGCGGGCTGGGCTTAAGGCCTGGGCACAAGTGCGGGCTGGGCTTAAGGCCTGGGCACAAGTGCGGGCTGGGCTTTAGGCCGGGGCACAAGTGCGGGCTAGGCTAAAGGCCGGGGCACAAGTGCGGGCTAGGCTAAAGGCCTGGGCACAAGTGCGGGCTAGGCTTAAGGCCGGGGCACAAGTGCGGGCTAGGCTTAAGGCCGGGGCACAAGTGCGGGCTAGGCTTAAGGCCGGGGCACAAGTGCGGGCTAGGCTTAAGGCCGGGGCACAAGTGCGGGCTAGGCTGAAGGCCGGGGCACAAGTGCGGGCTAGGCTGAAGGCCGGGACACAAGTGCGGGCTAGGCTTAAGGCCGGGGCACAAGTGCGGGCTAGGCTTAAGGCCGGAGCACAAGTGCGGGCTAGGCTTAAGGCCGGGGCACAAGTGCGGGCTAGGCTTAAGGCCGGGGCACAAGTGCGGGCTAGGCTTAAGGCCGGGGCACAAGTGCGGGCTAGGCTTAAGGCCTGGGCACAAGTGCGGGCTAGGCTTAAGGCCTGGGCACAAGTGCGGGCTAGGCTTAAGGCCTGGGCACAAGTGCGGGCTAGGCTTAAGGCTTGGGCACAAGTGCGGGCTAGGCTTAAGGCCTGAGCACAAGTGCGGGCTTGGCTTAAGTCCGTGGCACAAGTGCGGGCTAGGCTTAAGGCCGGGGGCACAAGTGCGGGCTAGGCTTAAGGCCGGGGCACAAGTGCGGGCTAGGCTTAAGGCCGGGGCACAAGTGCGGGCTAGGCTTAAGGCCTGGGCACAAGTGCGGGCTAGGCTTAAGGCCTGGGCACAAGTGCGGGCTAGGCTTCAGGCCGATGCACAAGTGCGGGCTAGGCTTAAGGCCTGGGCACAAGTGCGGGCTAGGCTTCAGGCCGATGCACAAGTGCGGGCTAGGTTTAAGGCCTGGGCACAAGTGCGGGCTAGGCTTAAGGCCTGGGCACAAGTGCGGGCTAGGCTTAAGGCCTGGGCACAAGTGCGGGCTAGGCTTAAGGCCTGGGCACAAGTGCGGGCTAGGCTTAAGGCCTGGGCACAAGTGCGGGCTAGGCTTAAGGCCTGGGCACAAGTGCGGGCTAGGCTTAATCCCGGGGCACAAGTGCGGGCTAGGCTTAAGGCCTGGGCACAAGTGCGGGCTAGGCTTAAGGCCTGGGCACAAGTGCGGGCTAGGCTTAAGGCCTGGGCACAAGTGCGGGCTAGGCTTAAGGCCTGGGCACAAGTGCGGGCTACGCTTAAGGCCGGGGGCACAAGTGCGGGCTAGGCTTAAGGCCGGGGGCACAAGTGCGGGCTAGGCATAAGGCCTGGGCACAAGTGCGGGCTAGGCTTAAGGCCGATGCACAAGTGCGGGCTAGGCTTAAGGCCGGGGCACAAGTGCGGGCTAGGTTTAAGGCCTGGGCACAAGTGCGGGCTAGGCTTAAGGCCTGGGCACAAGTGCGGGCTAGGCTTAAGGCCTGGGCACAAGTGCGGGCTAGGCTTAAGGCCTGAGCACAAGTGCGGGCTAGGCTTAAGGCCGGGGCACAAGTGCGGGCTAGGCCTAAGGCCGGGGCACAAGTGCGGGCTAGGCTTAAGGCCTGGGCACAAGTGCGGGCTACGCTTAAGGCCGGGGGCACAAGTGCGGGCTAGGCTTAAGGCCGGGGGCACAAGTGCGGGCTAGGCATAAGGCCTGGGCACAAGTGCGGGCTAGGCTTAAGGCCGATGCACAAGTGCGGGCTAGGCTTAAGGCCGGGGCACAAGTGCGGGCTAGGTTTAAGGCCTGGGCACAAGTGCGGGCTAGGCTTAAGGCCTGGGCACAAGTGCGGGCTAGGCTTAAGGCCTGAGCACAAGTGCGGGCTAGGCTTAAGGCCGGGGCACAAGTGCGGGCTGGGCTTAAGGTCGGGGCACAAGTGCGGGCTGTGCTTAAGGTCGGGGCACAAGTGCGGGCTAGGCTTAAGGCCGGGGCACAAGTGCGGGCTAGGCTTAAGGCCGGGGCACAAGTGCGGGCTAGGCTTAAGGCCGGGGCACAAGTGCGGGCTAGGCTTAAGGCCGGGGCACAAGTGCGGGCTAGGCTTAAGGCCGGGGCACAAGTGCGGGCTAGGCTTAAGGCCGGGGCACAAGTGCGGGCTAGGCTTAAGGCCGGGGCACAAGTGCGGGCTAGGCTTAAGGCCGGGGCACAAGTGCGGGCTAGGCTTAAGGCCGGGGCACAAGTGCGGGCTAGGCTTAAGGCCGGGGCACAAGTGCGGGCTAGGCTTAAGGCCGGGGCACAAGTGCGGGCTAGGCTTAAGGCCGGGGCACAAGTGCGGGCTAGGCTTAAGGCCGGGGCACAAGTGCAGTGCTGGCTAGGATCAAGGCAGGGGGCACAAGTGCTGGCTAGGCTTAAGGCATGGGCACAAGTGCCAGCTAGGCTTAAGGCCTGGGCACAAGTGCAGGCTAGGCTTAAGGCCTGGGCACAAGTGCAGTGCTGGCTAGGATCAAGGCAAGGGGGCACAAGTGCTGGCTAGGCTTAAGGCATGGGCACAAGTGCTGGCTAGGCTTAAGGCATACAGCTAACTCTTTGCACTCTTTGCATAAAGGGTTAGGCACCCATAGGGGTGAAGAGCTAGCTTTCACCCCTCTACTCTGTACTTGGACATTTAGGACTAGATCCTTTGTTGTACAGTGCGGAGCCTCTCCATAACCCCATGCTCCAAGCGACCAGGCACTTCTTGTCTGTCCTCCGTAAATGGGTAATGCCTTCTTCCCCAATTACAGTCGTGCATGTGCATTCAGACGGGACAAGAGCGAAGAGCATAAAGCTGGCCCTATGTGCATAACCAACATGAAGCTGAAGACAAAAACAAACAAACAAGCATACAAGGGGCTCAAAAGTGCGGGCTGGGCTTAAGGCCTGGGCACAAGTGGGGGCTGGGCTTAAGGCCTGGGCACAAGTGCGGGCTGGGCTTAAGGCCTGGGCACAAGTGCGGGCTGGGCTTAAGGCCTGGGCACAAGTGCGGGCTGGGCTTAAGGCCTGGGCACAAGTGCGGGCTGGGCTTAAGGCCTGGGCACAAGTGCGGGCTGGGCTTAAGGCCTGGGCACAAGTGCGGGCTGGGCTTAAGGCCTCGGCACAAGTGCGGGCTGGGCTTAAGGCCTGGGCACAAGTGCGGGCTGGGCTTAAGGCCTGGGCACAAGTGCGGGCTGGGCTTAAGGCCTGGGCACAAGTGCGGGCTGGGCTTAAGGCCTGGGCACAAGTGCGGGCTGGGCTTAAGGCCTGGGCACAAGTGCGGGCTGGGCTTTAGGCCGGGGCACAAGTGCGGGCTAGGCTAAAGGCCGGGGCACAAGTGCGGGCTAGGCTAAAGGCCTGGGCACAAGTGCGGGCTAGGCTTAAGGCCGGGGCACAAGTGCGGGCTAGGCTTAAGGCCGGGGCACAAGTGCGGGCTAGCCTTAAGGCCGGGGCACAAGTGCGGGCTAGGCTTAAGGCCGGGGCACAAGTGCGGGCTAGGCTTAAGGCCGGGGCACAAGTGCGGGCTAGGCTTAAGGCCGGGGCACAAGTGCGGGCTAGGCTTAAGGCCGGGGCACAAGTGCGGGCTTGGCTTAAGGCCGGGGCACAAGTGCGGGCTAGGCTTAAGGCCGGGAGACAAGTGCGGGCTGGGCTTAAGGCCGCGGCACAAGTGCGGGCTGGGCTTAAGGCCGGGGCACAAGTGCGGGCTGGGCTTAAGGCCGGGGCACAAGTGCGGGCTGGGCTTAAGGCCGGGGCACAAGTGCGGGCTGGGCTTAAGGCCTGGGCACAAGTGCGGGCTGGGCTTAAGGCCTGGGCACAAGTGCGGGCTGGGCTTAAGGCCTGGGCACAAGTGCGGGCTGGGCTTAAGGCCTGGGCACAAGTGCGGGCTGGGCTTAAAGCCTGGGCACAAGTGCGGGCTGGGCTTAAGGCCTCAGCACAAGTGCGGGCTGGGCTTAAGGCCTGGGCACAAATGCGGGCTGGGCTTAAGGCCTGGGCACAAGTGCAGGCTGGGCTTAAGGCCTGGGCACAAGTGCGGGCTGGGCTTAAGGCCTGGGCACAAGTGCGGGCTGGGCTTAAGGCCTGGGCACAAGTGCGGGCTGGGCTTAAGGCCTGGGCACAAGTGCGGGCTGGGCTTAAGGCCTGGGCACAAGTGCGGGCTGGGCTTAAGGCCTGGGCACAAGTGCGGGCTGGGCTTAAGGCCTGGGCACAAGTGCGGGCTGGGCTTAAGGCCTGGGCACAAGTGCGGGCTGGGCTTAAGGCCTGGGCACAAGTGCGGGCTGGGCTTTAGGCCGGGGCACAAGTGCGGGCTAGGCTAAAGGCCGGGGCACAAGTGCGGGCTAGGCTAAAGGCCTGGGCACAAGTGCGGGCTAGGCTTAAGGCCGGGGCACAAGTGCGGGCTAGGCTTAAGGCCGGGGCACAAGTGCGGGCTAGGCTTAAGGCCGGGGCACAAGTGCGGGCTAGGCTTAAGGCCGGGGCACAAGTGCGGGCTAGGCTGAAGGCCGGGGCACAAGTGCGGGCTAGGCTGAAGGCCGGGGCACAAGTGCGGGCTAGGCTTAAGGCCGGGGCACAAGTGCGGGCTAGGCTTAAGGCCGGGGCACAAGTGCGGGCTAGGCTTAAGGCCAGGGCACAAGTGCGGGCTAGGCTTAAGGCCGGGGCACAAGTGCGGGCTAGGCTTAAGGCCGGGGCACAAGTGCGGGCTAGGCTTAAGGCCTGGGCACAAGTGCGGGCTAGGCTTAAGGCCTGGGCACAAGTGCGGGCTAGGCTTAAGGCCTGGGCACAAGTGCGGGCTAGGCTTAAGGCCGGGGGCACAAGTGCGGGCTAGGCTTAAGGCCGGGGGCACAAGTGCGTGCTAGGCATAAGGCCTGGGCACAAGTGCGGGCTAGGCTTAAGGCCGATGCACAAGTGCGGGCTAGGCTTAAGGCCGGGGCACAAGTGCGGGCTAGGTTTAAGGCCTGGGCACAAGTGCGGGCTAGGCTTAAGGCCTGAGCACAAGTGCGGGCTAGGCTTAAGGCCGGGGCACAAGTGCGGGCTGGGCTTAAGGTCGGGGCACAAGTGCGGGCTGGGCTTAAGGTCGGGGCACAAGTGCGGGCTAGGCTTAAGGCCGGGGCACAAGTGCGGGCTAGGCTTAAGGCCGGGGCACAAGTGCGGGCTAGGCTTAAGGCCGGGGCACAAGTGCGGGCTAGGCTTAAGGCCGGGGCACAAGTGCGGGCTAGGCTTAAGGCCGGGGCACAAGTGCGGGCTAGGCTTAAGGCCGGGGCACAAGTGCGGGCTAGGCTTAAGGCCGGGGCACAAGTGCGGGCTAGGCTTAAGGCCGGGGCACAAGTGCGGGCTAGGCTTAAGGCCTGGGCACAAGTGCAGTGCTGGCTAGGATCAAGGCAAGGGGGCACAAGTGCTGGCTAGGCTTAAGGCATGGGCACAAGTGCTGGCTAGGCTTAAGGCATACAGCTAACTCTTTGCACTCTTTGCATAAAGGGTTAGGCACCCATAGGGGTGAAGAGCTAGCTTTCACCCCTCTACTCTGTACTTGGACATTTAGGACTAGATCCTTTGTTGTACAGTGCGGAGCCTCTCCATAACCCCATGCTCCAAGCGACCAGGCACTTCTTGTCTGTCCTCCGTAAATGGGTAATGCCTTCTTCCCCAATTACAGTCGTGCATGTGCATTCAGACGGGACAAGAGCGAAGAGCATAAAGCTGGCCCTATGTGCATAACCAACATGAAGCTGAAGACAAAAACAAACAAACAAGCATACAAGGGGCTCAAAAGTGCGGGCTGGGCTTAAGGCCTGGGCACAAGTGGGGGCTGGGCTTAAGGCCTGGGCACAAGTGCGGGCTGGGCTTAAGGCCTGGGCACAAGTGCGGGCTGGGCTTAAGGCCTGGGCACAAGTGCGGGCTGGGCTTAAGGCCTGGGCACAAGTGCGGGCTGGGCTTAAGGCCTGGGCACAAGTGCGGGCTGGGCTTAAGGCCTGGGCACAAGTGCGGGCTGGGCTTAAGGCCTGGGCACAAGTGCGGGCTGGGCTTAAGGCCTGGGCACAAGTGCGGGCTGGGCTTAAGGCCTGGGCACAAGTGCGGGCTGGGCTTAAGGCCTGGGCACAAGTGCGGGCTGGGCTTAAGGCCTGGGCACAAGTGCGGGCTGGGCTTTAGGCCGGGGCACAAGTGCGGGCTAGGCTAAAGGCCGGGGCACAAGTGCGGGCTAGGCTAAAGGCCTGGGCACAAGTGCGGGCTAGGCTTAAGGCCGGGGCACAAGTGCGGGCTAGGCTTAAGGCCGGGGCACAAGTGCGGGCTAGGCTTAAGGCCGGGGCACAAGTGCGGGCTAGGCTTAAGGCCGGGGCACAAGTGCGGGCTAGGCTTAAGGCCGGGGCACAAGTGCGGGCTAGGCTTAAGGCCGGGGCACAAGTGCGGGCTAGGCTTAAGGCCGGGGCACAAGTGCGGGCTAGGCTTAAGGCCGGGGCACAAGTGCGGGCTAGGCTTAAGGCCGGGGCACAAGTGCGGGCTAGGCTTAAGGCCGGGGCACAAGTGCGGGCTAGGCTTAAGGCCGGGGCACAAGTGCGGGCTAGGCTTAAGGCCGGGGCACAAGTGCGGGCTTGGCTTAAGGCCGGGGCACAAGTGCGGGCTGGGCTTAAGGCCGGGAGACAAGTGCGGGCTGGGCTTAAGGCCGCGGCACAAGTGCGGGCTGGGCTTAAGGCCGGGGCACAAGTGCGGGCTGGGCTTAAGGCCGGGGCACAAGTGCGGGCTGGGCTTAAGGCCTGGGCACAAGTGCGGGCTGGGCTTAAGGCCTGGGCACAAGTGCGGGCTGGGCTTAAGGCCTGGGCACAAGTGCGGGCTGGGCTTAAAGCCTGGGCACAAGTGCGGGCTGGGCTTAAGGCCTGGGCACAAGTGCGGGCTGGGCTTAAGGCCTGGGCACAAGTGCGGGCTGGGCTTAAGGCCTGGGCACAAGTGCGGGCTGGGCTTAAGGCCTGGGCACAAGTGCGGGCTGGGCTTAAGGCCTGGGCACAAGTGCGGGCTGGGCTTAAGGCCTGGGCACAAGTGCGGGCTGGGCTTAAGGCCTGGGCACAAGTGCGGGCTGGGCTTAAGGCCTGGGCACAAGTGCGGGCTGGGCTTAAGGCCTGGGCACAAGTGCGGGCTGGGCTTAAGGCCTGGGCACAAGTGCGGGCTGGGCTTTAGGCCGGGGCACAAGTGCGGGCTAGGCTAAAGGCCGGGGCACAAGTGCGGGCTAGGCTAAAGGCCTGGGCACAAGTGCGGGCTAGGCTTAAGGCCGGGGCACAAGTGCGGGCTAGGCTTAAGGCCGGGGCACAAGTGCGGGCTAGGCTTAAGGCCGGGGCACAAGTGCGGGCTAGGCTTAAGGCCGGGGCACAAGTGCGGGCTAGGCTGAAGGCCGGGGCACAAGTGCGGGCTAGGCTGAAGGCCGGGGCACAAGTGCGGGCTAGGCTGAAGGCCGGGGCACAAGTGCGGGCTAGGCTTAAGGCCGGGGCACAAGTGCGGGCTAGGCTTAAGGCCGGGGCACAAGTGCGGGCTAGGCTTAAGGCCGGGGCACAAGTGCGGGCTAGGCTTAAGGCCGGGGCACAAGTGCGGGCTAGGCTTAAGGCCGGGGCACAAGTGCGGGCTAGGCTTAAGGCCTGGGCACAAGTGCGGGCTAGGCTTAAGGCCTGGGCACAAGTGCGGGCTAGGCTTAAGGCCTGGGCACAAGTGCGGGCTAGGCTTAAGGCTTGGGCACAAGTGCGGGCTAGGCTTAAGGCCTGAGCACAAGTGCGGGCTTGGCTTAAGTCCGTGGCACAAGTGCGGGCTAGGCTTAAGGCCGGGGGCACAAGTGCGGGCAAGCCTAGGCCGCGGCACAAGTGCGGGCTAGGCTTAAGGCCGGGGCACAAGTGCGGGCTAGGCTTAAGGCCTGGGCACAAGTGCGGGCTAGGCTTAAGGCCTGGGCACAAGTGCGGGCTAGGCTTCAGGCCGATGCACAAGTGCGGGCTAGGTTTAAGGCCTGGGCACAAGTGCGGGCTAGGCTTAAGGCCTGGGCACAAGTGCGGGCTAGGCTTAAGGCCTGGGCACAAGTGCGGGCTAGGCTTAAGGCCTGGGCACAAGTGCGGGCTAGGCTTAAGGCCTGGGCACAAGTGCGGGCTAGGCTTAAGGCCGGGGCACAAGTGCGGGCTAGGCCTAAGGCCGGGGCACAAGTGCGGGCTAGGCTTAAGGCCGGGGCACAAGCGCGGGCTAGGCTTAAGGCCGATGCACAAGCGCGGGCTAGGCTTAAGGCCGGGGCACAAGCGTGGGCTAGGCTTAAGGCCGGGGCACAAGCGCGGGCTAGGCTTAAGGCCTGGGCACAAGCGCGGGCTAGGCTTAAGGCCGGGGCACAAGCGCGGGCTAGGCTTAAGGCCTGGGCACAAGCGCGGGCTAGGCTTAAGGCCGGGGCACTAGTGCGGGCTAGGCTTAAGGCCTGGGCACAAGTGCGGGCTAGGCTTAAGGCCTGGGCACAAGTGCGGGCTAGGCTTAAGGCCTGGGCACAAGTGCGGGCTAGGCTTAAGGCCGGGGGCACAAGTGCGGGCTAAGCATAAGGCCTGGGCACAAGTGCGGGCTAGGCTTAAGGCCTGGGCACAAGTGCGGGCTAGGCTTAAGGCCTGGGCACAAGTGCGGGCTAGGCTTCAGGCCGATGCACAAGTGCGGGCTAGGCTTAAGGCCGGGGCACAAGTGCGGGCTAGGCTTAAGGCCTGGGCACAAGTGCGGGCTAGGCTTAAGGCCTGGGCACAAGTGCGGGCTAGGCTTAAGGCCTGGGCACAAGTGCGGGCTAGGCTTAAGGCCTGGGCACAAGTGCGGGCTAGGCTTAAGGCCGGGGCACAAGTGCGGGCTAGGCTTAAGGCCGGGGCACAAGTGCGGGCTAGGCTTAAGGCCGGGGCACAAGTGCGGGCTAGGCTTAAGGCCTGGGCACAAGTGCGGGCTAGGCTTAAGGCCTGGGCACAAGTGCGGGCTAGGCTTAAGGCCTGAGCACAAGTGCGGGCTAGGCTTAAGGCCGGGGCACAAGTGCGGGCTAGGCCTAAGGCCGGGGCACAAGTGCGGGCTAGGCTTAAGGCCTGGGCACAAGTGCGGGCTAGGCTTAAGGCCTGAGCACAAGTGCGGGCTAGGCTTAAGGCCGGGGCACAAGTGCGGGCTAGGCCTAAGGCCGGGGCACAAGTGCGGGCTAGGCCTAAGGCCGGGGCACAAGTGCGGGCTAGGCTTAAGGCCTGAGCACAAGTGCGGGCTAGGCTTAAGGCCGGGGCACAAGTGCGGGCTAGGCCTAAGGCCGGGGCACAAGTGCGGGCTAGGCTTAAGGCCGGGGCACAAGTGCGGGCTAGGCTTAAGGCCTGGGCACAAGTGCGGGCTACGCTTAAGGCCGGGGGCACAAGTGCGGGTTAGGCTTAAGGCCGGGGGCACAAGTGCGGGCTAGGCATAAGGCCTGGGCACAAGTGCGGGCTAGGCTTAAGGCCGGGGCACAAGTGCGGGCTAGGCTTAAGGCCGGGGCACAAGTGCGGGCTAGGCTTAAGGCCGGGGCACAAGTGCGGGCTAGGCTTAAGGCCGGGGCACAAGTGCGGGCTAGGCTTAAGGCCTGGGCACAAGTGCAGTGCTGGCTAGGATCAAGGCAAGGGGGCACAAGTGCTGGCTAGGCTTAAGGCATGGGCACAAGTGCTGGCTAGGCTTAAGGCATACAGCTAACTCTTTGCACTCTTTGCATAAAGGGTTAGGCACCCATAGGGGTGAAGAGCTAGCTTTCACCCCTCTACTCTGTACTTGGACATTTAGGACTAGATCCTTTGTTGTACAGTGCGGAGCCTCTCCATAACCCCATGCTCCAAGCGACCAGGCACTTCTTGTCTGTCCTCCGTAAATGGGTAATGCCTTCTTCCCCAATTACAGTCGTGCATGTGCATTCAGACGGGACAAGAGCGAAGAGCATAAAGCTGGCCCTATGTGCATAACCAACATGAAGCTGAAGACAAAAACAAACAAACAAGCATACAAGGGGCTCAAAAGTGCGGGCTGGGCTTAAGGCCTGGGCACAAGTGGGGGCTGGGCTTAAGGCCTGGGCACAAGTGCGGGCTGGGCTTAAGGCCTGGGCACAAGTGCGGGCTGGGCTTAAGGCCTGGGCACAAGTGCGGGCTGGGCTTAAGGCCTGGGCACAAGTGCGGGCTGGGCTTAAGGCCTGGGCACAAGTGCGGGCTGGGCTTAAGGCCTGGGCACAAGTGCGGGCTGGGCTTAAGGCCTCGGCACAAGTGCGGGCTGGGCTTAAGGCCTGGGCACAAGTGCGGGCTGGGCTTAAGGCCTGGGCACAAGTGCGGGCTGGGCTTAAGGCCTGGGCACAAGTGCGGGCTGGGCTTAAGGCCTGGGCACAAGTGCGGGCTGGGCTTAAGGCCGGGGCACAAGTGCGGGCTGGGCTTAAGGCCGGGGCACAAGTGCGGGCTAGGCTTAAGGCCGGGGCACAAGTGCGGGCTAGGCTTAAGGCCGGGGCACAAGTGCGGGCTAGGCTTAAGGCCGGGGCACAAGTGCGGGCTAGGCTTAAGGCCGGGGCACAAGTGCGGGCTAGGCTTAAGGCCGGGGCACAAGTGCGGGCTAGGCTTAAGGCCGGGGCACAAGTGCGGGCTGGGCTTAAGGCCTGGGCACAAGTGCGGGCTGGGCTTAAGGCCTGGGCACAAGTGCGGGCTGGGCTTAAGGCCTGGGCACAAGTGCGGGCTGGGCTTAAGGCCTGGGCACAAGTGCGGGCTGGGCTTAAGGCCTGGGCACAAGTGCGGGCTGGGCTTTAGGCCGGGGCACAAGTGCGGGCTAGGCTAAAGGCCGGGGCACAAGTGCGGGCTAGGCTAAAGGCCTGGGCACAAGTGCGGGCTAGGCTTAAGGCCGGGGCACAAGTGCGGGCTAGGCTTAAGGCCGGGGCACAAGTGCGGGCTAGGCTTAAGGCCGGGGCACAAGTGCGGGCTAGGCTTAAGGCCGGGGCACAAGTGCGGGCTAGGCTGAAGGCCGGGGCACAAGTGCGGGCTAGGCTGAAGGCCGGGGCACAAGTGCGGGCTAGGCTTAAGGCCGGGGCACAAGTGCGGGCTAGGCTTAAGGCCGGGGCACAAGTGCGGGCTAGGCTTAAGGCCAGGGCACAAGTGCGGGCTAGGCTTAAGGCCGGGGCACAAGTGCGGGCTAGGCTTAAGGCCGGGGCACAAGTGCGGGCTAGGCTTAAGGCCTGGGCACAAGTGCGGGCTAGGCTTAAGGCCTGGGCACAAGTGCGGGCTAGGCTTAAGGCCTGGGCACAAGTGCGGGCTAGGCTTAAGGCCGGGGGCACAAGTGCGGGCTAGGCTTAAGGCCGGGGGCACAAGTGCGTGCTAGGCATAAGGCCTGGGCACAAGTGCGGGCTAGGCTTAAGGCCGATGCACAAGTGCGGGCTAGGCTTAAGGCCGGGGCACAAGTGCGGGCTAGGTTTAAGGCCTGGGCACAAGTGCGGGCTAGGCTTAAGGCCTGAGCACAAGTGCGGGCTAGGCTTAAGGCCGGGGCACAAGTGCGGGCTGGGCTTAAGGTCGGGGCACAAGTGCGGGCTGGGCTTAAGGTCGGGGCACAAGTGCGGGCTAGGCTTAAGGCCGGGGCACAAGTGCGGGCTAGGCTTAAGGCCGGGGCACAAGTGCGGGCTAGGCTTAAGGCCGGGGCACAAGTGCGGGCTAGGCTTAAGGCCGGGGCACAAGTGCGGGCTAGGCTTAAGGCCGGGGCACAAGTGCGGGCTAGGCTTAAGGCCGGGGCACAAGTGCGGGCTAGGCTTAAGGCCGGGGCACAAGTGCGGGCTAGGCTTAAGGCCGGGGCACAAGTGCGGGCTAGGCTTAAGGCCTGGGCACAAGTGCAGTGCTGGCTAGGATCAAGGCAAGGGGGCACAAGTGCTGGCTAGGCTTAAGGCATGGGCACAAGTGCTGGCTAGGCTTAAGGCATACAGCTAACTCTTTGCACTCTTTGCATAAAGGGTTAGGCACCCATAGGGGTGAAGAGCTAGCTTTCACCCCTCTACTCTGTACTTGGACATTTAGGACTAGATCCTTTGTTGTACAGTGCGGAGCCTCTCCATAACCCCATGCTCCAAGCGACCAGGCACTTCTTGTCTGTCCTCCGTAAATGGGTAATGCCTTCTTCCCCAATTACAGTCGTGCATGTGCATTCAGACGGGACAAGAGCGAAGAGCATAAAGCTGGCCCTATGTGCATAACCAACATGAAGCTGAAGACAAAAACAAACAAACAAGCATACAAGGGGCTCAAAAGTGCGGGCTGGGCTTAAGGCCTGGGCACAAGTGGGGGCTGGGCTTAAGGCCTGGGCACAAGTGCGGGCTGGGCTTAAGGCCTGGGCACAAGTGCGGGCTGGGCTTAAGGCCTGGGCACAAGTGCGGGCTGGGCTTAAGGCCTGGGCACAAGTGCGGGCTGGGCTTAAGGCCTGGGCACAAGTGCGGGCTGGGCTTAAGGCCTGGGCACAAGTGCGGGCTGGGCTTAAGGCCTGGGCACAAGTGCGGGCTGGGCTTAAGGCCTGGGCACAAGTGCGGGCTGGGCTTAAGGCCTGGGCACAAGTGCGGGCTGGGCTTAAGGCCTGGGCACAAGTGCGGGCTGGGCTTAAGGCCTGGGCACAAGTGCGGGCTGGGCTTTAGGCCGGGGCACAAGTGCGGGCTAGGCTAAAGGCCGGGGCACAAGTGCGGGCTAGGCTAAAGGCCTGGGCACAAGTGCGGGCTAGGCTTAAGGCCGGGGCACAAGTGCGGGCTAGGCTTAAGGCCGGGGCACAAGTGCGGGCTAGGCTTAAGGCCGGGGCACAAGTGCGGGCTAGGCTTAAGGCCGGGGCACAAGTGCGGGCTAGGCTTAAGGCCGGGGCACAAGTGCGGGCTAGGCTTAAGGCCGGGGCACAAGTGCGGGCTAGGCTTAAGGCCGGGGCACAAGTGCGGGCTAGGCTTAAGGCCGGGGCACAAGTGCGGGCTAGGCTTAAGGCCGGGGCACAAGTGCGGGCTAGGCTTAAGGCCGGGGCACAAGTGCGGGCTAGGCTTAAGGCCGGGGCACAAGTGCGGGCTAGGCTTAAGGCCGGGGCACAAGTGCGGGCTTGGCTTAAGGCCGGGGCACAAGTGCGGGCTGGGCTTAAGGCCGGGAGACAAGTGCGGGCTGGGCTTAAGGCCGCGGCACAAGTGCGGGCTGGGCTTAAGGCCGGGGCACAAGTGCGGGCTGGGCTTAAGGCCGGGGCACAAGTGCGGGCTGGGCTTAAGGCCTGGGCACAAGTGCGGGCTGGGCTTAAGGCCTGGGCACAAGTGCGGGCTGGGCTTAAGGCCTGGGCACAAGTGCGGGCTGGGCTTAAAGCCTGGGCACAAGTGCGGGCTGGGCTTAAGGCCTGGGCACAAGTGCGGGCTGGGCTTAAGGCCTGGGCACAAGTGCGGGCTGGGCTTAAGGCCTGGGCACAAGTGCGGGCTGGGCTTAAGGCCTGGGCACAAGTGCGGGCTGGGCTTAAGGCCTGGGCACAAGTGCGGGCTGGGCTTAAGGCCTGGGCACAAGTGCGGGCTGGGCTTAAGGCCTGGGCACAAGTGCGGGCTGGGCTTAAGGCCTGGGCACAAGTGCGGGCTGGGCTTAAGGCCTGGGCACAAGTGCGGGCTGGGCTTAAGGCCTGGGCACAAGTGCGGGCTGGGCTTTAGGCCGGGGCACAAGTGCGGGCTAGGCTAAAGGCCGGGGCACAAGTGCGGGCTAGGCTAAAGGCCTGGGCACAAGTGCGGGCTAGGCTTAAGGCCGGGGCACAAGTGCGGGCTAGGCTTAAGGCCGGGGCACAAGTGCGGGCTAGGCTTAAGGCCGGGGCACAAGTGCGGGCTAGGCTTAAGGCCGGGGCACAAGTGCGGGCTAGGCTGAAGGCCGGGGCACAAGTGCGGGCTAGGCTGAAGGCCGGGGCACAAGTGCGGGCTAGGCTGAAGGCCGGGGCACAAGTGCGGGCTAGGCTTAAGGCCGGGGCACAAGTGCGGGCTAGGCTTAAGGCCGGGGCACAAGTGCGGGCTAGGCTTAAGGCCGGGGCACAAGTGCGGGCTAGGCTTAAGGCCGGGGCACAAGTGCGGGCTAGGCTTAAGGCCGGGGCACAAGTGCGGGCTAGGCTTAAGGCCTGGGCACAAGTGCGGGCTAGGCTTAAGGCCTGGGCACAAGTGCGGGCTAGGCTTAAGGCCTGGGCACAAGTGCGGGCTAGGCTTAAGGCTTGGGCACAAGTGCGGGCTAGGCTTAAGGCCTGAGCACAAGTGCGGGCTTGGCTTAAGTCCGTGGCACAAGTGCGGGCTAGGCTTAAGGCCGGGGGCACAAGTGCGGGCAAGCCTAGGCCGCGGCACAAGTGCGGGCTAGGCTTAAGGCCGGGGCACAAGTGCGGGCTAGGCTTAAGGCCTGGGCACAAGTGCGGGCTAGGCTTAAGGCCTGGGCACAAGTGCGGGCTAGGCTTCAGGCCGATGCACAAGTGCGGGCTAGGTTTAAGGCCTGGGCACAAGTGCGGGCTAGGCTTAAGGCCTGGGCACAAGTGCGGGCTAGGCTTAAGGCCTGGGCACAAGTGCGGGCTAGGCTTAAGGCCTGGGCACAAGTGCGGGCTAGGCTTAAGGCCTGGGCACAAGTGCGGGCTAGGCTTAAGGCCGGGGCACAAGTGCGGGCTAGGCCTAAGGCCGGGGCACAAGTGCGGGCTAGGCTTAAGGCCGGGGCACAAGCGCGGGCTAGGCTTAAGGCCGATGCACAAGCGCGGGCTAGGCTTAAGGCCGGGGCACAAGCGTGGGCTAGGCTTAAGGCCGGGGCACAAGCGCGGGCTAGGCTTAAGGCCTGGGCACAAGCGCGGGCTAGGCTTAAGGCCGGGGCACAAGCGCGGGCTAGGCTTAAGGCCTGGGCACAAGCGCGGGCTAGGCTTAAGGCCGGGGCACTAGTGCGGGCTAGGCTTAAGGCCTGGGCACAAGTGCGGGCTAGGCTTAAGGCCTGGGCACAAGTGCGGGCTAGGCTTAAGGCCTGGGCACAAGTGCGGGCTAGGCTTAAGGCCGGGGGCACAAGTGCGGGCTAAGCATAAGGCCTGGGCACAAGTGCGGGCTAGGCTTAAGGCCTGGGCACAAGTGCGGGCTAGGCTTAAGGCCTGGGCACAAGTGCGGGCTAGGCTTCAGGCCGATGCACAAGTGCGGGCTAGGCTTAAGGCCGGGGCACAAGTGCGGGCTAGGCTTAAGGCCTGGGCACAAGTGCGGGCTAGGCTTAAGGCCTGGGCACAAGTGCGGGCTAGGCTTAAGGCCTGGGCACAAGTGCGGGCTAGGCTTAAGGCCTGGGCACAAGTGCGGGCTAGGCTTAAGGCCGGGGCACAAGTGCGGGCTAGGCTTAAGGCCGGGGCACAAGTGCGGGCTAGGCTTAAGGCCGGGGCACAAGTGCGGGCTAGGCTTAAGGCCTGGGCACAAGTGCGGGCTAGGCTTAAGGCCTGGGCACAAGTGCGGGCTAGGCTTAAGGCCTGAGCACAAGTGCGGGCTAGGCTTAAGGCCGGGGCACAAGTGCGGGCTAGGCCTAAGGCCGGGGCACAAGTGCGGGCTAGGCTTAAGGCCTGGGCACAAGTGCGGGCTAGGCTTAAGGCCTGAGCACAAGTGCGGGCTAGGCTTAAGGCCGGGGCACAAGTGCGGGCTAGGCCTAAGGCCGGGGCACAAGTGCGGGCTAGGCCTAAGGCCGGGGCACAAGTGCGGGCTAGGCTTAAGGCCTGAGCACAAGTGCGGGCTAGGCTTAAGGCCGGGGCACAAGTGCGGGCTAGGCCTAAGGCCGGGGCACAAGTGCGGGCTAGGCTTAAGGCCGGGGCACAAGTGCGGGCTAGGCTTAAGGCCTGGGCACAAGTGCGGGCTACGCTTAAGGCCGGGGGCACAAGTGCGGGTTAGGCTTAAGGCCGGGGGCACAAGTGCGGGCTAGGCATAAGGCCTGGGCACAAGTGCGGGCTAGGCTTAAGGCCGGGGCACAAGTGCGGGCTAGGCTTAAGGCCGGGGCACAAGTGCGGGCTAGGCTTAAGGCCGGGGCACAAGTGCGGGCTAGGCTTAAGGCCGGGGCACAAGTGCGGGCTAGGCTTAAGGCCTGGGCACAAGTGCAGTGCTGGCTAGGATCAAGGCAAGGGGGCACAAGTGCTGGCTAGGCTTAAGGCATGGGCACAAGTGCTGGCTAGGCTTAAGGCATACAGCTAACTCTTTGCACTCTTTGCATAAAGGGTTAGGCACCCATAGGGGTGAAGAGCTAGCTTTCACCCCTCTACTCTGTACTTGGACATTTAGGACTAGATCCTTTGTTGTACAGTGCGGAGCCTCTCCATAACCCCATGCTCCAAGCGACCAGGCACTTCTTGTCTGTCCTCCGTAAATGGGTAATGCCTTCTTCCCCAATTACAGTCGTGCATGTGCATTCAGACGGGACAAGAGCGAAGAGCATAAAGCTGGCCCTATGTGCATAACCAACATGAAGCTGAAGACAAAAACAAACAAACAAGCATACAAGGGGCTCAAAAGTGCGGGCTGGGCTTAAGGCCTGGGCACAAGTGGGGGCTGGGCTTAAGGCCTGGGCACAAGTGCGGGCTGGGCTTAAGGCCTGGGCACAAGTGCGGGCTGGGCTTAAGGCCTGGGCACAAGTGCGGGCTGGGCTTAAGGCCTGGGCACAAGTGCGGGCTGGGCTTAAGGCCTGGGCACAAGTGCGGGCTGGGCTTAAGGCCTGGGCACAAGTGCGGGCTGGGCTTAAGGCCTCGGCACAAGTGCGGGCTGGGCTTAAGGCCTGGGCACAAGTGCGGGCTGGGCTTAAGGCCTGGGCACAAGTGCGGGCTGGGCTTAAGGCCTGGGCACAAGTGCGGGCTGGGCTTAAGGCCTGGGCACAAGTGCGGGCTGGGCTTAAGGCCGGGGCACAAGTGCGGGCTGGGCTTAAGGCCGGGGCACAAGTGCGGGCTAGGCTTAAGGCCGGGGCACAAGTGCGGGCTAGGCTTAAGGCCGGGGCACAAGTGCGGGCTAGGCTTAAGGCCGGGGCACAAGTGCGGGCTAGGCTTAAGGCCGGGGCACAAGTGCGGGCTAGGCTTAAGGCCGGGGCACAAGTGCGGGCTAGGCTTAAGGCCGGGGCACAAGTGCGGGCTAGGCTTAAGGCCGGGGCACAAGTGCGGGCTAGGCTTAAGGCCGGGGCACAAGTGCGGGCTAGGCTTAAGGCCGGGGCACAAGTGCGGGCTAGGCTTAAGGCCTGGGCACAAGTGCGGGCTAGGCTTAAGGCCTGGGCACAAGTGCGGGCTAGGCTTAAGGCCTGGGCACAAGTGCGGGCTAGGCTTCAGGCCGATGCACAAGTGCGGGCTAGGTTTAAGGCCTGGGCACAAGTGCGGGCTAGGCTTAAGGCCGGGGCACAAGTGCGGGCTAGGCTTAAGGCCTGGGCACAAGTGCGGGCTAGGCTTAAGGCCTGGGCACAAGTGCGGGCTAGGCTTAAGGCCTGGGCACAAGTGCGGGCTAGGCTTCAGGCCGATGCACAAGTGCGGGCTAGGTTTAAGGCCTGGGCACAAGTGCGGGCTAGGCTTAAGGCCTGGGCACAAGTGCGGGCTAGGCTTAAGGCCGGGGCACAAGTGCGGGCTAGGCTTAAGGCCGGGGCACAAGTGCGGGCTAGGCTTAAGGCCGGGGCACAAGTGCGGGCTTGGCTTAAGGCCGGGGCACAAGTGCGGGCTAGGCTTAAGGCCGGGAGACAAGTGCGGGCTGGGCTTAAGGCCGCGGCACAAGTGCGGGCTGGGCTTAAGGCCGGGGGCACAAGTGCGGGCTAGGCATAAGGCCTGGGCACAAGTGCGGGCTAGGCTTAAGGCCGGGGCACAAGTGCGGGCTAGGCTTAAGGCCGGGGCACAAGTGCGGGCTAGGCTTAAGGCCGGGGCACAAGTGCGGGCTAGGCTTAAGGCCGGGGCACAAGTGCGGGCTAGGCTTAAGGCCTGGGCACAAGTGCGGGCTGGGCTTAAGGCCTGGGCACAAGTGCGGGCTGGGCTTAAGGCCTGGGCACAAGTGCGGGCTGGGCTTAAGGCCTGGGCACAAGTGCGGGCTGGGCTTAAAGCCTGGGCACAAGTGCGGGCTGGGCTTAAGGCCTCAGCACAAGTGCGGGCTGGGCTTAAGGCCTGGGCACAAGTGCGGGCTGGGCTTAAGGCCTGGGCACAAGTGCGGGCTGGGCTTAAGGCCTGGGCACAAGTGCGGGCTGGGCTTAAGGCCTGGGCACAAAGTGCGGGCTGGGCTTAAGGCCTGGGCACAAGTGCGGGCTGGGCTTAAGGCCTGGGCACAAGTGCGGGCTGGGCTTAAGGCCTGGGCACAAGTGCGGGCTGGGCTTAAGGCCTGGGCACAAGTGCGGGCTGGGCTTAAGGCCTGGGCACAAGTGCGGGCTGGGCTTAAGGCCTGGGCACAAGTGCGGGCTGGGCTTAAGGCCTGGGCACAAGTGCGGGCTGGGCTTTAGGCCGGGGCACAAGTGCGGGCTAGGCTAAAGGCCGGGGCACAAGTGCGGGCTAGGCTAAAGGCCTGGGCACAAGTGCGGGCTAGGCTTAAGGCCGGGGCACAAGTGCGGGCTAGGCTTAAGGCCGGGGCACAAGTGCGGGCTAGGCTTAAGGCCGGGGCACAAGTGCGGGCTAGGCTTAAGGCCGGGGCACAAGTGCGGGCTAGGCTTAAGGCCAGGGCACAAGTGCGGGCTAGGCTGAAGGCCGGGGCACAAGTGCGGGCTAGGCTGAAGGCCGGGGCACAAGTGCGGGCTAGGCTGAAGGCCGGGGCACAAGTGCGGGCTAGGCTGAAGGCCGGGGCACAAGTGCGGGCTAGGCTTAAGGCCGGGGCACAAGTGCGGGCTAGGCTTAAGGCCTGGGCACAAGTGCGGGCTAGGCTTCAGGCCGATGCACAAGTGCGGGCTAGGTTTAAGGCCTGGGCACAAGTGCGGGCTAGGCTTAAGGCCTGGGCACAAGTGCGGGCTAGGCTTAAGGCCTGGGCACAAGTGCGGGCTAGGCTTAAGGCCTGGGCACAAGTGCGGGCTAGGCTTAAGGCCTGGGCACAAGTGCGGGCTAGGCTTAAGGCCTGGGCACAAGTGCGGGCTAGGCTTAATCCCGGGGCACAAGTGCGGGCTAGGCTTAAGGCCTGGGCACAAGTGCGGGCTAGGCTTAAGGCCTGGGCACAAGTGCGGGCTAGGCTTAAGGCCTGGGCACAAGTGCGGGCTACGCTTAAGGCCGGGGGCACAAGTGCGGGCTAGGCTTAAGGCCGGGGGCACAAGTGCGGGCTAGGCTTAAGGCCGGGGCACAAGTGCGGGCTAGGCTTAAGGCCGGGGCACAAGTGCGGGCTAGGCTTAAGGCCGGGGCACAAGTGCGGGCTAGGCTTAAGGCCGGGGCACAAGTGCGGGCTAGGCTTAAGGCCGGGGCACAAGTGCGGGCTAGGCTTAAGGCCGGGGCACAAGTGCGGGCTAGGCTTAAGGCCGGGGCACAAGTGCGGGCTAGGCTTAAGGCCGGGGCACAAGTGCGGGCTAGGCTTAAGGCCGGGGCACAAGTGCGGGCTAGGCTTAAGGCCGGGGCACAAGTGCGGGCTAGGCTTAAGGCCGGGGCACAAGTGCGGGCTAGGCTTAAGGCCGGGGCACAAGTGCAGTGCTGGCTAGGATCAAGGCAGGGGGCACAAGTGCTGGCTAGGCTTAAGGCATGGGCACAAGTGCCAGCTAGGCTTAAGGCCTGGGCACAAGTGCAGGCTAGGCTTAAGGCCTGGGCACAAGTGCAGTGCTGGCTAGGATCAAGGCAAGGGGGCACAAGTGCTGGCTAGGCTTAAGGCATGGGCACAAGTGCTGGCTAGGCTTAAGGCATACAGCTAACTCTTTGCACTCTTTGCATAAAGGGTTAGGCACCCATAGGGGTGAAGAGCTAGCTTTCACCCCTCTACTCTGTACTTGGACATTTAGGACTAGATCCTTTGTTGTACAGTGCGGAGCCTCTCCATAACCCCATGCTCCAAGCGACCAGGCACTTCTTGTCTGTCCTCCGTAAATGGGTAATGCCTTCTTCCCCAGTTACAGTCGTGCATGTGCATTCAGACGGGACAAGAGCGAAGAGCATAAAGCTGGCCCTATGTGCATAACCAACATGAAGCTGAAGACAAAAACAAACAAACAAGCATACAAGGGGCTCAAAAGTGCGGGCTGGGCTTAAGGCCTGGGCACAAGTGGGGGCTGGGCTTAAGGCCTGGGCACAAGTGCGGGCTGGGCTTAAGGCCTGGGCACAAGTGCGGGCTGGGCTTAAGGCCTGGGCACAAGTGCGGGCTGGGCTTAAGGCCGGGGCACAAGTGCGGGCTAGGCTAAAGGCCGGGGCACAAGTGCGGGCTAGGCTAAAGGCCTGGGCACAAGTGCGGGCTAGGCTTAAGGCCGGGGCACAAGTGCGGGCTAGGCTTAAGGCCGGGGCACAAGTGCGGGCTAGGCTTAAGGCCGGGGCACAAGTGCGGGCTAGGCTTAAGGCCGGGGCACAAGTGCGGGCTAGGCTTAAGGCCGGGGCACAAGTGCGGGCTAGGCTTAAGGCCGGGGCACAAGTGCGGGCTAGGCTTAAGGCCGGGGCACAAGTGCGGGCTAGGCTTAAGGCCGGGGCACAAGTGCGGGCTAGGCTTAAGGCCGGGGCACAAGTGCAGTGCTGGCTAGGATCAAGGCAGGGGGCACAAGTGCTGGCTAGGCTTAAGGCATGGGCACAAGTGCCAGCTAGGCTTAAGGCCTGGGCACAAGTGCAGGCTAGGCTTAAGGCCTGGGCACAAGTGCAGTGCTGGCTAGGATCAAGGCAAGGGGGCACAAGTGCTGGCTAGGCTTAAGGCATGGGCACAAGTGCTGGCTAGGCTTAAGGCATACAGCTAACTCTTTGCACTCTTTGCATAAAGGGTTAGGCACCCATAGGGGTGAAGAGCTAGCTTTCACCCCTCTACTCTGTACTTGGACATTTAGGACTAGATCCTTTGTTGTACAGTGCGGAGCCTCTCCATAACCCCATGCTCCAAGCGACCAGGCACTTCTTGTCTGTCCTCCGTAAATGGGTAATGCCTTCTTCCCCAATTACAGTCGTGCATGTGCATTCAGACGGGACAAGAGCGAAGAGCATAAAGCTGGCCCTATGTGCATAACCAACATGAAGCTGAAGACAAAAACAAACAAACAAGCATACAAGGGGCTCAAAAGTGCGGGCTGGGCTTAAGGCCTGGGCACAAGTGGGGGCTGGGCTTAAGGCCTGGGCACAAGTGCGGGCTGGGCTTAAGGCCTGGGCACAAGTGCGGGCTGGGCTTAAGGCCTGGGCACAAGTGCGGGCTGGGCTTAAGGCCTGGGCACAAGTGCGGGCTGGGCTTAAGGCCTGGGCACAAGTGCGGGCTGGGCTTAAGGCCTGGGCACAAGTGCGGGCTGGGCTTAAGGCCTGGGCACAAGTGCGGGCTGGGCTTAAGGCCTGGGCACAAGTGCGGGCTGGGCTTTAGGCCGGGGCACAAGTGCGGGCTAGGCAAAAGGCCGGGGCACAAGTGCGGGCTAGGCTAAAGGCCTGGGCACAAGTGCGGGCTAGGCTTAAGGCCGGGGCACAAGTGCGGGCTAGGCTTAAGGCCGGGGCACAAGTGCGGGCTAGGCTTAAGGCCGGGGCACAAGTGCGGGCTAGGCTTAAGGCCGGGGCACAAGTGCGGGCTAGGCTTAAGGCCGGGGCACAAGTGCGGGCTAGGCTTAAGGCCGGGGCACAAGTGCGAGCTAGGCTTAAGGCCGGGGCACAAGTGCGGGCTAGGTTTAAGGCCTGGGCACAAGTGCGGGCTCGGCTTAAGGCCTGGGCACAAGTGCGGGCTAGGCTTAAGGCCTGGGCACAAGTGCGGGCTAGGCTAAAGGCCTGGGCACAAGTGCGGGCTAGGCTTAAGGCCGGGGCACAAGTGCGGGCTAGGCTTATGGCCGGGGCACAAGTGCGGGCTAGGCTTAAGGCCGGGGCACAAGTGCGGGCTAGGCTTAAGGCCGGGGCACAAGTGCGGGCTAGGCTTAAGGCCGGGGCACAAGTGCGGGCTAGGCTTAAGGCCGGGGCACAAGTGCGGGCTAGGCTTAAGGCCGGGGCACAAGTTCGGGCTAGGCTTAAGGCCGGGGCACAAGTGCGGGCTAGGCTTAAGGCCGGGGCACAAGTGCGGGCTAGGCTTAAGGCCGGGGCACAAGTGCGGGCTAGGCTTAAGGCCGGGGCACAAGTGCGGGCTAGGCTTAAGGCCGGGGCACAAGTGCGGGCTTGGCTTAAGGCCGGGGCACAAGTGCGGGCTAGGCTTAAGGCCGGGAGACAAGTGCGGGCTGGGCTTAAGGCCGCGGCACAAGTGCGGGCTGGGCTTAAGGCCGGGGCACAAGTGCGGGCTGGGCTTAAGGCCGGGGCACAAGTGCGGGCTGGGCTTAAGGCCTGGGCACAAGTGCGGGCTGGGCTTAAAGCCTGGGCACAAGTGCGGGCTGGGCTTAAGGCCTCAGCACAAGTGCGGGCTGGGCTTAAGGCCTGGGCACAAGTGCGGGCTGGGCTTAAGGCCTGGGCACAAGTGCGGGCTGGGCTTAAGGCCTGGGCACAAGTGCGGGCTGGGCTTAAGGCCTGGGCACAAGTGCGGGCTGGGCTTAAGGCCTGGGCACAAGTGCGGGCTGGGCTTAAGGCCTGGGCACAAGTGCGGGCTGGGCTTAAGGCCTGGGCACAAGTGCGGGCTGGGCTTAAGGCCTGGGCACAAGTGCGGGCTGGGCTTAAGGCCTGGGCACAAGTGTGGGCTGGGCTTTAGGCCGGGGCACAAGTGCGGGCTAGGCTAAAGGCCGGGGCACAAGTGCGGGCTAGGCTAAAGGCCTGGGCACAAGTGCGGGCTAGGCTTAAGGCCGGGGCACAAGTGCGGGCTAGGCTTAAGGCCGGGGCACAAGTGCGGGCTAGGCTTAAGGCCGGGGCACAAGTGCGGGCTAGGCTTAAGGCCGGGGCACAAGTGCGGGCTAGGCTGAAGGCCGGGGCACAAGTGCGGGCTAGGCTGAAGGCCGGGACACAAGTGCGGGCTAGGCTTAAGGCCGGGGCACAAGTGCGGGCTAGGCTTAAGGCCGGGGCACAAGTGCGGGCTAGGCTTAAGGCCGGGGCACAAGTGCGGGCTAGGCTTAAGGCCGGGGCACAAGTGCGGGCTAGGCTTAAGGCCGGGGCACAAGTGCGGGCTAGGCTTAAGGCCTGGGCACAAGTGCGGGCTAGGCTTAAGGCCTGGGCACAAGTGCGGGCTAGGCTTAAGGCCTGGGCACAAGTGCGGGCTAGGCTTAAGGCTTGGGCACAAGTGCGGGCTAGGCTTAAGGCCTGAGCACAAGTGCGGGCTTGGCTTAAGTCCGTGGCACAAGTGCGGGCTAGGCTTAAGGCCGGGGGCACAAGTGCGGGCTAGGCTTAAGGCCGGGGCACAAGTGCGGGCTAGGCTTAAGGCCGGGGCACAAGTGCGGGCTAGGCTTAAGGCCTGGGCACAAGTGCGGGCTAGGCTTAAGGCCTGGGCACAAGTGCGGGCTAGGCTTCAGGCCGATGCACAAGTGCGGGCTAGGCTTAAGGCCTGGGCACAAGTGCGGGCTAGGCTTCAGGCCGATGCACAAGTGCGGGCTAGGTTTAAGGCCTGGGCACAAGTGCGGGCTAGGCTTAAGGCCTGGGCACAAGTGCGGGCTAGGCTTAAGGCCTGGGCACAAGTGCGGGCTAGGCTTAAGGCCTGGGCACAAGTGCGGGCTAGGCTTAAGGCCTGGGCACAAGTGCGGGCTAGGCTTAAGGCCTGGGCACAAGTGCGGGCTAGGCTTAATCCCGGGGCACAAGTGCGGGCTAGGCTTAAGGCCTGGGCACAAGTGCGGGCTAGGCTTAAGGCCTGGGCACAAGTGCGGGCTAGGCTTAAGGCCTGGGCACAAGTGCGGGCTAGGCTTAAGGCCTGGGCACAAGTGCGGGCTAGGCTTAAGGCCTGGGCACAAGTGCGGGCTAGGCTTAAGGCCTGGGCACAAGTGCGGGCTAGGCTTCAGGCCGATGCACAAGTGCGGGCAAGGCTTAAGGCCTGGGCACAAGTGCGGGCTAGGCTTCAGGCCGATGCACAAGTGCGGGCTAGGTTTAAGGCCTGGGCACAAGTGCGGGCTAGGCTTAAGGCCTGGGCACAAGTGCGGGCTAGGCTTAAGGCCTGGGCACAAGTGCGGGCTAGGCTTAAGGCCTGGGCACAAGTGCGGGCTAGGCTTAAGGCCTGGGCACAAGTGCGGGCTAGGCTTAATCCCGGGGCACAAGTGCGGGCTAGGCTTAAGGCCTGGGCACAAGTGCGGGCTAGGCTTAAGGCCTGGGCACAAGTGCGGGCTAGGCTTAAGGCCTGGGCACAAGTGCGGGCTAGGCTTAAGGCCTGGGCACAAGTGCGGGCTACGCTTAAGGCCGGGGGCACAAGTGCGGGCTAGGCTTAAGGCCGGGGGCACAAGTGCGGGCTAGGCATAAGGCCTGGGCACAAGTGCGGGCTAGGCTTAAGGCCGATGCACAAGTGCGGGCTAGGCTTAAGGCCGGGGCACAAGTGCGGGCTAGGTTTAAGGCCTGGGCACAAGTGCGGGCTAGGCTTAAGGCCTGGGCACAAGTGCGGGCTGGGCTTAAGGCCTGGGCACAAGTGCGGGCTGGGCTTAAGGCCTGGGCACAAGTGCGGGCTGGGCTTAAGGCCTGGGCACAAGTGCGGGCTGGGCTTAAGGCCTGGGCACAAGTGCGGGCTGGGCTTAAGGCCTGGGCACAAGTGCGGGCTGGGCTTAAGGCCTGGGCACAAGTGCGGGCTGGGCTTAAGGCCTGGGCACAAGTGCGGGCTGGGCTTAAGGCCTGGGCACAAGTGCGGGCTGGGCTTAAGGCCGGGGCACAAGTGCGGGCTGGGCTTAAGGCCGGGGCACAAGTGCGGGCTAGGCTTAAGGCCGGGGCACAAGTGCGGGCTAGGCTTAAGGCCGGGGCACAAGTGCGGGCTAGGCTTAAGGCCGGGGCACAAGTGCGGGCTAGGCTTAAGGCCGGGGCACAAGTGCGGGCTAGGCTTAAGGCCGGGGCACAAGTGCGGGCTAGGCTTAAGGCCGGGGCACAAGTGCGGGCTAGGCTTAAGGCCGGGGCACAAGTGCGGGCTAGGCTTAAGGCCGGGGCACAAGTGCGGGCTAGGCTTAAGGCCGGGGCACAAGTGCGGGCTAGGCTTAAGGCCTGGGCACAAGTGCGGGCTAGGCTTAAGGCCTGGGCACAAGTGCGGGCTAGGCTTAAGGCCTGGGCACAAGTGCGGGCTAGGCTTCAGGCCGATGCACAAGTGCGGGCTAGGTTTAAGGCCTGGGCACAAGTGCGGGCTAGGCTTAAGGCCGGGGCACAAGTGCGGGCTAGGCTTAAGGCCTGGGCACAAGTGCGGGCTAGGCTTAAGGCCTGGGCACAAGTGCGGGCTAGGCTTAAGGCCTGGGCACAAGTGCGGGCTAGGCTTCAGGCCGATGCACAAGTGCGGGCTAGGTTTAAG
Organism: Ranitomeya imitator; assembly: GCF_032444005.1. Lineage (NCBI taxonomy): Eukaryota > Metazoa > Chordata > Amphibia > Anura > Dendrobatidae > Ranitomeya > Ranitomeya imitator. The sequence goes on from NW_027194466.1 coordinate 292,320, forward strand.
GCCTGGGCACAAGTGCGGGCTAGGCTTAAGGCCTGGGCACAAGTGCGGGCTAGGCTTAAGGCCGGGGCACAAGTGCGGGCTAGGCTTAAGGCCGGGGCACAAGTGCGGGCTAGGCTTAAGGCCGGGGCACAAGTGCGGGCTTGGCTTAAGGCCGGGGCACAAGTGCGGGCTAGGCTTAAGGCCGGGAGACAAGTGCGGGCTGGGCTTAAGGCCGCGGCACAAGTGCGGGCTGGGCTTAAGGCCGGGGGCACAAGTGCGGGCTAGGCATAAGGCCTGGGCACAAGTGCGGGCTAGGCTTAAGGCCGGGGCACAAGTGCGGGCTAGGCTTAAGGCCGGGGCACAAGTGCGGGCTAGGCTTAAGGCCGGGGCACAAGTGCGGGCTAGGCTTAAGGCCGGGGCACAAGTGCGGGCTAGGCTTAAGGCCTGGGCACAAGTGCGGGCTGGGCTTAAGGCCTGGGCACAAGTGCGGGCTGGGCTTAAGGCCTGGGCACAAGTGCGGGCTGGGCTTAAGGCCTGGGCACAAGTGCGGGCTGGGCTTAAAGCCTGGGCACAAGTGCGGGCTGGGCTTAAGGCCTCAGCACAAGTGCGGGCTGGGCTTAAGGCCTGGGCACAAGTGCGGGCTGGGCTTAAGGCCTGGGCACAAGTGCGGGCTGGGCTTAAGGCCTGGGCACAAGTGCGGGCTGGGCTTAAGGCCTGGGCACAAAGTGCGGGCTGGGCTTAAGGCCTGGGCACAAGTGCGGGCTGGGCTTAAGGCCTGGGCACAAGTGCGGGCTGGGCTTAAGGCCTGGGCACAAGTGCGGGCTGGGCTTAAGGCCTGGGCACAAGTGCGGGCTGGGCTTAAGGCCTGGGCACAAGTGCGGGCTGGGCTTAAGGCCTGGGCACAAGTGCGGGCTGGGCTTAAGGCCTGGGCACAAGTGCGGGCTGGGCTTTAGGCCGGGGCACAAGTGCGGGCTAGGCTAAAGGCCGGGGCACAAGTGCGGGCTAGGCTAAAGGCCTGGGCACAAGTGCGGGCTAGGCTTAAGGCCGGGGCACAAGTGCGGGCTAGGCTTAAGGCCGGGGCACAAGTGCGGGCTAGGCTTAAGGCCGGGGCACAAGTGCGGGCTAGGCTTAAGGCCGGGGCACAAGTGCGGGCTAGGCTTAAGGCCAGGGCACAAGTGCGGGCTAGGCTGAAGGCCGGGGCACAAGTGCGGGCTAGGCTGAAGGCCGGGGCACAAGTGCGGGCTAGGCTGAAGGCCGGGGCACAAGTGCGGGCTAGGCTGAAGGCCGGGGCACAAGTGCGGGCTAGGCTTAAGGCCGGGGCACAAGTGCGGGCTAGGCTTAAGGCCTGGGCACAAGTGCGGGCTAGGCTTCAGGCCGATGCACAAGTGCGGGCTAGGTTTAAGGCCTGGGCACAAGTGCGGGCTAGGCTTAAGGCCTGGGCACAAGTGCGGGCTAGGCTTAAGGCCTGGGCACAAGTGCGGGCTAGGCTTAAGGCCTGGGCACAAGTGCGGGCTAGGCTTAAGGCCTGGGCACAAGTGCGGGCTAGGCTTAAGGCCTGGGCACAAGTGCGGGCTAGGCTTAATCCCGGGGCACAAGTGCGGGCTAGGCTTAAGGCCTGGGCACAAGTGCGGGCTAGGCTTAAGGCCTGGGCACAAGTGCGGGCTAGGCTTAAGGCCTGGGCACAAGTGCGGGCTACGCTTAAGGCCGGGGGCACAAGTGCGGGCTAGGCTTAAGGCCGGGGGCACAAGTGCGGGCTAGGCTTAAGGCCGGGGCACAAGTGCGGGCTAGGCTTAAGGCCGGGGCACAAGTGCGGGCTAGGCTTAAGGCCGGGGCACAAGTGCGGGCTAGGCTTAAGGCCGGGGCACAAGTGCGGGCTAGGCTTAAGGCCGGGGCACAAGTGCGGGCTAGGCTTAAGGCCGGGGCACAAGTGCGGGCTAGGCTTAAGGCCGGGGCACAAGTGCGGGCTAGGCTTAAGGCCGGGGCACAAGTGCGGGCTAGGCTTAAGGCCGGGGCACAAGTGCGGGCTAGGCTTAAGGCCGGGGCACAAGTGCGGGCTAGGCTTAAGGCCGGGGCACAAGTGCGGGCTAGGCTTAAGGCCGGGGCACAAGTGCAGTGCTGGCTAGGATCAAGGCAGGGGGCACAAGTGCTGGCTAGGCTTAAGGCATGGGCACAAGTGCCAGCTAGGCTTAAGGCCTGGGCACAAGTGCAGGCTAGGCTTAAGGCCTGGGCACAAGTGCAGTGCTGGCTAGGATCAAGGCAAGGGGGCACAAGTGCTGGCTAGGCTTAAGGCATGGGCACAAGTGCTGGCTAGGCTTAAGGCATACAGCTAACTCTTTGCACTCTTTGCATAAAGGGTTAGGCACCCATAGGGGTGAAGAGCTAGCTTTCACCCCTCTACTCTGTACTTGGACATTTAGGACTAGATCCTTTGTTGTACAGTGCGGAGCCTCTCCATAACCCCATGCTCCAAGCGACCAGGCACTTCTTGTCTGTCCTCCGTAAATGGGTAATGCCTTCTTCCCCAGTTACAGTCGTGCATGTGCATTCAGACGGGACAAGAGCGAAGAGCATAAAGCTGGCCCTATGTGCATAACCAACATGAAGCTGAAGACAAAAACAAACAAACAAGCATACAAGGGGCTCAAAAGTGCGGGCTGGGCTTAAGGCCTGGGCACAAGTGGGGGCTGGGCTTAAGGCCTGGGCACAAGTGCGGGCTGGGCTTAAGGCCTGGGCACAAGTGCGGGCTGGGCTTAAGGCCTGGGCACAAGTGCGGGCTGGGCTTAAGGCCGGGGCACAAGTGCGGGCTAGGCTAAAGGCCGGGGCACAAGTGCGGGCTAGGCTAAAGGCCTGGGCACAAGTGCGGGCTAGGCTTAAGGCCGGGGCACAAGTGCGGGCTAGGCTTAAGGCCGGGGCACAAGTGCGGGCTAGGCTTAAGGCCGGGGCACAAGTGCGGGCTAGGCTTAAGGCCGGGGCACAAGTGCGGGCTAGGCTTAAGGCCGGGGCACAAGTGCGGGCTAGGCTTAAGGCCGGGGCACAAGTGCGGGCTAGGCTTAAGGCCGGGGCACAAGTGCGGGCTAGGCTTAAGGCCGGGGCACAAGTGCGGGCTAGGCTTAAGGCCGGGGCACAAGTGCAGTGCTGGCTAGGATCAAGGCAGGGGGCACAAGTGCTGGCTAGGCTTAAGGCATGGGCACAAGTGCCAGCTAGGCTTAAGGCCTGGGCACAAGTGCAGGCTAGGCTTAAGGCCTGGGCACAAGTGCAGTGCTGGCTAGGATCAAGGCAAGGGGGCACAAGTGCTGGCTAGGCTTAAGGCATGGGCACAAGTGCTGGCTAGGCTTAAGGCATACAGCTAACTCTTTGCACTCTTTGCATAAAGGGTTAGGCACCCATAGGGGTGAAGAGCTAGCTTTCACCCCTCTACTCTGTACTTGGACATTTAGGACTAGATCCTTTGTTGTACAGTGCGGAGCCTCTCCATAACCCCATGCTCCAAGCGACCAGGCACTTCTTGTCTGTCCTCCGTAAATGGGTAATGCCTTCTTCCCCAATTACAGTCGTGCATGTGCATTCAGACGGGACAAGAGCGAAGAGCATAAAGCTGGCCCTATGTGCATAACCAACATGAAGCTGAAGACAAAAACAAACAAACAAGCATACAAGGGGCTCAAAAGTGCGGGCTGGGCTTAAGGCCTGGGCACAAGTGGGGGCTGGGCTTAAGGCCTGGGCACAAGTGCGGGCTGGGCTTAAGGCCTGGGCACAAGTGCGGGCTGGGCTTAAGGCCTGGGCACAAGTGCGGGCTGGGCTTAAGGCCTGGGCACAAGTGCGGGCTGGGCTTAAGGCCTGGGCACAAGTGCGGGCTGGGCTTAAGGCCTGGGCACAAGTGCGGGCTGGGCTTAAGGCCTGGGCACAAGTGCGGGCTGGGCTTAAGGCCTGGGCACAAGTGCGGGCTGGGCTTTAGGCCGGGGCACAAGTGCGGGCTAGGCAAAAGGCCGGGGCACAAGTGCGGGCTAGGCTAAAGGCCTGGGCACAAGTGCGGGCTAGGCTTAAGGCCGGGGCACAAGTGCGGGCTAGGCTTAAGGCCGGGGCACAAGTGCGGGCTAGGCTTAAGGCCGGGGCACAAGTGCGGGCTAGGCTTAAGGCCGGGGCACAAGTGCGGGCTAGGCTTAAGGCCGGGGCACAAGTGCGGGCTAGGCTTAAGGCCGGGGCACAAGTGCGAGCTAGGCTTAAGGCCGGGGCACAAGTGCGGGCTAGGTTTAAGGCCTGGGCACAAGTGCGGGCTCGGCTTAAGGCCTGGGCACAAGTGCGGGCTAGGCTTAAGGCCTGGGCACAAGTGCGGGCTAGGCTAAAGGCCTGGGCACAAGTGCGGGCTAGGCTTAAGGCCGGGGCACAAGTGCGGGCTAGGCTTATGGCCGGGGCACAAGTGCGGGCTAGGCTTAAGGCCGGGGCACAAGTGCGGGCTAGGCTTAAGGCCGGGGCACAAGTGCGGGCTAGGCTTAAGGCCGGGGCACAAGTGCGGGCTAGGCTTAAGGCCGGGGCACAAGTGCGGGCTAGGCTTAAGGCCGGGGCACAAGTTCGGGCTAGGCTTAAGGCCGGGGCACAAGTGCGGGCTAGGCTTAAGGCCGGGGCACAAGTGCGGGCTAGGCTTAAGGCCGGGGCACAAGTGCGGGCTAGGCTTAAGGCCGGGGCACAAGTGCGGGCTAGGCTTAAGGCCGGGGCACAAGTGCGGGCTTGGCTTAAGGCCGGGGCACAAGTGCGGGCTAGGCTTAAGGCCGGGAGACAAGTGCGGGCTGGGCTTAAGGCCGCGGCACAAGTGCGGGCTGGGCTTAAGGCCGGGGCACAAGTGCGGGCTGGGCTTAAGGCCGGGGCACAAGTGCGGGCTGGGCTTAAGGCCTGGGCACAAGTGCGGGCTGGGCTTAAAGCCTGGGCACAAGTGCGGGCTGGGCTTAAGGCCTCAGCACAAGTGCGGGCTGGGCTTAAGGCCTGGGCACAAGTGCGGGCTGGGCTTAAGGCCTGGGCACAAGTGCGGGCTGGGCTTAAGGCCTGGGCACAAGTGCGGGCTGGGCTTAAGGCCTGGGCACAAGTGCGGGCTGGGCTTAAGGCCTGGGCACAAGTGCGGGCTGGGCTTAAGGCCTGGGCACAAGTGCGGGCTGGGCTTAAGGCCTGGGCACAAGTGCGGGCTGGGCTTAAGGCCTGGGCACAAGTGCGGGCTGGGCTTAAGGCCTGGGCACAAGTGTGGGCTGGGCTTTAGGCCGGGGCACAAGTGCGGGCTAGGCTAAAGGCCGGGGCACAAGTGCGGGCTAGGCTAAAGGCCTGGGCACAAGTGCGGGCTAGGCTTAAGGCCGGGGCACAAGTGCGGGCTAGGCTTAAGGCCGGGGCACAAGTGCGGGCTAGGCTTAAGGCCGGGGCACAAGTGCGGGCTAGGCTTAAGGCCGGGGCACAAGTGCGGGCTAGGCTGAAGGCCGGGGCACAAGTGCGGGCTAGGCTGAAGGCCGGGACACAAGTGCGGGCTAGGCTTAAGGCCGGGGCACAAGTGCGGGCTAGGCTTAAGGCCGGGGCACAAGTGCGGGCTAGGCTTAAGGCCGGGGCACAAGTGCGGGCTAGGCTTAAGGCCGGGGCACAAGTGCGGGCTAGGCTTAAGGCCGGGGCACAAGTGCGGGCTAGGCTTAAGGCCTGGGCACAAGTGCGGGCTAGGCTTAAGGCCTGGGCACAAGTGCGGGCTAGGCTTAAGGCCTGGGCACAAGTGCGGGCTAGGCTTAAGGCTTGGGCACAAGTGCGGGCTAGGCTTAAGGCCTGAGCACAAGTGCGGGCTTGGCTTAAGTCCGTGGCACAAGTGCGGGCTAGGCTTAAGGCCGGGGGCACAAGTGCGGGCTAGGCTTAAGGCCGGGGCACAAGTGCGGGCTAGGCTTAAGGCCGGGGCACAAGTGCGGGCTAGGCTTAAGGCCTGGGCACAAGTGCGGGCTAGGCTTAAGGCCTGGGCACAAGTGCGGGCTAGGCTTCAGGCCGATGCACAAGTGCGGGCTAGGCTTAAGGCCTGGGCACAAGTGCGGGCTAGGCTTCAGGCCGATGCACAAGTGCGGGCTAGGTTTAAGGCCTGGGCACAAGTGCGGGCTAGGCTTAAGGCCTGGGCACAAGTGCGGGCTAGGCTTAAGGCCTGGGCACAAGTGCGGGCTAGGCTTAAGGCCTGGGCACAAGTGCGGGCTAGGCTTAAGGCCTGGGCACAAGTGCGGGCTAGGCTTAAGGCCTGGGCACAAGTGCGGGCTAGGCTTAATCCCGGGGCACAAGTGCGGGCTAGGCTTAAGGCCTGGGCACAAGTGCGGGCTAGGCTTAAGGCCTGGGCACAAGTGCGGGCTAGGCTTAAGGCCTGGGCACAAGTGCGGGCTAGGCTTAAGGCCTGGGCACAAGTGCGGGCTAGGCTTAAGGCCTGGGCACAAGTGCGGGCTAGGCTTAAGGCCTGGGCACAAGTGCGGGCTAGGCTTCAGGCCGATGCACAAGTGCGGGCAAGGCTTAAGGCCTGGGCACAAGTGCGGGCTAGGCTTCAGGCCGATGCACAAGTGCGGGCTAGGTTTAAGGCCTGGGCACAAGTGCGGGCTAGGCTTAAGGCCTGGGCACAAGTGCGGGCTAGGCTTAAGGCCTGGGCACAAGTGCGGGCTAGGCTTAAGGCCTGGGCACAAGTGCGGGCTAGGCTTAAGGCCTGGGCACAAGTGCGGGCTAGGCTTAATCCCGGGGCACAAGTGCGGGCTAGGCTTAAGGCCTGGGCACAAGTGCGGGCTAGGCTTAAGGCCTGGGCACAAGTGCGGGCTAGGCTTAAGGCCTGGGCACAAGTGCGGGCTAGGCTTAAGGCCTGGGCACAAGTGCGGGCTACGCTTAAGGCCGGGGGCACAAGTGCGGGCTAGGCTTAAGGCCGGGGGCACAAGTGCGGGCTAGGCATAAGGCCTGGGCACAAGTGCGGGCTAGGCTTAAGGCCGATGCACAAGTGCGGGCTAGGCTTAAGGCCGGGGCACAAGTGCGGGCTAGGTTTAAGGCCTGGGCACAAGTGCGGGCTAGGCTTAAGGCCTGGGCACAAGTGCGGGCTAGGCTTAAGGCCTGGGCACAAGTGCGGGCTAGGCTTAAGGCCTGAGCACAAGTGCGGGCTAGGCTTAAGGCCGGGGCACAAGTGCGGGCTAGGCCTAAGGCCGGGGCACAAGTGCGGGCTAGGCTTAAGGCCTGGGCACAAGTGCGGGCTACGCTTAAGGCCGGGGGCACAAGTGCGGGCTAGGCTTAAGGCCGGGGGCACAAGTGCGGGCTAGGCATAAGGCCTGGGCACAAGTGCGGGCTAGGCTTAAGGCCGATGCACAAGTGCGGGCTAGGCTTAAGGCCGGGGCACAAGTGCGGGCTAGGTTTAAGGCCTGGGCACAAGTGCGGGCTAGGCTTAAGGCCTGGGCACAAGTGCGGGCTAGGCTTAAGGCCTGAGCACAAGTGCGGGCTAGGCTTAAGGCCGGGGCACAAGTTCGGGCTGGGCTTAAGGTCGGGGCACAAGTGCGGGCTGGGCTTAAGGTCGGGGCACAAGTGCGGGCTAGGCTTAAGGCCGGGGCACAAGTGCGGGCTAGGCTTAAGGCCGGGGCACAAGTGCGGGCTAGGCTTAAGGCCGGGGCACAAGTGCGGGCTAGGCTTAAGGCCGGGGCACAAGTGCGGGCTAGGCTTAAGGCCGGGGCACAAGTGCAGTGCTGGCTAGGATCAAGGCAGGGGGCACAAGTGCTGGCTAGGCTTAAGGCATGGGCACAAGTGCCAGCTAGGCTTAAGGCCTGGGCACAAGTGCAGGCTAGGCTTAAGGCCTGGGCACAAGTGCAGTGCTGGCTAGGATCAAGGCAAGGGGGCACAAGTGCTGGCTAGGCTTAAGGCATGGGCACAAGTGCTGGCTAGGCTTAAGGCATACAGCTAACTCTTTGCACTCTTTGCATAAAGGGTTAGGCACCCATAGGGGTGAAGAGCTAGCTTTCACCCCTCTACTCTGTACTTGGACATTTAGGACTAGATCCTTTGTTGTACAGTGCGGAGCCTCTCCATAACCCCATGCTCCAAGCGACCAGGCACTTCTTGTCTGTCCTCCGTAAATGGGTAATGCCTTCTTCCCCAATTACAGTCGTGCATGTGCATTCAGACGGGACAAGAGCGAAGAGCATAAAGCTGGCCCTATGTGCATAACCAACATGAAGCTGAAGACAAAAACAAACAAACAAGCATACAAGGGGCTCAAAAGTGCGGGCTGGGCTTAAGGCCTGGGCACAAGTGGGGGCTGGGCTTAAGGCCTGGGCACAAGTGCGGGCTGGGCTTAAGGCCTGGGCACAAGTGCGGGCTGGGCTTAAGGCCTGGGCACAAGTGCGGGCTGGGCTTAAGGCCTGGGCACAAGTGCGGGCTGGGCTTAAGGCCTGGGCACAAGTGCGGGCTGGGCTTAAGGCCTGGGCACAAGTGCGGGCTGGGCTTAAGGCCTCGGCACAAGTGCGGGCTGGGCTTAAGGCCTGGGCACAAGTGCGGGCTGGGCTTAAGGCCTGGGCACAAGTGCGGGCTGGGCTTAAGGCCTGGGCACAAATGCGGGCTGGGCTTAAGGCCTGGGCACAAGTGCGGGCTGGGCTTAAGGCCTGGGCACAAGTGCGGGCTGGGCTTTAGGCCGGGGCACAAGTGCGGGCTAGGCTAAAGGCCGGGGCACAAGTGCGGGCTAGGCTAAAGGCCTGGGCACAAGTGCGGGCTAGGCTTAAGGCCGGGGCACAAGTGCGGGCTAGGCTTAAGGCCGGGGCACAAGTGCGGGCTAGGCTTAAGGCCGGGGCACAAGTGCGGGCTAGGCTTAAGGCCGGGGCACAAGTGCGGGCTAGGCTTAAGGCCGGGGCACAAGTGCGGGCTAGGCTTAAGGCCGGGGCACAAGTGCGGGCTAGGCTTAAGGCCGGGGCACAAGTGCGAGCTAGGCTTAAGGCCGGGGCACAAGTGCGGGCTAGGTTTAAGGCCTGGGCACAAGTGCGGGCTAGGCTTAAGGCCTGGGCACAAGTGCGGGCTAGGCTTAAGGCCTGGGCACAAGTGCGGGCTAGGCTAAAGGCCTGGGCACAAGTGCGGGCTAGGCTTAAGGCCGGGGCACAAGTGCGGGCTAGGCTTAAGGCCGGGGCACAAGTGCGGGCTAGGCTTAAGGCCGGGGCACAAGTGCGGGCTAGGCTTAAGGCCGGGGCACAAGTGCGGGCTAGGCTTAAGGCCGGGGCACAAGTGCGGGCTAGGCTTAAGGCCGGGGCACAAGTGCGGGCTAGGCTTAAGGCCGGGGCACAAGTTCGGGCTAGGCTTAAGGCCGGGGCACAAGTGCGGGCTAGGCTTAAGGCCGGGGCACAAGTGCGGGCTAGGCTTAAGGCCGGGGCACAAGTGCGGGCTAGGCTTAAGGCCGGGGCACAAGTGCGGGCTAGGCTTAAGGCCGGGGCACAAGTGCGGGCTTGGCTTAAGGCCGGGGCACAAGTGCGGGCTAGGCTTAAGGCCGGGAGACAAGTGCGGGCTGGGCTTAAGGCCGCGGCACAAGTGCGGGCTGGGCTTAAGGCCGGGGCACAAGTGCGGGCTGGGCTTAAGGCCGGGGCACAAGTGCGGGCTGGGCTTAAGGCCTGGGCACAAGTGCGGGCTGGGCTTAAAGCCTGGGCACAAGTGCGGGCTGGGCTTAAGGCCTCAGCACAAGTGCGGGCTGGGCTTAAGGCCTGGGCACAAGTGCGGGCTGGGCTTAAGGCCTGGGCACAAGTGCGGGCTGGGCTTAAGGCCTGGGCACAAGTGCGGGCTGGGCTTAAGGCCTGGGCACAAGTGCGGGCTGGGCTTAAGGCCTGGGCACAAGTGCGGGCTGGGCTTAAGGCCTGGGCACAAGTGCGGGCTGGGCTTAAGGCCTGGGCACAAGTGCGGGCTGGGCTTAAGGCCTGGGCACAAGTGCGGGCTGGGCTTAAGGCCTGGGCACAAGTGCGGGCTGGGCTTTAGGCCGGGGCACAAGTGCGGGCTAGGCTAAAGGCCGGGGCACAAGTGCGGGCTAGGCTAAAGGCCTGGGCACAAGTGCGGGCTAGGCTTAAGGCCGGGGCACAAGTGCGGGCTAGGCTTAAGGCCGGGGCACAAGTGCGGGCTAGGCTTAAGGCCGGGGCACAAGTGCGGGCTAGGCTTAAGGCCGGGGCACAAGTGCGGGCTAGGCTGAAGGCCGGGGCACAAGTGCGGGCTAGGCTGAAGGCCGGGACACAAGTGCGGGCTAGGCTTAAGGCCGGGGCACAAGTGCGGGCTAGGCTTAAGGCCGGGGCACAAGTGCGGGCTAGGCTTAAGGCCGGGGCACAAGTGCGGGCTAGGCTTAAGGCCGGGGCACAAGTGCGGGCTAGGCTTAAGGCCGGGGCACAAGTGCGGGCTAGGCTTAAGGCCTGGGCACAAGTGCGGGCTAGGCTTAAGGCCTGGGCACAAGTGCGGGCTAGGCTTAAGGCCTGGGCACAAGTGCGGGCTAGGCTTAAGGCTTGGGCACAAGTGCGGGCTAGGCTTAAGGCCTGAGCACAAGTGCGGGCTTGGCTTAAGTCCGTGGCACAAGTGCGGGCTAGGCTTAAGGCCGGGGGCACAAGTGCGGGCTAGGCTTAAGGCCGGGGCACAAGTGCGGGCTAGGCTTAAGGCCGGGGCACAAGTGCGGGCTAGGCTTAAGGCCTGGGCACAAGTGCGGGCTAGGCTTAAGGCCTGGGCACAAGTGCGGGCTAGGCTTCAGGCTGATGCACAAGTGCGGGCTAGGCTTAAGGCCTGGGCACAAGTGCGGGCTAGGCTTCAGGCCGATGCACAAGTGCGGGCTAGGTTTAAGGCCTGGGCACAAGTGCGGGCTAGGCTTAAGGCCTGGGCACAAGTGCGGGCTAGGCTTAAGGCCTGGGCACAAGTGCGGGCTAGGCTTAAGGCCTGGGCACAAGTGCGGGCTAGGCTTAAGGCCTGGGCACAAGTGCGGGCTAGGCTTAAGGCCTGGGCACAAGTGCGGGCTAGGCTTAATCCCGGGGCACAAGTGCGGGCTAGGCTTAAGGCCTGGGCACAAGTGCGGGCTAGGCTTAAGGCCTGGGCACAAGTGCGGGCTAGGCTTAAGGCCTGGGCACAAGTGCGGGCTAGGCTTAAGGCCTGGGCACAAGTGCGGGCTAGGCTTAAGGCCTGGGCACAAGTGCGGGCTAGGCTTAAGGCCTGGGCACAAGTGCGGGCTAGGCTTCAGGCCGATGCACAAGTGCGGGCTAGGCTTAAGGCCTGGGCACAAGTGCGGGCTAGGCTTCAGGCCGATGCACAAGTGCGGGCTAGGTTTAAGGCCTGGGCACAAGTGCGGGCTAGGCTTAAGGCCTGGGCACAAGTGCGGGCTAGGCTTAAGGCCTGGGCACAAGTGCGGGCTAGGCTTAAGGCCTGGGCACAAGTGCGGGCTAGGCTTAAGGCCTGGGCACAAGTGCGGGCTAGGCTTAAGGCCTGGGCACAAGTGCGGGCTAGGCTTAATCCCGGGGCACAAGTGCGGGCTAGGCTTAAGGCCTGGGCACAAGTGCGGGCTAGGCTTAAGGCCTGGGCACAAGTGCGGGCTAGGCTTAAGGCCTGGGCACAAGTGCGGGCTAGGCTTAAGGCCTGGGCACAAGTGCGGGCTACGCTTAAGGCCGGGGGCACAAGTGCGGGCTAGGCTTAAGGCCGGGGGCACAAGTGCGGGCTAGGCATAAGGCCTGGGCACAAGTGCGGGCTAGGCTTAAGGCCGATGCACAAGTGCGGGCTAGGCTTAAGGCCGGGGCACAAGTGCGGGCTAGGTTTAAGGCCTGGGCACAAGTGCGGGCTAGGCTTAAGGCCTGGGCACAAGTGCGGGCTAGGCTTAAGGCCTGGGCACAAGTGCGGGCTAGGCTTAAGGCCTGAGCACAAGTGCGGGCTAGGCTTAAGGCCGGGGCACAAGTGCGGGCTAGGCCTAAGGCCGGGGCACAAGTGCGGGCTAGGCTTAAGGCCTGGGCACAAGTGCGGGCTACGCTTAAGGCCGGGGGCACAAGTGCGGGCTAGGCTTAAGGCCGGGGGCACAAGTGCGGGCTAGGCATAAGGCCTGGGCACAAGTGCGGGCTAGGCTTAAGGCCGATGCACAAGTGCGGGCTAGGCTTAAGGCCGGGGCACAAGTGCGGGCTAGGTTTAAGGCCTGGGCACAAGTGCGGGCTAGGCTTAAGGCCTGGGCACAAGTGCGGGCTAGGCTTAAGGCCTGAGCACAAGTGCGGGCTAGGCTTAAGGCCGGGGCACAAGTGCGGGCTGGGCTTAAGGTCGGGGCACAAGTGCGGGCTGGGCTTAAGGTCGGGGCACAAGTGCGGGCTAGGCTTAAGGCCGGGGCACAAGTGCGGGCTAGGCTTAAGGCCGGGGCACAAGTGCGGGCTAGGCTTAAGGCCGGGGCACAAGTGCGGGCTAGGCTTAAGGCCGGGGCACAAGTGCGGGCTAGGCTTAAGGCCGGGGCACAAGTGCGGGCTAGGCTTAAGGCCGGGGCACAAGTGCGGGCTAGGCTTAAGGCCTGGGCACAAGTGCGGGCTAGGCTTAAGGCCTGGGCACAAGTGCGGGCTAGGCTTAAGGCCTGGGCACAAGTGCGGGCTAGGCTTAAGGCTTGGGCACAAGTGCGGGCTAGGCTTAAGGCCTGAGCACAAGTGCGGGCTTGGCTTAAGTCCGTGGCACAAGTGCGGGCTAGGCTTAAGGCCGGGGGCACAAGTGCGGGCTAGGCTTAAGGCCGGGGCACAAGTGCGGGCTAGGCTTAAGGCCGGGGCACAAGTGCGGGCTAGGCTTAAGGCCTGGGCACAAGTGCGGGCTAGGCTTAAGGCCTGGGCACAAGTGCGGGCTAGGCTTCAGGCCGATGCACAAGTGCGGGCTAGGCTTAAGGCCTGGGCACAAGTGCGGGCTAGGCTTCAGGCCGATGCACAAGTGCGGGCTAGGTTTAAGGCCTGGGCACAAGTGCGGGCTAGGCTTAAGGCCTGGGCACAAGTGCGGGCTAGGCTTAAGGCCTGGGCACAAGTGCGGGCTAGGCTTAAGGCCTGGGCACAAGTGCGGGCTAGGCTTAAGGCCTGGGCACAAGTGCGGGCTAGGCTTAAGGCCTGGGCACAAGTGCGGGCTAGGCTTAATCCCGGGGCACAAGTGCGGGCTAGGCTTAAGGCCTGGGCACAAGTGCGGGCTAGGCTTAAGGCCTGGGCACAAGTGCGGGCTAGGCTTAAGGCCTGGGCACAAGTGCGGGCTAGGCTTAAGGCCTGGGCACAAGTGCGGGCTAGGCTTAAGGCCTGGGCACAAGTGCGGGCTAGGCTTAAGGCCTGGGCACAAGTGCGGGCTAGGCTTCAGGCCGATGCACAAGTGCGGGCAAGGCTTAAGGCCTGGGCACCTTTGCGGGCTAGGCTTCAGGCCGATGCACAAGTGCGGGCTAGGTTTAAGGCCTGGGCACAAGTGCGGGCTAGGCTTAAGGCCTGGGCACAAGTGCGGGCTAGGCTTAAGGCCTGGGCACAAGTGCGGGCTAGGCTTAAGGCCTGGGCACAAGTGCGGGCTAGGCTTAAGGCCTGGGCACAAGTGCGGGCTAGGCTTAAGGCCTGGGCACAAGTGCGGGCTAGGCTTAATCCCGGGGCACAAGTGCGGGCTAGGCTTAAGGCCTGGGCACAAGTGCGGGCTAGGCTTAAGGCCTGGGCACAAGTGCGGGCTAGGCTTAAGGCCTGGGCACAAGTGCGGGCTAGGCTTAAGGCCTGGGCACAAGTGCGGGCTACGCTTAAGGCCGGGGGCACAAGTGCGGGCTAGGCTTAAGGCCGGGGGCACAAGTGCGGGCTAGGCATAAGGCCTGGGCACAAGTGCGGGCTAGGCTTAAGGCCGATGCACAAGTGCGGGCTAGGCTTAAGGCCGGGGCACAAGTGCGGGCTAGGTTTAAGGCCTGGGCACAAGTGCGGGCTAGGCTTAAGGCCTGGGCACAAGTGCGGGCTAGGCTTAAGGCCTGGGCACAAGTGCGGGCTAGGCTTAAGGCCTGAGCACAAGTGCGGGCTAGGCTTAAGGCCGGGGCACAAGTGCGGGCTAGGCCTAAGGCCGGGGCACAAGTGCGGGCTAGGCTTAAGGCCTGGGCACAAGTGCGGGCTACGCTTAAGGCCGGGGGCACAAGTGCGGGCTAGGCTTAAGGCCGGGGGCACAAGTGCGGGCTAGGCATAAGGCCTGGGCACAAGTGCGGGCTAGGCTTAAGGCCGATGCACAAGTGCGGGCTAGGCTTAAGGCCGGGGCACAAGTGCGGGCTAGGTTTAAGGCCTGGGCACAAGTGCGGGCTAGGCTTAAGGCCTGGGCACAAGTGCGGGCTAGGCTTAAGGCCTGAGCACAAGTGCGGGCTAGGCTTAAGGCCGGGGCACAAGTTCGGGCTGGGCTTAAGGTCGGGGCACAAGTGCGGGCTGGGCTTAAGGTCGGGGCACAAGTGCGGGCTAGGCTTAAGGCCGGGGCACAAGTGCGGGCTAGGCTTAAGGCCGGGGCACAAGTGCGGGCTAGGCTTAAGGCCGGGGCACAAGTGCGGGCTAGGCTTAAGGCCGGGGCACAAGTGCGGGCTAGGCTTAAGGCCGGGGCACAAGTGCAGTGCTGGCTAGGATCAAGGCAGGGGGCACAAGTGCTGGCTAGGCTTAAGGCATGGGCACAAGTGCCAGCTAGGCTTAAGGCCTGGGCACAAGTGCAGGCTAGGCTTAAGGCCTGGGCACAAGTGCAGTGCTGGCTAGGATCAAGGCAAGGGGGCACAAGTGCTGGCTAGGCTTAAGGCATGGGCACAAGTGCTGGCTAGGCTTAAGGCATACAGCTAACTCTTTGCACTCTTTGCATAAAGGGTTAGGCACCCATAGGGGTGAAGAGCTAGCTTTCACCCCTCTACTCTGTACTTGGACATTTAGGACTAGATCCTTTGTTGTACAGTGCGGAGCCTCTCCATAACCCCATGCTCCAAGCGACCAGGCACTTCTTGTCTGTCCTCCGTAAATGGGTAATGCCTTCTTCCCCAATTACAGTCGTGCATGTGCATTCAGACGGGACAAGAGCGAAGAGCATAAAGCTGGCCCTATGTGCATAACCAACATGAAGCTGAAGACAAAAACAAACAAACAAGCATACAAGGGGCTCAAAAGTGCGGGCTGGGCTTAAGGCCTGGGCACAAGTGGGGGCTGGGCTTAAGGCCTGGGCACAAGTGCGGGCTGGGCTTAAGGCCTGGGCACAAGTGCGGGCTGGGCTTAAGGCCTGGGCACAAGTGCGGGCTGGGCTTAAGGCCTGGGCACAAGTGCGGGCTGGGCTTAAGGCCTGGGCACAAGTGCGGGCTGGGCTTAAGGCCTGGGCACAAGTGCGGGCTGGGCTTAAGGCCTCGGCACAAGTGCGGGCTGGGCTTAAGGCCTGGGCACAAGTGCGGGCTGGGCTTAAGGCCTGGGCACAAGTGCGGGCTGGGCTTAAGGCCTGGGCACAAGTGCGGGCTGGGCTTAAGGCCTGGGCACAAGTGCGGGCTGGGCTTAAGGCCTGGGCACAAGTGCGGGCTGGGCTTTAGGCCGGGGCACAAGTGCGGGCTAGGCTAAAGGCCGGGGCACAAGTGCGGGCTAGGCTAAAGGCCTGGGCACAAGTGCGGGCTAGGCTTAAGGCCGGGGCACAAGTGCGGGCTAGGCTTAAGGCCGGGGCACAAGTGCGGGCTAGGCTTAAGGCCGGGGCACAAGTGCGGGCTAGGCTTAAGGCCGGGGCACAAGTGCGGGCTAGGCTTAAGGCCGGGGCACAAGTGCGGGCTAGGCTTAAGGCCGGGGCACAAGTGCGGGCTAGGCTTAAGGCCGGGGCACAAGTGCGAGCTAGGCTTAAGGCCGGGGCACAAGTGCGGGCTAGGTTTAAGGCCTGGGCACAAGTGCGGGCTAGGCTTAAGGCCTGGGCACAAGTGCAGGCTAGGCTTAAGGCCTGGGCACAAGTGCGGGCTAGGCTAAAGGCCTGGGCACAAGTGCGGGCTAGGCTTAAGGCCGGGGCACAAGTGCGGGCTAGGCTTAAGGCCGGGGCACAAGTGCGGGCTAGGCTTAAGGCCGGGGCACAAGTGCGGGCTAGGCTTAAGGCCGGGGCACAAGTGCGGGCTAGGCTTAAGGCCGGGGCACAAGTGCGGGCTAGGCTTAAGGCCGGGGCACAAGTGCGGGCTAGGCTTAAGGCCGGGGCACAAGTTCGGGCTAGGCTTAAGGCCGGGGCACAAGTGCGGGCTAGGCTTAAGGCCGGGGCACAAGTGCGGGCTAGGCTTAAGGCCGGGGCACAAGTGCGGGCTAGGCTTAAGGCCGGGGCACAAGTGCGGGCTAGGCTTAAGGCCGGGGCACAAGTGCGGGCTTGGCTTAAGGCCGGGGCACAAGTGCGGGCTAGGCTTAAGGCCGGGAGACAAGTGCGGGCTGGGCTTAAGGCCGCGGCACAAGTGCGGGCTGGGCTTAAGGCCGGGGCACAAGTGCGGGCTGGGCTTAAGGCCGGGGCACAAGTGCGGGCTGGGCTTAAGGCCTGGGCACAAGTGCGGGCTGGGCTTAAAGCCTGGGCACAAGTGCGGGCTGGGCTTAAGGCCTCAGCACAAGTGCGGGCTGGGCTTAAGGCCTGGGCACAAGTGCGGGCTGGGCTTAAGGCCTGGGCACAAGTGCGGGCTGGGCTTAAGGCCTGGGCACAAGTGCGGGCTGGGCTTAAGGCCTGGGCACAAGTGCGGGCTGGGCTTAAGGCCTGGGCACAAGTGCGGGCTGGGCTTAAGGCCTGGGCACAAGTGCGGGCTGGGCTTAAGGCCTGGGCACAAGTGCGGGCTGGGCTTAAGGCCTGGGCACAAGTGCGGGCTGGGCTTAAGGCCTGGGCACAAGTGCGGGCTGGGCTTTAGGCCGGGGCACAAGTGCGGGCTAGGCTAAAGGCCGGGGCACAAGTGCGGGCTAGGCTAAAGGCCTGGGCACAAGTGCGGGCTAGGCTTAAGGCCGGGGCACAAGTGCGGGCTAGGCTTAAGGCCGGGGCACAAGTGCGGGCTAGGCTTAAGGCCGGGGCACAAGTGCGGGCTAGGCTTAAGGCCGGGGCACAAGTGCGGGCTAGGCTGAAGGCCGGGGCACAAGTGCGGGCTAGGCTGAAGGCCGGGACACAAGTGCGGGCTAGGCTTAAGGCCGGGGCACAAGTGCGGGCTAGGCTTAAGGCCGGGGCACAAGTGCGGGCTAGGCTTAAGGCCGGGGCACAAGTGCGGGCTAGGCTTAAGGCCGGGGCACAAGTGCGGGCTAGGCTTAAGGCCGGGGCACAAGTGCGGGCTAGGCTTAAGGCCTGGGCACAAGTGCGGGCTAGGCTTAAGGCCTGGGCACAAGTGCGGGCTAGGCTTAAGGCCTGGGCACAAGTGCGGGCTAGGCTTAAGGCTTGGGCACAAGTGCGGGCTAGGCTTAAGGCCTGAGCACAAGTGCGGGCTTGGCTTAAGTCCGTGGCACAAGTGCGGGCTAGGCTTAAGGCCGGGGGCACAAGTGCGGGCTAGGCTTAAGGCCGGGGCACAAGTGCGGGCTAGGCTTAAGGCCGGGGCACAAG